>NC_086163.1:10563400-10874820 GCF_035149785.1 Candoia aspera | reverse complement strand
TTGATCTTCCTGCTGATGAAAGCATCCATTTCAGGGTGATAGGATCTGGCTGACAGCCCCCTTGGATTATTCCAATAAACGTAGGTAGTCCAAGCAATGAAGTAAGATACATTCCCATAAATTATTTCCTAGCTAAGCACTTTGCCTTCTCAAACATTGAGCCCTGGATTCTTTCTGCTTTAGTGCTGAGATACAACTACCTTTTGCACACTGTTAATCACTCTCACTATGCTTAAAATGAAGATCCCATCCCAGAGAAGGGCTTAGTAAGGACAGAGTAAGGACAGTTAGTGTCCTCTTTAGCAGCTAATCATCCTGCAGATATGAGGTAAAATTTCTCTTGGCAAACAAGACTCTTCATCCCCATTTGCATCTTTACCGGATGCTTGTTTTCACCAAATAGGTTGCAGTTGGTAGCTCCTACAATTAGCTTTGTGGAGGTGCTCAGTAACAGAATACATGTGCCAACACTCATGAAGGGAAAGGGCATGGAACTCCTTCACCACAAACAGTGGGAAATTTCATCAGTGGGCTGCTGGATAACATGATAAATAGGGAATCTCGAAGTGATCTTGCATTAAGCTGATGACTAGTCAAATGATGTTGAATGGAGGCTTTTCCCAACTGATTAGAGCAGGGGGGAGGAGGAAGAAGAGGACTTCCAGGGAAGAAATGGTGAACTGTAAAGAGCTCCACAAAAAGCTATTTAAAAAAAGAGGAGGAAGAGGAAGGGGAAAAAGAGCATCCCTAACAACACATAGAGAGAAAATATCTCCAGTGACTGAATTTCTGCATGTCATTGATTGAATTTCTGCACTGTAAACTTTTCTAAGGCCTGTTGCCAAACAGGAAGAAGAAATGGAATGGTTGCTTGGGATGTTGGAGAAGTTGCAGTTGTATGAGCATCATATGGCATGGCATAAATAAGGAAAGGCAACTGAAACAATAAGAACACAAGGTCATTCCACCCCATGCCTTTAGTGGGCTCTTTGACCCAAAATGATTGGTGTGGCTTCTTGCCATTTCTAAATGGCACATATATACAAAAAAAGTGCAGGAACTCCACACTGCACCTCTGAGAATGTCACTTCGATTCTTTTCTCTGTGGGAAAAAAGAAAAAAGGAAAAGAAAAGAAAACAAATTCTCTTTCAGTTGAATAAGAGCAGGGAAGAAAATACAAAACAGGATTTTATTTATTACATGACATTATCATCTTGTAATCCTGCCTGAAACAGAGAATTGGTGGAGATGAAGTAAAATGTCTCTCCCATTATAACATAAGATGGTGGGCTCCTTCCTTCCTTCCTTCCTTCCTTCCTTCCTTCCTTCCTTCCTTCCTTCCTTCTTTTCTTTTTCCTTTGGCATGCTTTTTTAGCATAATGAAGTTGTTTTGCTCCTACTTTATCTGAGCTAACAAAAGATCAGAGTGGACATTTTTTCTAGAATGATAGATATGTATCTCTGATGGAATGTATTTCTGAGGTGGAAGGTGATGTTATGGAGATCACTAGTGAGGAAGGAGGGGACCCCTTCCAAGGGGAAAAAAATGCACACACAGCATAGAAAGCCTTGGGCACCCATCCAAGAGGATCAGACAGGACCTGCCTTAGAGTTTCTGGAGTTTTCCTCTTAGGGTTTGCTAGTTCTGCTCAGTTTTGGCAAGATTCTGTTATAGGGTAGAAGCAATTAAGACTGGAGCTTAATTCCTGACTCACCGTTGTTTCTTCACCTCATTTGACAGTACCCTTATGCAAAGAAATGAAATACTACAGAATATGACCACCATATTTCAGTGGAAATAAACTATTTGTGTGGCTTTGTCTAGATGCATGACACTCAGGGAAATTCATGATCAATCTCTTGCATAACACATGTTGACATTCAGCCTTAACCTAAATAGACAGAGCAAATTTGTACATGTGGAATGCTTATGTTTCTATCCTCTGTGCCAAGTAATGGAAATGAAGTGATTCTACATTATTGCCTGCGCAAGTAATGTGGTATAAAGAGGGAAACTATCTATCTATCTATCTATCTATCTATCTATCTATCTATCTATCTATCTATCTATCTATCTATCTATCTATCTAGCCAACTAGCTAATGGAGCATTTAAATGGAATATTTTCTGTCAAATGGAAAAGAACATGCCACTTGAAAATTTAAAAAAAGAGAAGGAGGGATTTAAGCAGGGACAGATGTAGACACTGTGAGGCTTGTAGGTATGGGAAGCTATATGGGACCCATTTCTAAGTGCTAACAGAGGGAATAAGGCTGAGTAACTAAATTTGGCAAGAATGCCACCAAGAGTAATAATAAACCCATGATGGGAGTGGGGTGGGGCAGGGAAGGTGTGAAAGCATGCAAAAATAAAGCCTATCAATTAATGAGGATCATTACTCATTACGATGTACAAGAGGGTTTAATTCATGGGCACTTTCATGGATGAAATTATAATAAAAATATTAATGATAAAATAAAACCTGATTTTTAAAAACATTTTATTAGTCAAGTATAAAAACTAGAAGATACGATGAGGTACAACCCAAAATATAACATTGCTAATACAATAAAAAAAGAATATACAAAATAGTAATCATTTGAGTGACACTTGAACAAACTAGAAATATACCCACAAAGAATTAATATAAAATTAGCTCAATCCTCTAACTAAAACCTGAAATTTGGAGTGGACCTTTCAAACGGTGAGACCCCAAGCCACAGCTAGCTCAGTTTATGCCTAAATCTGGAATTAAGGTACCTCAGTTATTCCTATTTGGTAATCTCTTTTGGACTTTTTGATTATTGATATATGCCCACCAGGAATTAACATGAGAAACCAGATTATTTTGATTTTTTTTTTTTACTATTCTGTGAAAAAAGAGACAATCCTGACAAAATGGCTATAGATTAAAGTAGACCCTTACTGCTATGTCCAAGACAAACACTTTCATTTTATTCTGTTCCTTTTTTTTTTTTTTAATGAGAAGCTTGAGGGACTTATCCTGGTTACTGTGATGGGAACAATCTTAATGCTTGAGTAATGCCATAAGCAGGGATGAGTGACTCTCTTTCCCTCTCCAAAAAATGCTTATTTTGCCCAAGTTTTGTTCAGCCACCTTTTTACACTCCCCCACCCGCAAAAAAGCCAATTGCACAGTTTTTTTTCAAATGTATGTATGTATGTATGTATGCGTGCATTTGCAAGGCACAAATTTAATTAATTCCTGAAAATACTCTTATATAGTAACGTCACCTCTGTTCTTTAGCATGCACTTTTAGTAATTTGGGAACTGCCAGAATATGTATACTTGCAAAAGCCGTGGAACAAAATGGATCAGATTAATACTGGTCCCAGATCCATAACAGACTGGATCTCATTGTAATTGGATGTCTCAATAGACTTAATTGCCCCAAACTCTATGAGGACTTTGTCCAAGCAATTCTCAACTGAATCAGATGCCTGATATTTACCTTTCTTCTCCATTAGGAACCTATGATTATTGCCAGCTTTAATTCCATATTTTACTTGCACGAAGGAATAAAAATAATACTTGGGAACTGTATTGTCAATTATAAGGAACACAATATATCATTTTAGTCTCGGTCCTTTTAAAGATTTGCAATATCACACATGTTAATTAGGGGATTTTTACATCTGCTGAGTGGAAGTTGTGATGATGATGATGATGTTGTTGTTGTTGTTTTAGGTGACAGTTGTCCAATGTAAAACCCATCCCTTTGCCAACAAAAGAAGAAGAATGTTCTTCTGCAGTATCAAAAGCAAAGACGATTGGTTTAAGACAGCTGATTTGCATGAGACTTTAGTATTCTACCCAGATCCTGCCGTGTATAATCAAAGCACTCTCTGCAAGCCACCCTATTCATTTGTGAGCTGAGTGGGGAATAAAGTTTTCTGTGATCACAATAAATGAGATGAATCTATGCAGGAAAGGAAGTATTTCAAGAAAGGAGGGAGGAATGTCTCGAAAAGCAAGGTCAATGGAACAAAACTGGGGAGACAGAGAAAGATTAAAAGGAGTTAGAAAAACATGGGGGGGGGCATACTGAGAAGATGGTAACATTGAAAAAAAATTGCTAAAATGAAAGTATACTTGCTGGCTGATAGAGCAAGGGGTAGATGACTGGTGCAAGCTCGCTTAGGGCAAGATTTTATTTTTCAAATAAAAATGAGAAGACCTCTCTGTGGCAGTTGGTCTCAATGATACAAAGAAACTGGGGCCATGATATTATTTCTGTAATTTACTTCTTTTTTCCCATTTGCCTACAGGTACAAGGTGATTAACAGTATTATGCTTAATAGTATTAAATATTTCCTTCTGAGAGCATCATGACTTCAATTAGCTCCTCCAGGAGAAAGCAAAAAGAAAAAAGAAAAGAAAAAAAAATCCCTTCCAATCAAAGGCAGTTTAAACATGCTCACATTTTCTCAAAATCACAAGGAATGAGGTTTTTTTCCCCTGTTAATTATTCCATTCTTTGCTGTTACTTCATTATTTTTAAAAACCTCTTCAATTTAACTATTCATTCCTTAAAATCATATTTAAGTATTTCATTTTTTCCCATTATTGCTTTTTTTTTATTTGGTGGGGGTGTACCCTGAAAGGTGGCCTAAAATTATTTAAAATACATTTTTTAAATAAATTAGTGTGTTTCCCGTTGTTCATGGCAGAGAACCCAGCTGTTCCTTCTGCCTAGGACTCCTGTGTTTTTTGTTCTTAATATTTTCAGGCATTCTGCTTAGTGCCAGTATAAAAAGTTCTCATGCAGTCTAAAGAAAGAATATTTCTTTCAAACTGTCTTTCAAAAGAGAAGACAGTGTTAGCAAAATGTTCATAGGTGTACTGGGGATATACTTGCTTTGATTTTGTTAGGTAGGTGTGAATAACCTGCCCATTGCAGAGTCATCTTTCTAACAATCTGCTTCTCTCTGGCATCCCATTTTCCTCTTACATCCCAAAGAAAAGCATCATGAAGGAGTTCCTCTGCTTGTGCTTTTCACTTCTGGTACTAGTGTTACCATTAAACAGGGAATCCTGTCTTGAAGATATTGTTAGAGAACTTCTCCATCCCCTAGAGCAATGTCTCTCAATCTTGTGTGTTGACTTCAACTCCCAGAATTCCCCAGTTCCCACATCTTAAAATTGCCAAGGTTGAGAAACACAGCCCTAGAAAAATATGAAACAATCATATCTCTAATGTCTTTGCTCATTAACCTGGGGGAGGATTTTGAAAGGCCATTTCTGCCCAGTACTAATTTTTACTGTCATTCAACTACAAGATTGGAACTGCCAATTTTCTCCCAGACACAGAAAGGATTTGTTGTTTTGCAAAAGACCCACAATCTTATAATGTCTCTAAAATGCAGACGGTGTGTGTGAATCTCTGTGTTCCTGTGTGTGTGTGTCTCTGTGTGTGTGCACCTTGCTAGAGACTGCCTGAACGAGTCCCTGCAGTTTTCTTGGCAAGGTTTTTCAGAAGTGGTTTGCCATTGCCTGCTTCCTAGGGCTGAGAGACAGTGACTGGCCTGAGGTCACCCAGCTGTTTTGGTGCCTAAGTTAGGACTAGAACTCACGGTCTCCCAGTTTCTAGCCTGATGCTTTAACCACTACACCAAACTAGCTCTCACAGTACAGATAGCACAAATATTCTTGTAAATCCTGCAACTCTTTAAAGCATCTTTTCTTATACAGATTACACAGCCAGCTATGGAGGACAGGAAAAGTAATTCTGAGAAAAAGGGCGGCTGTTTTAAGGAGTTGTGGACAGGACCTGGGTTTGTGTCCCTGGCAATTTCAAAGCTCCTTTTTGGAACTGACTCTGAAGCTCTGTACAGTCCTAACAGTTAAGCAGACCTGTTTGTCTACTGCTTGTCTGAAATTAATCTCAGAATAATGTTTGTGGGATCCTGGGGTTATTCTTATGTAGTGGAAAGTGATAGAAGAACTGACTCATCATCTGCATAACTTACATTTGTATTTATACTCCAGATCTCTGTCACTATGAGGCTGTAAAGGCTCCTGTTTAGAAAATTAAAATTAAAATCTTAATATGAGTAAATTATTTATGAGAATATATAACAAATAATTGGGGGAAAACACTGCATAATAAAGATGAAAGGGGAAATTATCCTTGTGAATTTTAAAGCTGAAGAATAAAGACTATTACATTAATAAGACTTAATTGTACCATTAAATATTTAGAATTACTTTTTCTAATAAATGTTGTTTTTAGTTAACATATTTCTTTCCTTTTCATCTGTTACTTTGGAAAACCTGTTGCCAACTAAAAATAAAAAAAGCTGCAAGTTTTTACTTAGAAAGCAAAAACAGTACTTTCACTCTTTTCAGTGAATTTGAAGTTTTGCATTAGAATGCACAATAGGGAAAGGAGGAGGCTTGGGGCTCAAATACAGGTTTTATGAGCAAAAGTTCCAAGATTCTTTCCCAGTCATCTCCAGGTGAGAATTTTGGAACTTAACCATCAATGACTTGTTTCTGCAACATGTACAGTCAACACCGAACAAACCACATTATGGCTTAGAATGCTGAAGGTTCTGCATTCAGAACACAGCTACTTACTAATATAGACCTGGGACTTGGACTGATATATCTCAGCTGCAGAAATATAGGCTGGCAGAAAAGAATGAGAGTTTCTGTATCTCTTTGCTGTGATCTAGTTGGCATTTGGGTGTTTGCAATCCAAATATGGTAGCCTTAAAAGACCACCCTTTCTAGATGGAAAAAGGCATGGCTGTCTAGAAATTCCAGATTTTCTAGTCCCAACAGATCTGAAGAGTGTGTGAAAAGGACTGATGTAGGTAATACAGGTAGTCCTTGCTTAGTGACTGCCTCATTTAGCGACCATTTGCAGTTATGACGGTGATGAAAAAATAACTTTGCAACCAGTCCTCACATTTACAACCCCCCACAAACATTATCCTGAGATTAATTTCAGACAAGCAGTAGACAAACAGGTCTGCTTGACTATTAGGACTGTACAGAGCTTCAGAGCCAGTTCCAAAAAGGAGCTTTGAAATTGTCAGGGGCACAGACCCAGATCCTGTCCACACCTCCTTAAAACAGCTGCCCTTTTTCTCAGAATTACTTTTCCTGTCCTCCATGGCTGGCTGTGTAATCTGTACAAGAAAAGATGCTTTAAAGAGTTGCAGGATTTATAAGAATGTTTGTGCTGTCTGCACTGTGAGAGCAAGTTTGGTTTGTGTGTGTCTGTGTGTTGTAAGAAAAGGAAAGCTGAAATAACATTATAAGCACAATTGCAGTTTCACTTAGTGACTGTTTCACTTAACGACCAAGTTGCCAGTCCCAGTTGTGTTCCCTAATTACAAGACTACCTGTACTAAATTGGTGGGTCAATTGGATGAGTCAATATAAGGAAGGTTCACCTTAATCCGTGGATAGGAACTGCTTTCCGTAATATTCCCTAACATGGTGCTTTCCTGCTCAAGGCAGATAGGCTATTGTGTCTTATCACTCTCCCTGAATCAAAATTTCCTATAGGCAAGGAATTCCAAAAGCCATTTGCATGGCATTTTAAGTTCTGGAATAAAATGGATTGGTGAGACAATCATTCATGCTTCAGCACACAAAGTTTACAAGTGCCATCCTGAATATCTCCATCTGAAAGAAGGAACCCAATGAAGTGAAACAAGGAGTGTATCCACTGCATTAATCCATAGTGAATGGTTTGTTTGGTTGTGGCTTATCACATTGTGTCAACATAGCCACTGTATATTATCCAATAAACCATGATGAAACCAACTCTAACTTAACAAAATATGTGAACCACATCAAAGATTTTGGCTTCGTAATGTGGAGAACCTCTGTTAATCAGAAATGACATCACTAGGTTATCTGGACAAACATAAGACACACAAAAGGTAGAAGGCTTGTGGTTATTGATCGTAATAAGGAAATAAAAGAAGAGTGACTTACAATTTTCCTGTCTGTGGTGCAAAATACAAATCATCATCACATGCCTTAACATCTTAGAGTGCTCCAAGGGCTTTGAAAGCAACAGATTTAAAGTGCCCCACTATCTTTTAACCCAACCCATCAGCCTAACAGTTCCATGACCTTTGATATCACACAGACAGAAATGATGACATTCTTGACTACTGCTCTCATACTAAAAGTATTCTTTCAACTGTATTGCCATCAGTTATGTTCTTCTATCGCAAACTGCCAATAGCTCTTCTTGATATGCTGCGATGGCATTCGTATCAACGTCTTAGTTGACTTTGCAAAGAAGCCTATCCCACAGAGAATATTGAAAGTGGGTATTAATTTATTAAAGATGCATTGGAGGAAAATGCAATTCCCTTATAATATATTGAATTTTGAAGAACAATGAAGGATTTTTTACATAAATTTATATGGCAACTTTATATAAATTTATATACCTGGCAACTTTGTCTGGGCTTGGAAGATAAACAGAGACACTCCTGATTAGTACTTGGATGTGAGACTTCCACGGGACTCCAGCAGTATAGCCAAGATCGGGAGTTGAAAACATTCTGGAAGAAGGCAGTAACAAGCCACTTCAATACTACTGGACATGTCCATGAGATCATAAGAATCTGAACTTAACTTGGAGGAAACTATCTTTACAAACCTATGAGTAAATAGAAACACATTTCTGCACCCAAATCTGCAACTCAGTTTGGCACTACAAACTAATCTTAGCAAGTTTGCTCCCTATTGAAAATCAATGCAATGTTTACATACATGCAAACAATTAAAACAACAGAATATGTCAACAGTATGGCTTTTGAGAAAAATACATGTTACAGATTGCTTTGGGATTTTAAAATCTTGGAATGGGAGAAAGAGGGAGATATATCAACCTGCTTAGTTATCACACACTAGAGGGCACTTGAGGCAGAGCAAAAGATGCATTTTTGCAGCCTCTGAAACAGAAACTTTGCCCTAGACAAGAAACATTGCAAACCAAAAACAGAGGATTAGATCTTTTTTTTTTTTCTTCTCATTTTGCATCCACCAAAATTAATAGGGAAGAATATGATAGCAAAGTGTTGATATATTGCTATTTGGTTTGAAATTTTATGATTTCCCATAATGTGTATTTCTTTGCTCTTAATACTCCACCTGACAGCAAGAAATCAAAATTGCAAATAGCATCTTAGGAATGCTATGGGGTTTTCATCATGCAACTACTGTTCTGGCAAAGTGCTGTATGACATTAGCAGAAAGTAGGAAGCCATCCTAATGTGTAAATGAATGTCTTTCTTCACATTTCAATGGGGCCTTATCTTGGGACCCTCACTTCTAGCGGGGTCAGTTTATAAAACTATGTTCCTGGGGAAAGAACCTGGGGATTTACCCTGCTCCATCAATCCAGCATCCATCAGCAAAGACATAAAACTTTTCAACTGACACCTTATTTTATCTCTCTCTCTCTTCCTGTCTCTGGGGTGAAAGTAAAAACAGCTCAAAGAAATCAGTGGTGAGATTCAAAATGTGGACACAGCTGTGACTGAAACATCACCATGTCTTTTCCTAAGTGAAGAATAGCAGCAAAGACACTTTGTGCTATTTTACCTTGTTATCTGTTTGTTTGCAACACCATTTAATTTTTTTTTTTAATGATTTCAGGGTCCATGCCTTCATACATTCAGCAAGCCATCACAAAGTTAGATCAATCAATCTTTAATACGGTCACAGACCAGAATTACAAATTTAAAAAAGGAAGAAGAAATACATTAAAATACATTAAAAATACATTAAATGAAATGAACAAAACATGATAATATATTTACAGATTAACAGAGTCATCAATGGGCAGTCGAGGTCTGCCTAATTTGCAGACAGTATAGCAAAATTTAGCTTCATTCAGGGAAATTAAGTCATGCTGATCAGATAGCAACAACTGAACATAAAAGTGAACAGAATTTCCTGGATATTTTATCAAATGAGGGGTTATTAAATGGGTTCGTGAATCCTTATAAAGAATACAGTATAGCAGGACATGTTCTATAGTTTCAATAGTCCCTTGTCCACAGGGGCAGTCTCAACTCGTATGGGACTTTTTTGTAGCGGCCCTCCAAAACTGCTGTGGGAAGCATGTGACAGCCTGTCAAACTAAGTGCCCTCCGAAATTTGGAGACAGTTATATGATCGCCCAACAAAACACTCTTAGGCAAAGCTGACTGGTCCTGCTGGATTTCCAGGTCTTTGATACGCTGCTTGAATTCGCTAAGTGCACGCTCATAGCCCATCATTAGCAGTGCCTCACTAGAAAAGCCGGGATGTTGTAGTTTTTGTGAGATGGTCCTGAACCTTACTGATTTATAATTGTCCTTAGAAAGTAAAGAAACCAAACCCGTAGGGAAAACAGTAGTTTCAGCCAATGTGCTATAATACAAGTCCATGCACCTGTTTCAACTTTAGGCATCCCTAAAAGTTAGATGCTCTCAGACTGATGTATACATATGCTGTAGAAAAAATTCCAAATCTAAAATGCAGTGTTGGCTTATACTCCTTGAAAAGTAGTACTTGAATGTTCCTTCAGATTAAAATAATATTCATAAAATTTTCAGGGGAAAAAATGCATATGTGTGTCTGGAAGGAGAAGACAGTAACGGTATCCATAAAACCCAGTGCTTCGCTTCTAAGTTTAAACAATAAATGCTATAGAGTCCTAGCAAAAACTATAATTCAGATTGCAAAGGAGAAGGGTTTCCTGTAATTTAAGATCCATTATTTCTCTTTATTTATAGTGTCCTTGTGAGGTTGGCAATGTTGAGGAAGAGGCAACTTGATATACCCTAATTATTCCTAAATATTCCAATAACTTATTGTTCACCACCTGGTTGACTCTAATGACAACAGACTTCCTGTGGCTCAGCCTTGATCTCTCCTTTTTCCTTAACTCTGTACACTCTTTCATTAACTCTGAGTAAATTGGAGAAAAGGAAGAATGATTGGTATAGTGTGAGAAAGAAACACCACAGTCAGTTCTGCCATCTGTCCTTCCATTTGTTCAGATCAGCGGCAGAGGAGAATGCACTTTAGGCTTTAAAGATTAAGACAGACTGAATGCTGTTCTTAAACTTTAAAGTCTTAATAAGCTTGGAATGAGGAGTGCACAAATCACCCAATATTCAGGTCTAATCACTGATTTGAATCAACAAGTTGAGTCAATCTGAGTCATTGATTTGATTTTATCCATCAAGTCAGGTTGATGAATCAAGTCTATTTCATTCAGTTCATTGATCAGAGTCATCAAATCAAAGTGAGTCAATTTGGAGCACTGATTTGGTTAAAAGTGTATCTGCACATGCACTAACATCCTTTAAATCTCTAAATTAATTCAAAGGCATACAATTCAATTTCACACCTTAAAGTGATTTAATGATTCACTTCAGATTTTCATTCTGAATCACCTTCTAATAGATATACTGAATCACTTTCCAACTGGTAGTTTGAATCAAATCTTTTCATCACGTTACTTAGAACCAAGTGAACTAACATATCTTTCCATGTTTGCATATGTCCACTTGAATCTTCAGGCCTCTTGTTTCAAGGGTCAAAGCCAAGCCAAACAAGGACATTGGCTGCAAGGCAGATAAACTTTTTGCTGATAGCACTATAGCTGGGGAATAATTTCCATCTAACCATTTCTTGCATTTGTGTGTGTGGGCAAGTGCACATGTATGCAAAAATAAAAAGATATACAGTAATTTGTAGTGCTTTTTCTACCATTCTCATTCATAATAATAATAATAATGATTTCAAAATTTATTTTAAGAAGACAAAAGACAATTGATAATATTCTCATTGGTGGAGCATGATGTCCATGTACTAATTTAATGATGCACTGCTGGGAACTGTTGATCATACTTTATGGTCATTTCTTCACTGATCTATACTTTTTCTGACTTTCCATAGATCAATTAAATCTGAAAAGAATATTTCACATGGTGCTTTTTTTTCTTCCTTTTTTCTGTGGACTGTGTCAGAATGGCACAAGGCAATATCATAGAGAACAACAAGAAAAACACTAACCACACTTCACAATAGAGTAAGTTTAGATTCAGAATTTGAAAGACATTCTGGAACAGTCTGCAAATAAAGTGTAAAAAAACACACTGTATTTTCAAGGGGAAGAAAACCTTTGAGAACTTGCAAGGCAGAATTTGGTATAATATTAATTACTTCTGATCTTCATTCCTGTTGCTTTATCTGCAATTTGTTATGCCACTAGGTTATTGTTTTGTTTTTGTTTTTGTTTTTCTTTCTCTGGAACTGAGAGATATTTATACTACTATTCTTTCCTTTAACAATGCACTTTATTATTTTATTTCTTGGGAACTGACAGGTCAATGTAAGTTATTCTGGCTAGCCTAAATAAATATGGAAATAAAATCAATGGGAAGGCAACTTTTAGTAAAACAGATGTTTTCACTGAAATTGGGTTTTGGATTCAGTAAATGCACATTTGAAGCTCTTCCCCTTCTTCCAAGCAATGTAACAGTAGTGTCTTAAACATCAAAGATTTGATGTTTCAGAACTGCATCTCAGTCACAACTGTGTTTTTTGTTATTCTGTTTGATCACTGCAGGTTGGATTAGTTGAAATTGAAAAGTCACAGTCAGATTTTCTGTTTCATTAAGTGAGGGAACCTGTTCTAATGGCACCACGGTATAACCTGCACTGTCAGACAAACCAGTGAGGAGCAAATGAATAGTCCATTCTAGATTGGTTCTTAATCCCAATCAATATAAGACAATTTAAGGTGCTTGCAGGTAATTTTTTTCTCACAAATCCATTGCACTGTTTTCTTTCTCCAGCAATGATCTAATCCCAGTTCTATAGCTTGATCTGCTCTTTCTTTAAGCAGTAGCTGTGTTTTCCCAATTCTTTTTTTCTATACACCATTCTATTAACCTTTTAGTCAATCAGAAAAGGTCTTTAGCTCTAGTTTAAATTTCTCCTTAATTGCAAGATTCCTAGGATGAACTTCTGAATTTCCTTTTCCCATGACCTCATTTCCTCTATTAAATAGGAAATTCTTGTTAGTTGATGCCAAATACCATTTTCTTTTTCTTTTGAACTCCTGGTCAGCATAGCCTCAAAAGCACATAGCAAGCATTTTGCAAACCCAAGAACCAAAGACAAGGGCTATATTCACATGATGCACTGAATAGCCAATTAACCAACTTCCCCCCCCCCCTACTATGTTGTCGAATCCCATCTTGTATAGTTATTTCATTGTTAAGTGTGGCATATGATACCAGAATATTGGCTTGAGTAAACCATGCATTTAGTTTAGCGATATGAAATATGAATTATGATTGATAATAATCACATCAATTATTCATATTATTTCCTATTCAAAACATGAATAGGAAAATACATACATAGCCAAAATGGTTTGAACTTGCATAATTTTACACTCCTACATACAACGCGGTGGCGCTGTGGGTTAAACCGCTGAGCTGCTGATCGGAAGGTCGGCGGTTCGAGACCGCGCGGCGGGGTGAGCTCCCGTTGCTCGTCCCAGCTCCTGCTCACCTAGCAGTTCGAAAACATGCAAATGTGAGTAGATCAATAGGTACCGCTTCGGCGGGAAGGTAACGGCGTTCCGAGTCGTCATGCTGGCCACATGACCCGGAAGTGTCTATGACAACGCCGGCTCCAAGGCTTAGAAACGGAGATGAGCACCGCCCCCTAGAGTCGGACACGACTGGACTTTACGTCAAGGGAAACCTTTACCTTTTTACATACAACAAAGACTATGTATCCTGGAATGAGTTAGTATCCAGTAGAGAGAATGGGAGTTTCTGTAATTCCTGATGTTTTTCTTGTACTATTTATCCACCCACCCACCCACATACATGTGTACCAAACTCCATGTGTGTTTTTCTCAAACATTAAAAATAAGGTGGAAAAAAAAAAATCTTCAGTCTACTGTTCTATTATATTCTTGCTCCATTTCCTACCTATTTTGTTTCCTTTAGGATTAGTCAGTTCTATAATTCATTTTGGAAGAAAAGGAGAAAATTAGTTTTATAACAAAGAACTAATGATAGACTAACATCATTTCCAAATAGTGTGAGCTATATCATTCAGTATAGACTATTCTTATAGAAATTGCTGGGAGAAGCATTAACTTATCTCTTTGATGGCTGAAAGTGAGTTTACAAGAATCAAAGAGACAGTAAAATGACAGTTTTGGTGAAATGATGTTCATTGGGTCATGAAGAGCTGAAAGTAACTGGGTGACTGAACAACATATTATACAATTTGTCCTCTTGGACCACTTTCTGGTGGACATTTTGAGAACATGTGGCCAATCTTGCAAACTAGCTACCAGGGAAGCTTGTCCATTCAAAACATGGTTGTTACAGTGAACATACCCAGTCCCATAGAATTTACAGAATGCTATCTGAAAACCTCACAAACCCCAGTCCCAGCAGGATGTTTTTATTACATCTACTTAACATTAGGCAAACTTTTCTGGATATGTGGATACATTTCTGAAGTATTTGGTTGTGGCTACCTATTACTTGGTTTTCTATAAAAATTATTTCCATTTGGGAATTATTTGAAATAAATAAATAAATAGTTGGAGAGAGACCTATGTTTTGTTTTTAGCATGCTAGTTTTGTGATTATGGTGATTGAAATATTTTTACAAATAAAAATAAAGGGGGGGGGGCAGAGTGAGGGTTAAAGGAATTGGCTACAGCCATGTTGGTGCCCCCCAGTACAATGTGAAGATATCACTTCTAGAGAATTGAGATCCTTTGAGTATATAGACTAGGTTGAGTTGGCCATTTTGATTGTTCATACATGGCACCAGAGTATTCAAACTATTTATTTCATGATACTTAAAGCTAAGCCACCAGAGTATCTTTCAAAGTAAGAAGCATGCAGAATGCAAAGGAAGACTTTCATTATAGTATCTACATTCTCTTCCTATTCAACAAGTGAGACCATGAGTGTAGAGGGAGTTACACCAAAAGATTCTTTATTCCAATGCAAATCCAGCACTAACTTTTTTAAATATAAAAGAAAGCCGCATTCTCTGATGTTATCTCTTTCAGTGTCTGATGTGTTCATAGTGGCCCAAGGGAATCAGTTCAATTCTAGGTGGTAATAGAACATTGTCTAGTAAATATAACTTCTGAACAGGAAATATATACCATAGATGCAGATATACAGATACCCCTACATTTACAGTTTTCAGGGTAGCAAGAATCTAACAAATAAGAATGGAGTTTAAAAATCCAGAGGGAGACAATTAAAAAAGGAAACTCAAAACATTTTCCTATGTCCATATAAAAATTTTAATTCAAAAGAGCCTTCTATGAAATATACATACATACATACATACATATTCTTAACTTCTTCTCTACCTAATCTCCATTGCATTTATTTATTGATATGAAAGATTACGGATATGTATAGTTTATACTTCCAAGCATATTACATAATGGAAAAGGTGCTAAAATGCAACTTTTTTTTTTTACAGGAAATAAGTCCATCTGTGTTTTGAAGACCTATATTTGAAGTGCAGTCCTGAATTTTTTACTAGCTATTTACAGAGCAGAAGTATCACTTAGCATGTCTTTGTTTGTTTTTTAGTTAGTTTGCAGGTATATTTTCCAATTTATATCTCAGTGCTTTTGATATAAACAAGAGTTATTTGATTTTTTTAAGTACATGGACCATGTTGTTCTCAAAGTTAGAGATATCTACTTTATTATAGCCAAAGGCCAATCTATTAAAATAAAAAAATAAAGACAAGATATCCATGTAGTAATACAATACAGAATAAGAACATCCATTAATATAAGTTAAAAGGGAGAAAAAAGGATGGGAGTTGAGTACAATAACAGGAGTACAATAACTGAAGAAAAAGTTGCATTACAAATTTTAAAGTAGGTAAATTCCAAATTAAATCTGGTGACTTTGGGCAGAAATAGCTGCAGCACAAAAGTTAGAAAGCCTGGAAAGTTCACTGAAATGATTACTTGGTAAAAAGTGCAATATTTCTGAATATTTTGGAATTAGAGGGGTTATCAATTCCTTTTTCAGAAATGATAGACTGGGTAAGCCAGAAATATATGAGTGACTGTCTCAATTTCAGTATTGGAACAGTTATGCTTGTTGGCAGAATGCTGGGAAAGCCTTTAGCCCAGGAGAGATCAGAAAAGTCACACACCAGGCATTTCTATAAAAATAATTTATTTACAAAAAGCAAAACAAAAGCAAAACATATTTAAAGAATGTAGCTCTCATTGAGAGCTATCTAGCTTGCTGACTACATAGCAGCACAGAGAAAAAAGAAGTAAGAAACAAGTCCGGGCAGGTCCTCCTTCCCCCAGGCGATTTGCATGAAGCACGTGAGAGGAGACAATCAAATACAACCTCTTCACCCGGCCAAAATGATTAGGTACAATAGCAGCTTAATCTGTTAGTAGGAAAACCTCAACAATGCTGCCAAGGCTGATCTCGGAACAGAATGTTTTTATACCTCCCTGTTCTCAAAGTTAATACCTGTCAGTTTGAAAAATAATGGTTGCATGTACTACCAATTAGCTAGAATTGAGTTTTTATTGTTATTGCCTAAATCACATGCCTATGATAGCTAAATATTACAGGAAACCCTGTGTTTCCTACCGAAGAGGACCTGTATCCTGCAACTGCTGCCACAGAGGATTTTCTCCCTGCCAAATCCAGCAACCTCAGCCTTGCGTCCAGCTTTGGACCTCACCGCCACCATTCTGTGCATTCCAGGCATGCTTCCAGCCTTGCTTCAAGCTTCCAGCCTTGCCCAGAATCTCCAGTTCAGTTTTGTTGTGCTCTAAGCCCCCAGCCTTGCCCAGGATCTCCAGTTCCATTTATTTTGCTTCCAGCTCCCAACCTTGTCCAGAGTCTACAGGGTTTCCTGTAATATCTTCCAGTCTTGTCCAGGATCTCCAGTCCAGTCTAGCCGTGCTTCAGTTGCCCAGCATTGTTCGGGAACTTTAGACCTACCTTGTTGTGATCTGAGTTCTCAACCTTGTCTAGAACTTGCAGTCCAGTCCAGTCATGTTTCAAACTCTTTGCTTAGTCAAGAACCTCCAGTCCAGCTTAGTCATGTGCCAAGCTTCCAGCCTAGCCTGGAGTCTCCAGCCATGTCCAGCCTTGTTTTGAGTTATCAGCCTTGTCCTGAGTCTTCAGCTCAGTGTACCCAGTCCAGCCTGGTTCACCCAGTTCAGTCCAGTCCTGCCTCTAGAGCCAAGCTTTGCCCAGTGGTTCCAGTTCGGTCTCACCTAGCTTCCAGGTGCCAGCCTAGTTCAGGTGGTGTTTCAGATTGTGGACAATTGTCTCCAGTTCCAGTTGTGCCACATGGCCTAGCTTCTTCCAGTTCCACAGCATCTTCCAGTCAGCGAATCCTGCCTAGCTGTTTTGCCACAGTCTCATCCTGCAGCCTTGCCGGTCCTCCCATTGTTGCCCGGGTGGTCTTGATCGGACCCAACCTACCTCTTGATCACAAGGACTTATTATTGTAAATAGTTGTTTTAATAAAGAGTGGTTTTGATAAATAACATGTCTGGCCACCTCATAGTCTGAACAGGACAGCATGGGTCATTCAACGTATCATTCTCTGACCATTGGAAAAGCATCTCAGGATTTTGGCAATGTTTCCATTCTGCTCATACAAAAGAAAGCCTATGGGTTGGCAAGAAAGTCCATATCTGAAGGTTTTCTGTGGTTGACAGATATTTACATTATAGTTTCTCCTTCACCTTCAGAAATCCAATTTATTTATTTATTTATTTGTTTTTCAAATTTTATCATCACCTATCTCCCCCGAAAAGGGGGACTCTTTATGCAATCCAATGGTGCAAGTGGGGGGAAGCCATATATTTCAGTGGTTATTCCCTTGGAATTCCTTGTAAATTGGAAAAGTCAAGGCCAGACAGGAAATAGTCATAATAAGAACATAGGTAAAGGTAAATGTTTCCCTTGACATTAAGTCCAGTCATGTCCGACTCTAGGGGGTGGTGCTCATCTCCGTTTCAAAGCCGAAGAGCCGGCGCTTGTCCGTAGACACTTCCATAGTCATATGGCCGACATGACTAAACGGAACGCCATTACTTGCCCGCCGAAGCGGTACCTATTCATCTACTCACATTTGCATGTTTTTGAACTGCTAGGGTTGGCAGGATCTGGGACTAGCAACGGGAACTCACCCTGTCACGCGGATTCAAACCACCAACCTTCCAATCAGCAAGCTCAGCAGCTCAGCAGTTTAACCTGCAGCGCCACCGCGTCCCCAGGTAAGAACATAGATCAGGCTTTATTCCCATCTAGTCCAGCACTGTGTTTCACAATGCATTGGGAAAAGTATGAAGGGAAAAATAATAATAATCTGAAAAGGCCAAGCTAAAAACACAAAACCAAACAATTAAGCAAGCACAGAAGATAATTCCAGTTTTATTCTCCCTTGCTCTGCCCTTGATTCAGACGATCAAATAACAGTTTTGATCAATTGTCCTCAATTAATTGGAGAACACATGCTTTTGAAATGCAAGCATTTATTTTGTAAAGAAACAAAAAAATAAAATTACAAACAAAAACCCACATTTTTAAAAGAAAAAAAAAGTATTATTCCTTAGCTTTGTATGTGATTTTCTTTCCTTTTTCTTTTTCTGCTACTTGTAGTTTCTTTAAAAACATATTAAATTACATGAAATTGCTATATTTCTTGTTAAATATTTTGAAACCTATTTAGAATAACCTGTTTTGAAGAGGGAAAAGTTGATACAGTCTTCATATTACTATATCATCATCACCATCATCATCATCATCCTAAATCAGTTCATTGCAGGGTAAAACATTTCTTCCTCTTGTCCGTACTATTTTGTTTCTGTTGCTTTGTATTTTTTAACTGTATTGTATTTTATTCTCTTCATTATACTGTGAGCCACTTAGGCTCATTCTGGAGTTGGGTGGTGCCTAAATCAGTTTAATTAAATTAAAGTAAATACATGCCTCTTTGGTGATGTTTATGGACTTTTACATACTATTCTGCTGGCCTGAAGTGACCCACTGGCTTCTGTGCCTAGGGAGGACAAGGGTCTGAGTCTCCCTTTTCCTAATTCAGCACCTTAACCACTTTCCCTCCTGGCTGTCACATTCCTTATGTAAAAATCTACAAACACATCTAATCATACAGTAAGAATTTTTTGTGATATATAATGTACATTATGTATATTATGACTTTCAGTAATATTATGGCAGCCCACTCAAAGTTGTATCATTTGAAAATTAAAAGTAGAATGTCATCTGAATGGCAAGGAGGAAGGAAAGAAAGGAAAGAGGAAGAGGAAGAGAAGAATAAGATGTGGGATAAGTGAAGATAGAAGAGAAGATGTTGGTTTTGGCATTTTGAATGTACGCAGTCATCTTGTCCATCCATATCTACTGAGAAGCAAGCTCCATTAATCTTAGTGGGACTTATATTCCATGTAAGCATGTATTGGATTTAGTTTTCATTCAAGTTATGGTCAATTAAATATTTTGCAGAACAATTCTATTCATATTTATTTGAAAGTAGGTCTCATCAAGGTCTTTCTAAAACTTCAAAAGGCCTAGAGGCAGAACATTCATTTCAATCTCCCTCTTTACTATTCTCTGACTCATCTATCTATCTATCTATCTATCTATCTATCTATCTATCTATCTATCTATCTATCTATATTTCTGTGAGGGTTTACCACCCACCCCCCTGATTAAATCTGGTGACTGCCTGGATTAATCCCTGTAACTTTCTTGGCATGATTTTTGGAAGTAGTTTTCCATTGCCTCCTTCCTAGGGCTGAGAGAAAGAGACTGGCCCAAGGTCACCCAGCTGGCTTTCTGCCCAAGGCAGGACTAGAATTCATGGTCTCCTGGTTTCTAGCCTGGTGCCTTTAACCACTACACCAAACTGGCTTTCCCGTGCATTAAATAGGTATTTTTCATTCATTCATTCATTCATTCATTCATTCATTCATTCATTCATTCATTCATTCTTTAAAAACCCAGAATTAAATGTTAAAGTTAACATTTTTTTTTAAAAAGCCCATTCTCTTAACTGCCCTTGACAACTTACAAAAGTGTATTACAAATACAGAGTAGCTGTTTAAGGTTTGTGTGCATGTGTGTGTGGGAACACATGCACCTTTGAGTTGGTGTTTACTCCTGGACAAGTCCTTGCAGTTTTCTTGGCAAGATTTCAGAAGTGGTTTGTCCTTCCCTGCTTCCTAGAGCTGAGTGGGACTGGCCCAAGGTCACCCAGCTGGCTTTGTGCCTAAGGGAGGACTAGAACTCACAGTCTCCTGGTTTCTAGTCTTGTACCTTAACCACTACACCAAACTGACCCTCAAGCTCTTTAAGGAGAGTCACCTAATGTAGACAAAAGTGGTTCATCAATGAAAATATTGCAACCTTAGTAGCCAGTTGCCCCAATATGACTACAGAAAGACAAAATACTGTGTCATATCTTGTGCTTTTGTTGTTAAAAAGACATTAATAAGATCCCTTTACTATTCTACTGTTGCCTGTTTCCCTTCACTGTTCTATTTTCCCTGACAGGTCCTTATCTTCACTTTTTTTTTTCTTTGCCTCTTTCCTATTTGCCCTGCTAAAATAATATCACCTCCCATGTTTGCCTCTTCCTCTTCAGTCAATTCCCACCCAGGTGTTTATCCACTGTTCTCTGCATACATTGCTATATGGTTACTGGAAATGCAGAAACTTACTCCTTTGGAATCCTTATAATTTTAGAAGCCCAATTGATGTACACCACAAGTGGGAAGAAAATACCAAAGGGCACTTTGGTTTATGGCAAATCTGCGCTACTTAACAATGTTCAAAGTCAAGTACAAAATAATCCAGCAAGGAAACAAGTCAAGGCTAATAGAGAACTGGTAAACAGATAATGTTCCAGCAATAATTATCTAGCAACTTTAGGCTTTTAAACCTGAGCACTCAGAGACCTAGTTCAGCTACAGGCCATTCAATTCTTGCAGTGTTCTTATTCATTTGGTCTTGCAGAGGAAAAGTTACTCATGAGTTCTGCTTTCTAAATGAACAGCTCTTCACCTTGGCAGACACTAACTCTGTATCCTTTGATGCCTCAAAGACTTGGTAGATAGTGATTAAGTTAGGGCTACCAAATTGAGGCTGCAAAGATCCAGATGTCCACTAGATGGCAGCAGAGGTAAACATTCTAGATCTCTTTGTTTCCATCTGTGATCATACAGATATTTGCAATCCAATTCCAGTATCCTGGTTCTCTTTCAAGGGGAAAGTTTCTCATGGGCCCAAGATTTCCACTGAGGATGTTGGAAGTCAAGAAATTTCCAGGGATGGTCTTTAGTATAGCAAAGAACAACAACAGAATCTGGGAAGTCTGTCCAAGTTTCTCACTATCCCATCTTTTTCTAAACCAAATCAAGTAAGGAGTATTCTGAGTTTATTTCTCACACTTCCTTCTATCTCAGAACTACTGTATGTAACCTTTTCTGTAAGTTCCCCCTTAATGTCACTTTCAGAAGATGGGTAGCTATATACATTTGATAAATAAATAAAAAAAAACTGCCACGTGACTTCCCCAAGGCCAGCTCTACATTCCATTACAATTCACCACTGCCAAGATGAATACAGGCAACTTGTCTGCTAGCAGATAAATTACCAAAAGGTTCACATAACCCCTTAATCAATAGTACATCTGCATGTCTTTCCAGGTAATAAACACATTTCTGAGACATTTTGTATCCAAGTAGCAAAACTAGTCTCAGATGTATCGGATAAGAAGTCCATTCTCCTCTTCATTTTCCATACCAAGATAGGCCAGTGAATAGGACACCATCGTCCATTCCCTCTTCCCTCTTCTGTATTCCATCTTAGCAGTTCAGACAGACACTACTTTCTTCTCCTGCTGTCTGCTGCCTCACTCTATCAAACAGAAAAGCTGACCCTTGGGGGGGGGGAGAAAAGTGAAAGCAGTGAAGGGCTTAGTTCATATTTCTCAATAATCCATAGTATGGTTGGCTTGGTTTATGCTGTCAACCATAATTTAAGTCTCAATACTTGCAAATCCATCCAAATGCAGTTTAATCAATAAACCGTGGTTCAACACATTATGCTTTGGCGATTAGCACTTAGCAGGTGTTCCTATGGGTATCGATGCCTGTAAAGTGGAAAAGAAAGTCATGTTCATGTCCATATGAAAGCTAGGAAGGTCCATCCATGATCATCACGATGAGAGGCACTCTCAGTCTGACATATTCATGCTGATGAAAGCTTAGCTAAAGAGCATTTGCAAGCATTATGAAGGTAACCAATGCTGTGGCCCTAAAGAATGGGACATCGGTCTTTGTTCTTGCATTGATTTATCTTCCTATGCTGCCAACCAACCTCTCAGTGGTTTACAGTACAAACAATGTCTCCAAACTTGGAGCAAACCGACTATTCTGTTAAAAGAAAAAGAAACAGAATTTCTTCTCCAATGCTCTTCTATGACTTTGTACTCTGCAACTGGCAACTCATTTGTTTTGTTCTTGCTGGTCTTGGCCTCTCTCCTGCCCTTCTCCTTCAGCCTCTTCTTGGCAGGCTTCCCACCTTTTCTGCTTCAGAGCTTCCCTTTACTGCTCTCTCTCACTTCCTTATCAGCTGTCCTCATTTGTCTCCCCTTGCTCACTTCTCTCTGCTACAAACTGTTTCCATATATTTCTATGTTTTTCCCCTTTCCTCTTCCCCTTTCTTCTGCAACTTTCTTCCTGTCCTGTTCTACTTTTTTCCCTTCTTTTCTGGGCTTCTTTCTGCCCTCTTGAGCTCAGCATGAAAGCTCAACTTCTTCCAACTGTTTTCTGCTTCCTTCCATCACAACCTTCAGCAGCTCAGTGTTTTACATGTGAAAGATTGTAAGTTTGACCCCCATGTTCTTCTGGCACTGGGAAAGGTACCTAGTCACAAATTTTGGAAAGCCACTGCTTAGCAGTGAAAACAAAATTCAGCTACATCCATCTCTCTCCATGGAGTCTATTGGAAAGTGAGTTGGCCCATGAGAGAGAAAGCATTTTGAATGGGTGCTGATGGGGAGGAGTTCCCAATGTCACAGCATTCTCCCTTGAAAAATCACACTATGATATGATCAGATTTTAAAACAGCCTCTATTCTTGTCCAGGTAAGATAATTCTAGCAAAGGAGGAAGGAGAGACATTCAGCAAGGTAGGAGTTTTCCCTCAAGCAGAAACTTGTCCAAGCAGTAGAGGCATTCATGGGAGGGGATGGTCAAGGTAGCAGTCGTAATTATGCAATCAAAACCCCATCCTTTTTCATGTGTGTGACATGCAACACATGTAGAAAAAAGGACAGGTTTTTGATCATGTGGATGCAGCTCCCATCCCTTTTCTGACTCCCCCACGGATGTTCCTGCCAAGCAGTCTAGTCTTTTCTGTGAGGCCCCTTAAAATGATTTTCTTCTCATCCCCAGCCCATGAGTCTAAGTTGCCCTTAGCTGTGAAGATGGTGAGGTATATTTTCCCATTTCCCCATGCTATCCACAGTCAATATTTTGATATATATACTCTGTGAGGTTCTGTCACCCATTACCTATGGAGGAAGTTCTGGAAACTTTGCATTGGAAGTGCCTGGAAATGGACACAGTAGCAAACAGATATTGGCAATGGGGACCATCAAGTTCATGCTGGTATAGCTTTCTGCTGACTCAATAATGGATGGACAGCATTATACCTTAGTACTGTAGTAGAAAAATATTATTTGGGTGTGTGTCAATGGAATACATCAATGGACTTCTTTAACCAGGATAAAGTTACTGTGGAATCTGCTACCACCAGATATGGTGATGGCCATAATTTAGGAGGTTTTAAAGGGGGAACTAGAAAAAATCATGGATGCCAGTTCCATCCATGGTTACTCATCCAAATGGCTGTCTATGGAGTTACAAGTCAAGGCAAACATTTCTTTGAATTGAGCTTGACTCCACAAAACCAAAATGAGGCAAATCACATCATACCTTAGTTTGGTCCATGAGTACTATTGAATGTTCTGGAGTACAAACACTGTTTTTGTAGCAATGACAAAAAAAAAAAAAAAAAAAAAGCTGATCCACATTAGAAAACACACATCACACAATCACACAAAGATTCTAAGGAGTCTCAGAGCTTCAAGCTTTGGCTTTTGTTTGATTTCTTTTGTTTCCTAGCTTTGAGGTATCAGAGGCATTTGAAATAATGACCAAAAGATGCTAGACTGAAATTAAACTCTCTCTTTGCCTCTCATAACACCACAAATTAGAAGACATTCAAGGGAGAGGGTAACAATAAATTAAAGGAGGACAATGGATATAGATACAAAGTACTGTGATTTAAAAAAAAATAATAATAATTTTAGAAGTCAAGGAGATTTGTCTCTGTGGTCAGGGAACTCATCCTCTTTTCTCTGCTGGAACCAGAATTGTATTGCTTCATGTCTCAGCAGGTGGCAGCACTTGGTTATCTTAAGTGGGATCAGAAGGTAGGCACTCAAGACTGCTTAGTACTTGGATGGGAGACCACCAGAGAATCCCAGGGCTCTGGGATATATATTAAAAGAAGAACATGGTAAACTGTAGTTAAAAAAAAAAAAAAAAAACCCTCATAAACTAGAAGAATGTCATCACCAAGAGTTAAACTTGACTTGGATGCATTACCTTAGTTAAAAGTTATTTCTGGGAGTTGGGTTTAGAAGACTACTGGGTGTATGTGTGTGTGTGTGTGTGTGTGTGCATGCATGCGCATGTGCACATGCACTCATGCATGTGCATCCATTCAAGTCAGTGTTGACTCCTGGACTAGTCCCTGAAGTTTTCTTGGCAAGTTTTCAGAAATGGTTTGCCATTGCCTCCTTCCTAGGGCTGAGAGAGGGTAACTGGCCCAAGGCACTAGGCTGACTTTGTGCCTAAGGCGGGACTAGAACTCACAGTCTCCCAGTTTCTAGCCTGATGCATTAACCACTACAGAGAACCATACTTACATGATTAATTTCCAATTTTTTCAAAAATAAACTGACTTATGTGTGGTTAATTAAATTGTATTAAGATATGAACATATCAGTAAGACTAATACATATATACATAGATGTATGATTATTTGAACTTTTTGTCTATGTTCTTTTTTCTCTCTCTTTTTGCAAATGGTTATGATGATGACAATAGGAAGAAGGAGAGGAGAAAGAAGGGAAGGCGTTCAGGGAAATGCTGACTGTCAGTCGCCTTTACAGGCAAGAGGGAAAACCTCCGTCCACTCATGAAAAGGGGGCACTCATTGAAAGGAAAGAGACAGATTTGAAAAAGAGAGTCACTTAAACAACAACAAAATAGCCTTCACTGAAGAGAACCTTCACCTTATTTGGCGGTAGAATTCTTCTGAATAACAAGAGACTCCAGCACCAATTTCAGGAGAAACCAGATTCATTCTCTGCCCCTGCTGGGAGCTAAGACTGGGTTTTGAGCAAATAAGAATGTCTTCCCACCCCTTCTGAAAATCTTGTCTACGCCTTTCACCCTTCTCCTTTCTCCTGTAAGTGAAGTCATCAGGTTGCCATCAAGTCCTTGTCGACTCTTAGGTAGATTTCATCCATGACGACCTGTCTCTAACCTGGTCCTTCAGGTCTTCCAACCATCCTTCCATCACCACTGTAGGTGAGTCCATCCACCTTGCTGCTGATTGTCCTCTTCTTCTCCTCTTTCCTTCCACCTTTCCCAGCATTTCTTCAGAGATTTAAATCTTTGCATAATGTGTCCAAAGTCGGACAATTTGAGCCTGGTCATTTGTGCCTCGAGTGAGAAATGGGTTGATTTGTTTTATTATCCGTCGGTTTGTTTTCTTGGCTGTCCACGGTATTCTCACGAGTCTTCTCCAACTCCAAAGTTCAAAAGCGAGTGAACCCAGGAGAGAGAAGGGCAAGCGCCAGCTGAAGTTTAGCGAACCACGGTTGAGAGAAGAGAGCTCTCCTCCCTGCTCAGTCCCCTCCTCTTGGCCTCAACCCCTTCCTTGTCTCTCTTTTCTGGCCGGTCCCCCGCGCTCCACATGTCCTCCCCGAGGATGAGGATTCCCACGAGGAATTCCAGCTGGCGGAACTCGCCGCTGAAGCAAAGCACTGCAAAGCCAGGGCGACCGTGGCTTGCTGGAGGAGGGAGCAAAGGTAAGGGGTCTTGAAACGCAAGCCACCCCACCAACGGTAGGAGGACTAGAAAGTTGAGTGCTAGCTAGGCTGGGCGGAGAAGCGGGCGGGGGAAAGCAGAAGGGTGCGCGGGGAAGCCCCCCTCCTTCGCCCCCACCTCCCCGCTTTCTCTCCGGCAGCCTTTTAGACCGGCCTCCCAAGTCGGCCAAATAAGAAGTGCCAGGGGAGGCGTCTCGCTCACTTTTCCACCTCGCGCTTCGCTGTTCCCTTTGGCAGGCAGGAGCGTCGGGAGCGAGCGGTCGTGCGCGCGGCGGCGCGCGGAGCCCGGTGGCGTCTGAATGAGTGGGTTTATTTTGGAATATCCCTCCCGCTCGCGTCGCCGGAGATGGGCTTTCGCAGCCGCGCTTGCTGCTGCCGCTGCAACCGTCGCCGCCGCCGGAAAGCCTTGCAACGGGAGACGGAGACCCTGCACTAAGAAAAGGCGGCCGGGAGGGGGCTGAGCTACAACTCCGCCGCCCTTCGCCGCACCGGCCGAGAGAGAGCGAGAGCGAGAGCGCCCGGCGCAGCCTCCGGCTAAGGGACCCTCCGAAAGTGGGAAGAGACCGAGAGCCGCAGCTAGAAGAAGGAAGCAAAAAAAAAAAAAAAGAAAAGAAGGGTGAGGGAGGGAGGGAGGACATCCAGGGCAGAGGAGCCACACTTGTCCGTTGAAAATCGAGAGCAAACGACAAGAGACAGGTGGCTTGCGGCGCTCGGTCACGCTCGCCCGGACTGGCGATCGCTTGCCTAGCCTTGGCTAACGGATCAGGGGAAGCCGAGGCCGGCGAAGAAGTAGCCCCAGCTTTGGAATCGAATCGGGTTATCCTCGGTTTAGCCGCCGTCTTTCTTCCCCCTCCCTCCGCACCGAAGTGGGAGTTAGCGAGACGTTTTTTCTCCTCCGAGCCCGGAGGGGAAGCGAAACAACGCAGTAAGTCCTGCCTTGGAAAATTATTATTAGTGTTATCATCATCATCACCATCAGCAGCAGCACCATCATCATCATCATCAGCAGCATCTTTCTCCCTGCTTAAGGAAGGTTCTCACGTCAGAACTAACACCCGGGAAAGAGGAAGAGGGGGTGGTTGTGGGGGGGGGCGCTTTTTGGAAGGGAAAAGTATATCTAACTCTGATCGCTCAGCTACGACTGTTTCTGCCTGCTTACTGGCTCTGCCTTTCCTGGGGAATCCTTGGTTCAGGAGAAGATGGGGGAGAAACAGCTGAAGGTGCCAGTTTTGTGATGGGAGGTGCGCTTAGTGAAGGTGGGGGCTTTGGTTCTCATTATTTCAAGCACACTAGCTTCACTCCCCCCCCCCCCCCTTTATTTTCCACGAGCTTGAAGATAGGCTTGCGTTGCCTGGTTGGTGACTCCCCACCACCACCACACACACAAAAGAAGGAATGAAAAGAAACGAAAAAGAAGAGGGGAGGAAGCCACCCATTCACCAGATCCATACATGATGGAGGAGAAAGGTGGAGTGGATGGGAAGAGAAGAATCCTTCCCCTTTTCAAAATAGCAACATCTCCCCTTGCCACTTTGGAAGAGGAGAACCAGGGCCAGCCAGTGTCCTCCTGATTTCCCAAAGCAGGCAGTATTTGAGTTATGCAATAGAGCTTCCCTGCAGAAAACCACCTTCTTATCTACAAGTTGTTTCTCTCCTCCTCTACAGTATTCATTAAATAGGCTGCCTACTTCAGAAGTGGAGCAGCTAATGCAAGATGAAACTTGCAGGAAACACCTTAGTTCCAGTCCCATATTATTGGCATCTTTGCCAACAGAGCAAGTCCAGTAGACTTTCAAAGGAAGCTCCTCTCAGTATCCCCTCCCGCCCCTCACCCCCAGCATTTCATTCTGAAGGAAGGGTTATGGCTTCGAAGAATATCGTGTTCTTTTACATTTTGGCTTAAATCTCACAGCTTCTGGAGGTAACATCCTAATCAAGCTGTCAGTCTTCCCTGCAGAGTACAGTGAGCCATAGCAGAACATTTTGTTCAGCTATAAAAAAGCAGATCAAATGAAGGCTTGGGGGCTGGGGAGGGGTTGCTGCAGATCTCCCCTTTCCTGTGTGTGATGATGATGATGGTGAAGGATTAAAAAGAATATTTTTTTAAAAAAATCCCCTGTGGACTGACAGCATTAGTAAATATAGATTCCATGGTGATTTGAAGCTTACAGCTTCTATCTTAACTTAAACAGCTTGAAGAGTGAACAAGATGGAACCATTCCAAAGCAAAATGAAGGCACGGATGCCAACAGGTACCAAACTCTGTTAAGCCTAAACCCATTTTTAAGTTCCCTTTCCCTTGGCTAGGATAATACGTGTGTATGCATGGTTAGCTTGAAGTCTATTGATACTTCAGAAGGGTCAATTTATCTACAGGAGGTTGACTGTCTGTTAATACCCAGGGATATCACTGCTTCTTTATAAGTTGACCCCATACTGTTAATAGCTGGTGGTCTCAAAGCTTAACTGTGTTTGCCTAAGGAGAGATCTAACAGTTGTTCACTTCAGTTGCAATGAAACAGTGTCAGAGTTAATAAACAGAGTTGTGCTAAAACCTCTTAAACTTCATGAACCTTTTTTAAAAAAAAAAAAAAGTGCATTTAAAATTTCTCTAAAGGAATTTCTTGGGGGTAGAATAAGGCTCTGAGTTTTACCAAATGGATTGTGCTTGATGAAAGCACATTCCCTTGGCATCCTTACAACTTCCTTGGAAGTAGACTTTGAACTCTCCTATTGCATGTGAGGTTTTGTGAAGACACAAGGAATCCAACAAGAGTCCTTTGTGAATTAAAAAAAACAAAAACCAACCAACCAACATAGACACTGGGAATGCCTTCACCAAAAATGCAAGTTTGCTTAAAGAATCAAAGCCAGAATGATCCAACTGCAAATAATGTTAATTATGATGCTGGGTTAGAAAAAGCTAATATGAGAATGGATGAAAGCTAAAGATTCCACTGTGGTAGTGCTATGCTGCAATGGTACTGAAGCATCACTCATTATTCACTAAATGAAAACACTACCAATAAATAAGCATAAATCAATACTTATCATAACTGTTGGTGTAAGCTCTTTGCTGACCATATGGCTTTACAAAATCAGGAGGGGGAAAATCATGTGCAGAAAGCAAGGGACAGTTATGAAACAGTTTAACCTTTGCATACCTATCTTCATTTCTGCAGACCCAATATGAGAAGCATAGCCTTCCCTGTGAAATGCAGTTGATTCTCCTCTTCCTTTTGCAATATTGTTCTTTATAGCTTTCATCCTCCCTCTTTCCCTTGACAAGCTTAAAGTATATGATGCATCATATTATACTGCATGTAACCATGATAAGTCAAGTTCTTGGTTGAAACTCAGGGAAGGGCCTTTTCAGATAAGAAATAACTAGCAGCTGTCTCTGGTCATCAACAGTGTGCTTATAGTGGTTTTTGTTTCTATTAAATGGAATCAGTTGGTCCCTCAAAAGATGTTAGAAGGCTAATGTGCATTTTAAATCAAATGTCAAGGTTCTTGACAAATAACAGTTTAAATAAATCTTTGTAGCCTACATTCTGTCTGCATATAATTCACTTTTTCTCAGTTTCCGTTAAACAAAAATAATCTTTTCCTAATACCCTGGCAGGGAGCTCTGCTATGATAACATGTAAAGAATATGGTCCAGACTTGTTTGAAATTCACTTCTAGATGCTATTAAAAGGTTGCCAAGGTAGCTCCAGTCCAGTATAGATCTATTTTTGGTTTGGTTTGGTTTGGTTTGATATTCATATAAAATAGCCCAACTGTATTTTATCACTGCAATGGATAGAATGCTGTCGGCTTTATTGGCTTTTTCTATAAAAAAATGTTCTCTGCAAGTTTTATTTATTTGGAGAAAGTGGATAGAGAAGGGCATAGGGCTTGACTCCATTTTAGCCATATACTGTATGTGTACACACATGCATGCATGCACTAACATTTATGTCTACATCCTACTGATACATTTTTTCTGGGACAAAGCAAATAGATCCATGCATTTGTATTTCCTGGTTTCCCAATTCCATTTATTGTTGAGAGGTTAAATGGTCATTCCTCAGTATAGAACTTTAACATAAAAAAAGTTGAAAGGTTTCCGAGAATTATATTTGTCCCAGCCTTCCAGTTGGGCATCTTTGATTACAGGATTAATGATTTATAGCAATGACTGAATCTAGCATGTGTTGTCATGGGTAGCATAGACCCACATTTTAATGGGAAAATAATACAATGTTGGCCAACCAAAATATTCTCATGGCAAGAGATAATGTCAACAAGGGGAAGAAAATCAATAAAAATGAGATGCTTTCCACAGAGTTGAGCAGATTGGAGACTGTTCCTGACACTGTACATACATGAATGCTTTGTTTTATAACATGCCAGCATTGAAGTGGAAAACAAAACATGCAACTTAGGCTGACCTTTAAGAAATGACAGCTACCTACAAAATGGTGATTGTGAGACTCAGATCTCACCTTTCTTTCTTTTTATTGAACTCACTTATTACATCAAACAGATGGCCTGGAGTTGATAGTGCTCTAGTCTTGCCATTTAATGTTCCAGATTTTTGAGCACAGAGAGATCATGAATGCGTGGAAAGCAAAGAAATAGAACTTGTGTGCCTCATATTCCCATAATGTTTTCCCTTTGATCCTGAACAGTTCAGGAAGACCAGTTGTTAAAGTTGGGTGATAACAGTTTGTGTTAATGGATGATCCAATTTGATAGTGACTCCAGAGCTGTCTAATCCTATATAAGAGAAGTATGCATACTTGTAACTGCTTTAAATGCTTTGTTTTAAATAATGCATATTTTACTTTACAGATAGTAGCATTTTAGACTCACCTTTGCACATTTTATTATTATACATCATTATAGTAGTTTATGTTGTATTTTAGTATATAGACTTACTTTCTATGTTGATATTTTACTTTCTTCATTTTTATTTGATTTCTTATATTGCATATATTCTAGACATACTGGACATTCATTGTCATGTTCAGTCACTATTCACTAACTGAATAAACTTACTGATAACTCTATTACAGAGTCATTGAACTTCTGAGTTGTCAAATATCAGAATTTTACATGGGAATGAACTCTATATATCAGTAGAAACGGCAGAGCAAATTCTGAGCGTGGGATTTCATTCAAAGTTTTTTGAAGATGGAATAACATCTCTGTTAAACTATGGACACCTAAAAGTCCATTTACATAGTTCTTCTGCCTCTTCTTTAGCAGGGATTTTTGGCTACCATTTTGTAGGCTGATCAGCATTCATTGTAGGAATTTGAATTTTATCAGAGAAAGATTCTGACTCAAGTTGTGCTGGAGTTTGTTGCTTCTGTGTTTTGGGGCTCAGGAATACAAGAATTAAATTTCTAGTGCTTAAATTTAATTCTTGGGAAATAACTGATGTGCATATTTAACTTGGCTGATCTGAGTGTGCTTCTTTGTCTTTGCCACTGATGAGTGAGTATTTCTATGTTATATCAGTGGTAAGAATATAAAAGAGCTACCCCCAGCAAAAGATAGATGTATGCCACTGAGAAACCTGGAAGCAGGTTATGAAGGCAAAAAGTTCTTTTTATCATTTTGCAAATTCTATAATTTGAAGAGCAAATGCATATAGGACATTAACAGTGTAAGACGACATTAGAGACAGTAAATATTAAGAAACCACACAAGGCATACTTGTTTAACAAATCACATTCTGTTCAAAGCTTTTCTTTTTAAGGGACCAATGTTCACTGTCCCTTACATTTTCATGCTGAATAGTTGAGATTTAGGATGTGACTGGAAAGTCACCGGAACTGTAGAATCTGACCTCGGGAGATGTGATGAAGGTGTATACAGGGGAGAGAGAAAATGAGATCAGCCTGGCAGCTAAAGAGGGTCAGAGAGAGAAACCAGTTAAAGGTCCTTCATCTATGATGTAAATCTTTTCAGCAATCACAGTCTGATTCAGAAAGTGGCAGGGGGAACCACACAGTTTTCTCCCAGTACATTCTGAATAGATTTACTGGAATCCTATATATATAATAACCACAGATCTTGCAGAAATATGCATGTGTGAGTTTTATTCAAAAATTTCATCCTTGGCTTTTTCAAATGAAAGTTTAATTATACTCAAGTACACATTTGTACAAAAACATGACCTTAATTTCTTGAAGCAACAATGCTAAAACTTAGTACATTTATTCACTAGCTTGCTCTCCTTGTCTCTACAATTTCAATCCCAGCATTAAAAAAAACAAAAAAACAAAAAACCTCTGCTTTTGATCTGTATTTTTAATACATTCAGCTGGAAAAGATGTCTATCTCAGCAGTAGAATGTATGCTTTTAAAGCAACTAGTTTAACCTGTTAGGTCTTCAAAACTGGACTGTTGTTTCTTCTTTCCTTGATCTATGCAAAATCTGAAATAGCACTAAGCAGAGCTGAGGATATTCAGCAGTGAAATTCAGTGACAAACCACTGATGAAAAAACCTTATTATGTGTAATCTATAATGTAACTTGGTCTTAAATATAGTTGAATTGTCAACCACCATTTGGACTTTTCAGCAATCACAGTCCCATTTCCACCCATTTCCTACACCATGCTTAGTTTTGCAGAATGCGGCAGGTATCTGTTCAATGGAGAGTAAGGCACAAGGTGGTTAATATGAGGGCTTCTCATTTTCTTCATTGTATTTAGCATATCCACTTTCTTTTTTTTTTTCTTTTTAAAATGACACCTTTGATTGGCATACTTAATACACCTCTGATAACATCAGACATAGATGAGAGAAAGCAGAGACTGGTAGATACCTAGTTGGTATTAGTCTAAAGGGAATTTATTTATTAATCAATCAAATTTATTATTTATTAATCAAAGTTATCACCACCCATCTCCCAAAAGGGACTCTTGGAATGAAGATAATCTACGCATGGCCCCAAAATATGACTCTAATCATTGGATAAGAAATGAAAAGAAGAGATGTAGAAAACAAAGAGTTTAGTTGGATTCAATCCATTTCAGATGTTATTGAAATGAAGCCATTCCTCAACTTGGTACACTCCAGATATAATAGCTATACTTTCTTACCAGCATTGGCAATGCTAGTTAGGAACTGGTAGGAGTTGTGTCCTACATGGCTCAATATACTGTTAGGTCTATCCACATTAGATCTACAATGGTACATTCACACACTTTGTCACATACAATCATGCAATTGCTGATCTTTACTGATGTGTTCATTTTTTACACATGAACAAATATAAAAGCTTTTGTCTTATAGACCACTTTGGCTGTGTAGGACAAAAGTATATAGGTTGTCTAACATTTCCAATTGAGGTGGAATAATCAGTTGTAGAACTGAATTGGAATAATTTAATTTAATTTAATTTAATTTAATTTAATTTAATTTAATTTAATTTAATTTAATTTAATTTAATTTAATTTATTTACTTGCCGCACAACTCCAGAATGACTCTGGCCAGCTCACAACATAACAAACAGAATAGAATACAATTATTTGGGACAAAGAAACCTGTACCAAAGCTAAAAACATACATGGGATAAAAAAAAATAACTTCCATAGTTGCTTTCGGCAGCTCTCTCATGTATGGTTTGCATGCCAACAACAGCTTGCATGTACAAAAACAGTTGTTTTAGCTGGCACTTTCCACAGGGGGCACTGTTTCACTTGCTCCACATGTCATTGGTGTATATTAAAAGCAATGGATTTCTGAGTAAAGCAGAGATGGAGGGGGAGAGGCATTTCAAACCTTGCACTGCATATGAATGTATCAGTAATAGCCGTTGTCTATATCTTTTACATGGTGAACATCATTATTTAAGACATCACCCCCACATAATTGATTACAGGTGCTACTAGACTCCTTCTGGGATTAATACATTCCTTTGTGATTCAGGTGGAATACATATTTTTTTGCCAGCTACACATAAAATCCTCCTCTTCCTCCTCCAATGCTCAGAAATCCATTGGTTAAAAGAAAAAAAAAAGAACTATGAGTATTATGTGTTGTTGGTGGAGCACATACAAACTGGATCAATTTCTGGTTTTGCTTTTGGGGAATGGACCATTACAGCTTCAGTGGGAAAAATTATAAGTAACATAGAACTGCTATGATTAGCTGAATGTTCAGACTGAAGCTATCCTGAATGACTACAGTGATACCTCTTTGATGTAGGAAATAAATCAGGGGTAGAGAACCTTTGGCCCTCAGGACATGGGGGTCCTCAATACATTTCAGCAGGCTGCAGAGCCTCTTCAGTTGCCTAAAACTGTAGCATAGTTTTCTGGTATGAAAACACAACATGCATGAAAATTGCACTGTAAGTCCAAACCTAGATTTACATACTTTAAAAAAAAAAAATACCAAGTTCCAAACTTCACATACTCTTGGAGAAAAAACAAAACAAATACTGTTTGCATTTGTATACTTTCCAATGCATCCTTTGGTCTCCCTCCTCCTGCCACAAATGGTTAATTACAGGTAGTTCTGGGTTTACAATGGTAATTGGGACCAGAATTTTTGTTGCTAAGTGACACAGTTGTAAAGCTTGACATAACATGACTGGGCTGCTTAGCAACACTACTTCTGGCAGTTCTCTTTGCTGTCGTTAAGCGAATGCCGCACCATTGTTAAGTGCGACATCACGTGGTCACCATTTGTGACCTCCTGCCAGCTTCCCCATTGACTTTGCTTGTCAGAAACCAGCAGTGAAGATCTCAATGATGATCATGTGACTGTGGGGATGCTGTGACGGCCCCAACTATGAGGACTGGTCATAAGTCCCCTTCGTTCAGTGCCATTGTTAAGTTTAAACAGTCACTGAATGAGTGTTTTTAAAGCAAGGGCTACCTGTATGGATTTCATCCCAGTCTGGCATTAATTGGTCAAAAAACATGATGGGGAAAAAAAAAAAAAACTGTATGTGAGTTTTGTAAATTTCACAATGATGTGAAATTTATGTAAAGCAGTTTCTCCCAAATTATAAGTACAGATGGGGACACATGGGCATCAAAAAGTTGGGAAAGCAGTGTAAGTCCTCCTGCATACACAATATTGTTTTCACAGGTGATCATATGAAGGGCATTTTTTTAAAAAAAAACATGCTTAAAAATAACAGAATTACTACTTTTGGTAGCATCTTTTTGATAAATAAATTCTTTTATGTCTGTCCTTTGTGACATTAAGCACTTGAGATGTTAGGATTATCCATTTCCTTTAGTAACTGCTTCCCTTTATCATAGTAAGTGGGACCCTTTTTTTAGCATAGCGGAAAGTGGTGGAAAAGTAACACTTGTTGAATGAAGAGTTTATGTAAATATTGTGTCTTTATTCTTTGCCATGCACGTAAATATCCTTTCCAAATATTTTTTTCCTTATTTAGTAGATGGCTTCATATATAATGTATTCTTCAAAGGACACTTGAAAGTGAAAGAACTAAGGGATAAAATAGAAGCTGGAAGATTTTTTTCTCCCACATTGGGGGTGGGAGTGGGGAAAACCCAAGCAACTTCTTGTAACCTATCAAGCTGAATGCGAACTACCCAGCCATACACTGTGCTTTACTAGAGCTTGACAGCCCCTGCATCTGAAGTCCCAAGTGTGCTACAAAGCAGGGAATATATCAAACCACTTGAGGCCATAAATAGCTGGCTGGCCATGTTAAATTCTGGTGCATCACAAACCTCCTCTGAGCTCGCTAGCTAGCTACCCACTGTCCCTCCCTGCCTTAAATTATCCTGATCAGCATGAATAAGAGTCCACATTTTGATGGAAAAAAATGCTGAACATCCATGAGAAAATGAAATTGCTTCTATACTTACTGGACTTGGAAAAGGCAACATCTTCTGGCAGACCAAAAGAGTTGGCCCTTGTGGATCCAGGGAGGTAGAAACTCTTGCCCATGTCCTCATACACTGTCCTTTTTTACGATGCCTCAGGATGTGCTCTGATTTCCCCAATCATTTCTAAATTTGAGGGTCATACTGATAGATTTTATGTTTATTTCTTTTTAAGGGATGCTGACTGTACACTCACAAACCAGGTGCCAAATATTGTTATCAAATTATACATTTGCACAAAACTTTTAATTTGATATATTGTTTCACTGTTTTATTGTTTTCCTTTTTCCTGACAACAAATTATTGAATTAAACTATTTTCTTTTATTGTAAAGGCTGGTCAATCATCCATTCATTCATTCCATTCATCTATCATCATACTTACATATGTAATTTTGTTGCAACTTGAGAACAGACCTGAGTCTTGTGGAATGGGTGGTTTTTGCTTTAATTGTCAATAATCCAGAAGTTTCATTTCCTGTCGGTATATAAATACATACAATCTAAATGGTAATGATGATGATAATAGGAACATCTTTTTCTTAAATCTCATCCATTTTTTTTAAGGTCCATTTTCACCTTTTCTGGAGTCATGCCAAAAGGGGGAGAAATGGCTTTAGGTTGCAAATGACATAGACATGACCTGACTGATATTTTGCTATGTACTCTTCTTCCTCCCAGCAAGACAGCAGCAACATGGATTGCCATTGATGAGAAATGTGAAATAGTTCTACCTTGGAGAGCTGAGTCTCTGTTTTCAATAGGTATCTTTTGTTTGGTGCCTTGAAGATGGGTTACACTACATTGCCCAGAATTCTGAGGTAGCATGGCCAGAAGGACCATGCTGAATGGGCATTCTGAGAGTTATAGTCCTGATGCATCTGGAGGAGAACAGATTGAGGAAGGCTGTTTTTAGATCCTTGCAATGAACAAAGATAACAAGTAACAGGGGACATAGTTTGAATAAAGTCTAGAAGTGAGTCGTGTGTAATAAGCTCATGTAATTACCGAGAGAAAGCACTCAGGTACTTCCATTAAAGAAACTACTGAAAACATTTAAAGTTCTGTGTTTGTGTACACATCAAATTAGCAGGCTTAATGCAGGACTGCTGCAATGAACAAGAACTATTCATTTCATCGCTCCTTTGTGTGTGTTTCTAATCTGTTCTGGTATGTACTGCCTGCACTGTTAGAAAAAAAAGCCTGGCCCACATTCTTAAAGCAGAAGGAAAGAAGGAAGGGAGAGAGGGAGGGAGGGAGAGAGGGAGGGAAAATGCTATTGTTCAGATGTTCTCTTATGGATTGCAAGGAAGGAAGGCAGACAGGCTGAAAGGTGGGTTCATAAGACTTCACCAATTTACACAATGCTTGTATATAATTTATAGGAATAATAAAAAGAGACACTGTGACTTCATTTCAGTAGCAATGCACAATAACTTGCCGTTAGCAGGGAACACTGAAAGCCCCCTGTTTGCTCTTTAGATACTCTTCCACTGTCACATAGGAAAAGATCTGCATGTCTCCTGGACTATAATGGAAAGCAGTACACCTGAAAGGTGTATTTGGTTCCTTTTAGATCAAATGTAAAAAAAAAAAAAAAAAAAAAACACCTCTTCTACCACCCTTCTGTTGTTGACTGAGTTGATTTTGAAGATACTTGTTTTATTCTTATCTCTGATAGCAATTATACTGCTTTTCATTGTTGCAGTGTGCCATGACTGTCATCCCCTTTTTGGGGGAGATGGATGGTGATAGAAATTTGAAACATAAATAAATAAATAAATCATCATTATCCTCATCCTCATCCTCATCAGGGGGCAAATTCTATAGAGGCAATGTCTTCAAACAGAGGACTGTTTTCCAACAGCCCTTCAAACCAATGAAGAGGGTGGCACATTACTTTCATTTTTCTTTTCCTTTTCATCAGAATAAGGAGTCTTGGACTTATGGACACATTTGGACTTTAGAGAACATAGCATGAGTGTTTTGACAAAATGGATGGGGTGGATTGGAACTACATATTCATATAAAGGTTTCACTAATCCACGTGACTAGCCACAGAAAATTAAATTTGCCAGAGGGTAAACTGGTAATGTTGTTCCCAAACACCACCAGTCCCCATCTTTCCTAGATGCTAACTTCTATGCCTGTTTACTTTTATCTACAAACAAAGCACTCCCTGTATGTGCAAATGTGTAAGAATGTCTATGGGCTGAAATAGTACCATAGGCATTCTTGAACATAAAAATAATGTGATTTGCCTTGTGGCAAGCCAATTTCTTTTAATTTAAAATAACCTTTTGGGGGGGAGGAAGGTAGAAAGCCAGGTGAAAGAAGGAACAGATGGGTCTCAATTTAGGCATTCATTTTGATTTCCTTGAAATAACAGATGCCATTGCCAATATCAGGAAATATTTGAAGCAGTGAATTTAAAACTCCAAAGTATTCAGGAGAAAGAAATGGCAGAACTACTATATGTGAAACTGGAGATAAATAGAATTGTGAGGAATGATTAGCAAAGGAAGTAGGTATTTATGTGCTCTGGGTATGTGTGAGAGAGAGGATGCCAGTGAAATTGACTGGGTCTTTCCAGTATAATCAAAGGACTCAAGGAGTAGAATTAGGACTATGCCCACCTTGTAACTAAGGGGTTTTCCAAATCTCATATTACCAAATAATTCAAGAAAGGAAAACACAAGAGAGTTGCTTGTTGTCTTTCCACTTCATTCCACCACCAGGACTTTCTAGACATTATTTTTATTATTATAAAAGCAATTTTATTATTATAAAATTGGATTTTCTCCAAATGCCCACTGAAGAGGATTAGATGAACCACAGAATCACAGAACTGTAGAGTTGGAAGCAGCCACAAAGCCCATCTAGTCCAACCCTTGGCAATGTGCAGGAAAAAGAATTAAACTATCCACAAGTGTCTGGCCTCTTCTTCAAAATCTCCTGAGATGGAGAATCCATAGGTAGATGGTGTCACTGTTCCACAGATCTTACCTTCTGCCCTTCCCATGTTTTGACAATGAAATAAGGGGTAATGAACTACAATGATAGACAAGCAATGATTCCTTTATCATGCAGGATTATAATCCTGGTTTTGATGGCAAAATTTTTAAAGTATCAGGCTGCCTGTCCTGCAGCAACTTTGAACCATAATCACCTGTGCTCCTTCAGAACATATATTTGGGAAAAATAGCTCAGGTGATCCAGTTCCACAGATATTTAATCATGTGATTTCCCACCTCAGCATTTGATAATTGGCCCCTGAATGTGCAAACTGGCTGTACGTAACAGCACTGAGGTTTGATACAGTGTGAAGTGTGACTCCTTGCATATCCTACCTATCTAGATCTGTTTGATATCTATTAATCATTACCTGTTCCAGAAGGTACCCCTTAAAGTACTTCTTTGCAACAAATGAACTTGCTTTTGAAGCACTGACGATGCTAACTTTATTAACAAGTCTTTTTTTCAGGCTCTCAGTGATCTATTAGATAAGGATAGATTTTCAGCCTCTTAGATAAAATGCACTGTCATTCTTAATCTTATTTTGTTACTTGTATTTTGTTTTATAACACAGTTGATATCCATATATTATTTAGATTTTAACATCTTCAGTTTACAAAACAATATATATTCAGTTACTTAAAACGAATCCATGAAACATTGGAAAATTTAACCTAATTTTATGATGCTTGTACATTCGCTCTTTCCTCATTTTAGCCTTTATTCTTTATTCTTCACTTTACTTTATTTTTCATTCTCTTCACTTGTTTATTTTCTTTCTTTTTTAAACTTTAAAACGCTTATTTTTTGAAATGCCAAGTTTAATTTACATTTTCCTACTGGCAGCATGTTCAGTAAACACATGGAAAATTGATTGTTATCTTACCCAAATTCCATGTTTTCACCATAATATATGCATTTGGGTCTATGTATATAAACTTTGATCTGTTAGTCATACTTCAGAAGACCACAGATATATTCATGTAGTGCAACTCTATGCATAAAGGCATATTCAATGTATTAAAAACTATTTTTAAAAAATCAAAACAGAGATAATAAGGATGAACAAATAATACTGACTTTCAAGCGTAAATGCTTAGGGACCAAGCTATTTAAAGGAATATCCAGAACCACTTATAAATACCGTAACATAAGTATCAATTATCTGTAGAAACTTATGGCTATCTGTATTGACTTTTGCTGCCCAAATGTATAAGTTTAATTCTGTATCAGTTCACAGCTATTATAAAATTATGAATGCAAATTCCCATGCATTTCCAAGTGTAATATTGCACACAGAAAAAAAAAGATATAATTTTTAAATGTACATTTTCCCTAATAGTCACTCTTCTTCTTCTTCTTCTTCTTCTTCTTCTTCTTCTTCTTCTTCTTCTTCTTCTTCTTCTTCTTCTTCTTCTTCTTCTTCTTCTTCTTCTTCTTCTTCTTCTTCCCCTTCCCCTTCCCCTTCCCCTTCCCCTTCCCCTTCCCCTTCCCCTTCCCCTTCCCCTTCTCCTTCTCCTTCTCCTTCTCCTTCCCCTCCTTTTGATCAATGATTTTTCCTACTCTTGCATTCTGGACTCAGATTTCTTAAGGCATGCATTCAACATGCATTTTACATTGGAGAACCACATTGCTCAATTTGTGAAATCATGTCCCAGTTTGGATATTAATTCCAGAGTGCAAAATAGGTTGTTTCATACTCAAATGAAGAGCATGCAAATTTCTCTCCATTCCTAGATCATTATTACTGTTTTAAGAATGGTTTTTAAAAGAATCTTGTTTTCTAATATATGAAAATGTGGCATGCAAGTGCTCCCCCCTTCATTCTAGGCTACACATTGATTTTAATATGGGCACTTTATATTTTAGTTTGTACAGATAGTATAAATTAAAAGGCTTAGAGAGGATTCACCTGCCGCAAGGAATACTGGTTACACATAGGAACTAGACTGTTGCTGAATTACGAATCTCAGCATGGATTTGTTCTTCAGGGATATCTTGGGAGTCACATGTCACCACCCATGCTGTAAATAATATGTTAATACTTTGGTTACTTTGCTGACTTCAGTAAGGGGAGAGAACCTGGGCTGGTGCCATGCCATTTCTTTTTTTTATTCCCATGTTGATCAAATCCACACAGAGTCCTTTATCTGTGCTTTTGCCTCCACATTCATCTCACCCAAAACAGTGCAAGGTGAATTCAAGAAAAAAATCCAATAAAAATTGCTAAAAAACTATTAATATAAGTAGACAGACAGGAGCTACAAAAAACGTGCATTATCAGGCTGGTGGCTCCGCCCCAATTTTAATTCTTTGTAATGTTAAAGCATGTAGAAGAATCAGACCTTTTTCGATGGGAGAATATCAGGATATGCTGCAACTCTAGGCATAAGGAATTTAGAAAAAAATATCCTGGAAAAAGGTAATGACAAATTATTAAATTATTACTTTATTATTGCCAAGAAAATGGCATGGATCTGTCCTTGTAACCCTGGGGAATCAAGCTTGACTGAAGAGAGGGCTGTTGTGCCTTCAAGTCAGTTTTTGACTGCTGGCAACTGCCTGGATTAGTCCCTGCAGTTTTCTTTGCAAGGTTTTTTGTAAGTGGTTTGCCATTGCCTGCTTCCTAGAGCTGAGAGAGAGTGACTGGCCCAAGGTCACTCAGCTGGCTTCGTGCCTAAAGTAGGACTAGAACTCCCAGTCTCCTGGTTTCTATCCTGGTGCCTTAACCACTACACCAAACAGGCTGTCTATAAAGCAAAGGTAGATATAAAAAAGGGACTGAACTTAAGCTAAGTAAGAATACAGGATTCTTACTGGAACATTGGGATTATTCCTTCTCCTTTCCCTTCTTCACCTTCTTGAATGACACCAAACTGATAGTTGACTACTCTTTACTGGCAATCTGCTCAAACATTGCTTCTGCCCTAGCTGCATTCGAAAATTGCTATCAAACTCTTTTTTAATTGTTTACCCACGGCAATGTAATTTATTTCAATAAAATCAATACTTCAGCATTAGAAATGTAACAACAAATGTCTGGGAATCGATCGAACACACCTTAATGAATTGTTGAGGTCAGAGGACTTATCTATAAGTTGTAATCACAATGATCAACAAGGCAGCAATGAATGTGAAATGGAATTAGCAATGGATTGCCCCTAAAGGAAGTATTATTTATAAAAAGGTCCCAACTCCCAAGAGGTTGTAAAAATGTTCAGCCCTGGAGATTACAGTGCAGATCAATGTGTGAGTATGGGATGAAGTAGCTTATTTGATAAAAAGGCTTTCTGTACTTTGAGACGGCCTTAAAAAAATATTTTTGAGATTTTATGGCTATTTATTAAAAGGTGGCTTTGTTCATGACACTCTTTAAAAATTACTTTAAGAAATTTTTTTGAAGTCCTTCCTTCCGTGGACTGAATTTCTGAAATGATTCAAAGAACCTTATAATGGACTTTTTAAATGCATCACCTTCCTCATTACAATGGCCCATAAGTACAAAACTGCATTGTTTGTATTTTACACCATAAAGATCAATGCACTTAAGTGCATTATATATGATCATATGCATTGTCTTAACCTGGAAAATCAATTAGATGATATATGCAAGTACGCTTACTCATATTTCATTCTTGGGCTTATACCCTAAGCATGATATGTAGATCTAAATGTCATTGATTTCAAGAGAACAACTACACAAATGAACCAAATCCAGAAATAGTGTCATAGTTCCCACCTGATTTGTCTGGCCTTATAGCACAAACCTATATATAGTTACTTGGATGGAAGCCCATTGGTTTTATGGGTTTTATTTCTAAATAAGAAAGGTTCTACACTATCACCTATGTAATCTGAACTTGAGTCTTATGCATGAGCATGGAATAGATAATGTGCTGTCAATGAATATATCTCTGAATCTTGACATCTCTCTGGTCAAGCTGTCATCTTTATTCTGGAGTTTTAGAGATTATCCTACTGAGAGTAGAGTAGGGCATCTTCTGGGATGGTGGTCTAGGGAGAGAGAGGACAGCCAATGACTCCTCTTGGTTCCCCTTTCCAATTATACTAGGTCTATCAATTGGATACTTCTGTAAACTTCTTTTGTTCTCATGTTATTCTACCAAAGGGGCTCTTATATCAGAACTCTATAACTATTGGTGTGATATGTTTCTAATAGCTTACATCTGTCAACAAAGTAGTCTGCCACCTACTGAATTAACTTCAGGTTCCTAATAATTTCTAATAACAGACCCTCTTCCACATGCTAGGCACCCTTGCTTTTGCTACCAGAAAAATAAATAAACACCTGATACTTCTGTCCATAGGGACCCCATTTCAGAAGCTCCTTACCATTGTTATCAGATGGTTATTGTTGTTTGTTCTGTGCCCAAACACAAGAAAAGTGGAGTTTATAAAATAAATGAAACAACATTGCTGCCAAATGGGTTCCTTGGCATCAAACAAGCTAGCATCTAGACACTGTCATGTGGTGATGATAACCCTCTACTGATACGTTTTATAGCTCACACTTGCCTAAAATAACCCAAGAATCAAGTTAGGCTGAATGTAAAATCCATTTAAACCATGAATGTTGTTTCTTCTCCCTGTTGTGGTTGATGCTGCTTTTTGTGAGCCTGGCAATACTAGCTCTTCCTACAGAGTTATTCCAGGACTGGATTCAATTGTGTCTAATGAATCTTGATGCATTAGTGATGGCTCAATGGAAACTTAATTGAACACTTCTGAGTTGAGAGAAAGAAGTCTAAATCTCCTGTCAAATATGTTTGTATGTATAGGGATGTGTGTGTGCATTTAAAAGCACCTGAAGGAACATAATGTTTGCAAAAACAGCAGTTCTGGTCAGCTAATTCCCTTTCTCTTTCTCCATCATGCTAATAAAAACTGGAAGGCTTGCACTCCTGAATGTGGCAGCTATATTTAAGTCACAGTGTTTACAGTTTTCTAGCAAGCCTTGTGCTGAGACTTTTTATACTTTGTCAGGTGCCCAGAAGTACCCAGAGTTGCTGTGCAGTGTTAAAAATATATTTTCTGTGTCAGCTTTTTATCATTCTTAATTTGATGGGGAAAAAAAAGTCAAAGGACAACAGAGGATAATGTTTTGATCATATTTCCATGGTGGGATGTGTATAGCCATGCCCTTCTCTCAGTTACAAAGGGACTGATCGTGTTGCAAGTGTTCTCTCCCTCTTCTTTGCAAAATCACCTTTCCATCTGTCTTTACTCTGCAATTAAACCTCAAGTAAAAAGATCACAGAGAAAATTCTTAGTAGTAATTTTCAGACTGGAAGAAGGGCAGCTCAGAAGATGAGAAAGTGATGTAAAGAGATGTAACAAAGGAAAAGGACACTGATAAGACTTTTCACTTTATGCACCCCCCTCCTCTAGAGATATGGATGGTCCCAACCTTGCTGGCATTGCAAAAGCAGTTTTCTTGTACATTTTACCCTTAGATTTGGTTTAAGGATACTTATGATTAGTGATTAGATAGATAGATAGGTAAGGTAAGGTAAGGTAAGAGAAGGTAAGAGAAGGTGGGAGGGAGGGAAGGAGGGAGGGAGGGAAGGGGAAGGGAAAGGAAGGGAGGACACAGGTTAGATAAACAAAATATTTTAAAGAGATTTTGAAACTTTCTGAGAATAAGAAAGAAAAAAGACTCCACTTTTTAAGGAATGAAGACATTCTGGAATTAGAGGACAGGGTCTGACACAGTCTTAATTAATTGAGAGTTGTTGACCAAAAATTCAGGGGTAGCAAAGTTTTCTGGCTTCCAGCATTTATATTTAAAATTATTAGAACATGGAGGTCTATCAGCCTCACCCAGACACCAAATGGTGGCTTATGGAGTGCAATCAATTTTCTGTTATGAGTTACCTTGAGCCATAATTCATCATGAATAATAATTATAATGGCCTATAATTCGGGATGCATATGTATCTACATGTAGGTTAGAAAACTGAGCTGAGCAAAGGTCTCACTGAAAGCAACCAGTTAGTACTCACATAATATAAGGATAGAAGAACAACAGAACAGAACAGAACAGAACAGAACAGCAAACACAGTGCCACTCAGGGCAGAGATTTTTTTTCCCCTCCCCATCAGGAAAGTCATTTATTTTCAAGCTTTCATTTTTAGAAAACCTTAAAAATCTACTGCAGAAATCATCCACTATGTTCTGTGTTCTCCCTGATAGGGCAACTATTTTATTAAAATAATATGGTAGGAAGAGACATAACTGCAGGGTAGTTTCTATCTCCACATATAAATAAAATACAAAGGACTTTCTCTGTTGCACTGAAATATAATTAAGCGCCTGCTCCATGTATTCTTCCCTCCAGATTGCCAGTCTGAGCAAAGTCCTGCTCAGGGTTTTTCCACTCAATTCAATAAGACAAGGCCTTATTAATCATGTCACCAGCATTTTTTTTTCAGAATAATTTCTTTTAAGAAGCTCATTTTTATTTATATTATTATTGTTATTATTATATCAAGTGAGGGGAAAACTTTATGCATATGCATATATATATATATATATATATAGAGAGAGAGAGAGAGAGAGAGAGAGAGAGAGAGGTGGGTGTGGCTTTGAGTAATCAAGTAACCCCTATTAATGGAAAATTTGTGTCTGATGGCATAGAGAAAATTAATCAGATTTTTTTCACTTCGGACATCATTGCAGAAATTTGCTAAAAGGACTTGAACATTTCCCTTTTTAAAATTATTAATATCATTATCATCACCACCACCACCACCACCACTATCATCACCACCCTCATCTTTTACAAGGATCAGCAACTTTTGTGGTTAGCTCCTTTAAACAAGAATTATTTTTTTTTTAAAATGATGACCATTATGAACATCATTATCATAATCTGAAACTTATGTTCAGCACTACAGAATAAATTGTTTTTGTGAACTGTGCAAATGCCAGTAGATAGATACATGAATTCAGCATTGGAAACTTTAAAAAGGTAAAATGAAATTGGTAGTGCATATTGGTCGGTAAGGGTGATAAGGAAGTAAAGGATTTCTATCCAAAGAAATTAGGAAGGGCTTTCATTTCACTTCAGAGATACAAATATTCATTTCCTCAAACCCCTGGAAATAAATGGTTAAATTTGGATTGCTTATTTATTATTTATTTATTATTTAAATTCATATCACTGTCCATCTCCCCCAGCGGGGGACTCTGGGTGGTTTACAATATATATATATATATATATATATTAAATAGAATGCACAATCTTAGAATCTATAGATTTGAAAAACCAAAGGTCACACACTGCCAGTCATTTTACTGAATTGCTAATTTGAATTATTTCTCTCTTAATTTTTAGGCATCTTTGAAGACATTAAATTCCAGTGGAGGGTGTTTCTACCATCTAAGCAATCTCTATTTATGTTTATAGTGGTCTAGACACATGATGGAACTGTAAGTAAATCTTCTCTGCTTCATGATGAATCGGATGACTACAATCTGGAAGGAAGCAAAATAATTATATTATTTTCAGCGGTGATTTGCTTAGTGTGTGGAACAATGCCAGAAGGACTAGCAGAAATGCTTATGGATACATGGGCACCATTAGTAATATTATGGATTACTGCATTCCCATCTATGTACATGGCTCCAATGAATCATTCTCAAGTATTACCCAGTAGATCCAGTAGAGGACTAAATGATCTCAATGAAGAACAAAGAGTGTTGAACCGTTCAAAGAGGGGCTGGGTATGGAATCAAATGTTTGTGCTAGAAGAGTTTTCTGGACCTGAACCTATATTAGTTGGACGGGTAAGTCAATATTTGTAATTCTTCAATGAGACTGATAACACATATTCATTTCTTCTCCATCAAACTGGCTTAATAATTCTATGTCCTGTAAATGTTTTGACATGCTACAACTCAATTACAAAAGGAACTGACCCCTAATTAGCTTTTCATCATTAGAAAGAGCTATGAAGGACAATTGTGTAATTAGCTCTGATTTTGTAAAATAATCATTGTTAATTTTATGTGATTAGAATATTACAGTCACAGGAAATGGTATGAGTATGCTTGCTTTGGATTTGACTGGATAGTTTGGCACTGGGGTTCATCTTAGTACTTCTGCACATCCTTGGTGCTTTGTGTAATATGTCGCTGAGCACACGTACAATAAAAAATGCACTGCGTTGAGCCTACCTTGCTGGAAGGTTAAATGACCTCATGTGTACATGTGTATGTGTGGGGGATGGGGAGAGTGCAGATGACAGGATGGATGAAGGCAGGAATGGTTTTCTCCAGGATGCATGAAAGTGTTTTCAAGTTGGCTGTATTAATGTTTGGAGTTGAAGAGATGCATCTCTTTGATTTGACTTCAAGGCTGATAGTGAAGGATCAAATCTCAGTAAAAAAAAGATTGGGACCGAAATCAGGGTAGACTGCTGGAACAAACACAGAAGAGAATTCATTCAAAGGCAGATTTGATTAGCTGCCAGGTTTTGAGCTAAAGATGTGAAGAAGAGGCCAAAGATGAAGATGCAAGAATATGTAAAGGAAAAAAGAAAATGAGTAAGAGCAGCCCATTTTTTCGGGGGGGGGGGATCTTAAATAACAGCAGGATGTGTCTTTCTTCTCCCTGTCCTTCTGGATTTCTCTCTCACACACTCTCTTTCTTTACAAGCAAATAAATACATTTCACAGTAGCAAAGGAAAAAACAACAACAATAAAAGGTTGTAATAGCTTCATGAATGAAGCTGCAAAAGAGGCTTTGATTCTCTCTTTATTCTTGGCATTATTCTGCTGTTGCTTAAAATAACAAACTTTGTTGCATATTTATACTATCCTGTGGTGCCTATCTCAGGTCTAGTTCTCCGGCTTGATGCTCATGAACTGAAGTCACAATTTGTAAAGCATTGTGTACTGCAGGAAGTCGATCCAAAAGAAGTAGAAAAAAATATTGAGAAGCTGAGCATGATGATTGATGATGATAATTGAAAAACAGGAGTTTTGATGAATATAATTTTTGCTTGTTTACTCAAGAGCAAATATTGAGTATAGTGGAACTTGCTCCTAAATAAACTAAAGACTAAAGTCTAAGAGAAAATCTGAAATTGTATAGGATAAGGGAGCTAAACAGTGCCTGATTAACCATTACCATTCTTCTGACAGTATGGAACCTACAGAGGATTCTCAACTGGTTCCAACCATTAGGCTATCAAACATGATTTGATCCATGGATTGCATTCCAGGAAGAGTGCAAAGCTCCCACCCCAACCTAACTCTTTTATCCAATTTATAGTAGTCACGGAGAATGCTTTCCTATTTGCTAAGGTTAATGTTGCCCTTTCACCCACACTTTTGTGAAAGAAGTGGTAGTTCCTACCAGCAATTGGCAATAATAAGTGTCTGTTTAAAATTAAGAAGGGCAAGCACTTTGTAGAACTATAAAGTACAGTGTGGTTTCATTTGTCCCCATTTGGAAAAGTGAAATTGCTGTCACAGTAAAGGAGCCTGAAGCAGCTGTTAGATCAATAATGCCTTTTTACCACTTTCAGTGAAACTTTAACTGTAATACATATTTTTGCATCAAGATGATTTTTTAAAAAAACTGATGCACAAATGTACTTACTCATTTTGCTAAGAAATTAAAAGGAAAGGGGCAGATATGAAACTTGATACGGTATCTGTATACAGCCATGTCAAGATTGCTGTTTTGCAGTATTTTAGGAATCTGTTCTAGGAGTCCCGGTAACCCTTAAAAATGAACAAACTAAATGGTGTAGTGAAGTACGCATTTACACTGCACACTTTACAAAGATCAGTTGGAAGGGTGAGATGAATAATGGAGATAGTCATAACTTTCCCAAGTTAATTCTACTTGGGAAATAGGATAATTGTATCGCTAGCTAAAACTGTGAGCTAGCCAAAATTCATACAGGGGAATTTCAGAACCATTCAAGATGCAAACTGAGGTTTATTATTTAACTGCTAGATTTGTGGCCTACCAATCTTTCCTTCCAGCTATTTGAAAAGCACACAAGGGAATGGGTTTGCACAACATACCCAACCCTAAACCCTGAATAGCAAAACTTAATTGCTGTGTTCAAATATTATACTGTACTAAGACCAAGCATGTAAATCATATTGTGGCTAAATGAAATGGCTGGTTCCCACAGACTGCTAAATCAATGATTAGGTTCTCACAACATCCTGAATCTCAGGCTCTCAATTCCCCACATTCAAATGTGCTACAGACTTCCTTTTATGGGGTTATTGATACTCTGAGGATAATCCTGAATTTACTGAGGAATTTACCCTGTACAGCAAATTCTGCTGAGAGGCAAAGAGATAGAAGGAATAACTTTCCAAATGAACTTCATAGTTAAAATAAAATGAGTTGAATCCAGAATATCTTGTACTAGTGTTGAAAGCAGTTCAGAATCATAGCTTAACACTACTAACAATGTAGTCCTACTGTCTTTCAGCAGACCTTCTAGGCTGGAGTATAAAAGTTAAGATAAAATCATTATAGAAAAAATATGTGTTGGTTTTATCTCACCTTCCTCCCCTTTTGATTTACCAATGCAAATACACAGTGATAGAAATTAAAAGAGATATAATGTTTTAATGACATCATACAAACATTTTCACAGCTTGTGATTTAATAGATTGGAAAATGAGAGCACACTGAATCATCTTGAATCCTGTTCTTGTTTAGATTTAGGATTGCTGTTGTGTGCCAAAGCTATTTCTTAGTTGTGCATGTTAACAAAGTTGGGCCTACAATTAGGCAGAATGAGATAGCAGTCTTAGGCAACAGATTTTGGATATCACGCAAGGACAGGAAATTGTGAACCATTCTGGCCAGCTGTATTGTGACTGCTGGAGATAGAAAGAATGCTTCAGGGATTTTTGGTGTCATGAACAGGAAAAAGTTGTGTGGCTCTGGATATTATGTTTCCTGATTTGGGTGAGCGGGATTGTCATTTACATCTCTGTTTCAGACAGCAAAATATCTTGAGCTGGCCCTGTGAGTTAATTTATCCCAAACTTATGCATTTCTAATTTAAATTGATGCAGTCTGGCAATAACACAGCTATCAAGGAAAGCAAAATCCAGAGTAAGAAGACACACAGTCTGCCTTATTTGGAAACAATTATTTCCTTATTCAGATCCCAAATCAGTAATAATTCTTTAGCCTTCATTGAACCTTAGACATTAATTCAAATATTAGCCAGATTTTATCCATTGATTATGGGTCCTCTGTATCTTTACAGCAGCTAGCAAAAATAATTTCCTATCAGAGCACGCAAGTTTATTGAAGTGCGTTACAGGATTTTTGTTTTTAATGCATGCACACACACACACTGTTGTGTTTTTTAGGTACACAATATTCCCAACTGGATTTAAACTAGGAAAGATTATTTTTCAATCAAAGACATGGACAAAAAAGCAGATTGTAAGTTAAAATAGATCACAGCCCGTGTCTTGACTCCATCTACTTACTGCTGAGCTATTCGAAAGATGTGCTGTCTTACATACCATATGTGTGCCAATTTCTCTAATACAACTGGGGCAAGAGAAGCATTGAAAGAAGTCTCTGGGAGTTTTTTTTCACCACCACATTAAATCACATAGTGCCATGCATTATGGCATCATTAAAGCATTCTGTCTTCCTTTAATTTCCATCATTATTCAAGTGCATTAGTAAATACATGGGGGAAGAAAAAGGCAAGATAAAACCAACAGGCATATCCATTTTCCAGAAGTATTTCAAAAAGCGTTTGCTCCTCTGTCTTGCTGTTTTTCTTTTCTTTTAATTTGCTGAGACCACTTTATAGTTTCTGAACTCTGTAGAACAGATGGAACAGTATAAAACTTGATTCCAGGGAAGAGGATGTTGGATCTGTTACTGAATTCACAGTTTTTGTACTCATTGTCTGCATATTCTTTCTTCATTGATGATGCAAAATTTGCTCTGTCGTTGTATCTATCTATGCATGTGTATACAAACAATTAACATATTTAGAGAGAAACAATATTAAATGTCTAAAAAAGATGTGATATTTAACTGTGGCCCAGTTCAGATGTGCATGTACACTACCTGCTTATTCTGCAGATTGGATATACAACTACATGCAAGGAAAGAGCAGATCAGGGTCCCACATGATGACTTTGCTTTAATTTTCATATGCTCAAACATTATGACTAGTTCAGAGCATGTAAATAAAATCTTCATTTTCTGGGAAATGGAATGGAAATTCTATCCAAATGTAATGTTGATATAGGTGGTCTTTTGCATGGCTCCAGTCTATGAAATTCCAGTTGGCCCATTCTAATTATTGGTCCTCAACTGAAAGACTTCATATATCTAGATGTACAAACCAGGGAGGGTAGGGCCTGACTAGTATTTAGCTGGGAAATCAATAGGGAATTCCAGGCTTTTGACTAGGCCAGGCCAGGCCAGGCCATTAAAAAAAATCCTGAATAAAGGAAGTGGCAGACTGCTTCCATATTTCAGGAAGCTGCAAGAGTGAAGCTCAACTTGAAGGAGATGAACATTTTATAAAATTTGTCTCTATAGCAGTGTTTCTCAACCTTGGCAACTTCAAGACATTGAAGTTCAATTCCCAGAATTCCCCAGCCAGCAAGTCCATACATCTTAAAGTTGCTAAGCTTGAGAAACATGGCTCTATACCATCCATACAGCTGTTGGATGATCTGTGTGACAAATATAACATCAGGAATAGTAATTTAGAGTGGCCCTTTTACCTGCTCACTGACTAAATAAGTCCTGAAGTAAGCTTATAATGAACTATGAACTAAGTCTGCCTGAATAAGGTTTAGGTTCTTGGTGTAATACTTGGACTGGATTCAGTTTCTACTATTTTCCACCTTTATTTTATATTTGTCTGTAGCTTAAATAGCACCAAAGAAACCTAAGGCCCTGATTTGTGTGTCTGAGCACACAGCAGAATTTTACCAGTGGTAATGATTATTCTAATCAATAAGTCAAAGCAGCAACAAAATAATGGATTGATTTACAGTTGTTTCTGACTTTTTTTCAGCCCTGAAAAGACCCTTCATCTGATTTACAAATAGGATCATTTACCCCCTTGATCAAACTTTTTCTACCTCTTTCCAGTCTCTAAAGATTACAATGAAAGCCAGTGACCTTTGACTTTATTTATTTCTCACATTTCTTGTTATCCCAAAGATGCATACTATTATTTGGTTAGATTATAGTAGATTAAAAGATCAATCTTTTTGTATTATACCCATAAGCAGATAACAGGAATATCCATCCATCCATCCATCCATCCATCCCTGTGGTTCTTTAAAAAAAAACAAACCTCTGCAAGTAGAACTGCCTCTGTCATGTTTGAGTCCAGCCATGAGGAGGCTACAAATCTACTTAAATTTAAAAATGGAGCACAATCTTCATGAGTAGTGATTTTAACTATAAAGAATGAACCCACAAATTCTGATTTCAGTCATAGGAATTGTAACATAGATTGAGTAGGAAATAAATAAATAAAAAGTAGAAGAACAGCAAACGCCTTTATCTCCGCAAGTATTTTAACTGCCAAATCTTACACTGCTAGTCCAAGAAGGCCCAAGTAAAATAAAATACTGCTGAAATCTTGTGAGATTTAAAATAGTTAAATAAGATCTTGCCAAATTTTGGCAAAATCATGAGAGATCCCTGAAATATCATGAGATTTTTTGGTTTGTTTGGGGCAATAGCCATTACATAATCTCACTATTGTTCACACTGATCAGCAGTATTTCTTCAGAGTTGCAAACATGATTCCCCATCCCGCACCATCCTATCCAAAAATAGAGCTCTGTAGAGTGTTACCTGGAGATTCAATTTAACACTGTTTCCATCAAATCTCCAAATCAAATCAACTTTCCAAGTCAGGTTGACTATCTTTTTCGTTGTCTATTAAATCATTTTAGCCTGGGCTGTCTGTCTTATTTAATGTTTTTAGCTGTTTTTATGTTTTTTCTAGTTTTGTATGCTGCCCAGAGTCCACCGGAGTTGTGTAGCCAATTAATATAAAGAAATAAAATAGTAAAAGAAAAGTGAATTGTCCTAAATCAGATTGGAGTGATTTTTGGAATTGGTCTGAATCACCAGATTAGAATGAACTGAGACTCAGAATCTAATCAAACGTTTGAATCACATCGGAGCCCATCTGCAAACAATGTGAAGGGCTTAGAGACTGAATTTGGGGCCTTCCCCATCCAAAGCCCACGCTGTAACTCTCTTCATTTGGAACAGTGGTTGCCTACAATATATACCAAATGCAGTTTGTCAAGGGTGAATTGCTGTCCACCAAGGCTTCAACATCTTTCTATTTATTTTCCTCCTTGCCTTGAATTGCAAATGCCGGTACCACCTGATAGTTTATACATTACATAAATGGCAAGAGGGCAACCTAAGAACAGAGGAAGAGAGAGGGAGAGATCTAACTCTAGATCCCATTAAAAACATTTTTGTCCATTTTTTGCTATGACACCCCCAAATTGCTGGGGGTGATGAATAAAAGGAAAGCTTTGGCTGATATGCACAAATAAGCACATAGAGACACATTCACACATTCTGCCAGCTATAAGGAAAGCAGCCGGCCCCTTTAAGGAAATGATGTTGTCTTTAATCAGCTGCTAGGGACATTCAGTTGCACCTTTCAGGAGATATTTAACATCTTGTGATGCTGGATCTCCATAAACAAATTATGTCAAGTGTTGAACTCATTGGAATCAATGCATAAGCAGCATTCAGACACTGTTTCCTTAAATGTATTTGCATGCAAAATGAAAAGGAAAGAAGAAATTTGATGTAATGCTTCCAAGCAGGCCATTAGAAATCTTTGTTGTTGTTGTTGTTAATTATAATGTACCAGTTTTGCAAATACAATCAAATAAAAGAAGATATTTTTTTTTAAAAAGGAGGAGCAAAAAAAAGATAAAAAGGAGATTTACAGGCATAATAAAAACTGATATAAAATTTCAAAATAGCCACAGTTTAAATCTGCACATTAAAACATAGTATCATTGTGAAGGTTTAATTCAGTACTAAAGGGTCAAGTATTAAAATTAGGTTATTATACAATAATTAACAACTGTGGTCAATACTTCTCAAATTATAAATTACGAACCAAGATAAAAGATGCAATCATTTTTGTCTAATCTGGAAAATTTGACAAGATTATGATAGGAAAATGAAATGAAGTTAGATGTGGTACAAACCCATTGATAAGATAGTCATCGAAAAATGGTTTCCACGTAGAGTTAAATACTATAGCAGATTTTTTTTCCAGATATGAAGGTAATTTTGTCATTAATGCATAATCCATAACTTAATTTGCCATTCTTCTATGGAAGCGGTTGTTTGTCATTTGCAATGACAAACATAAAGAAACTTAACAGGTGTTGCCATGTTCCAAGCCACTTCTGTATACTTCGTAGGGTTAGCTTTAATAAGTTTAATAGTTAATAAGAAATTAAGAGGTGCAAAGTAGAAATCCACCTTTAAAATTTGTTTCATTCTGTTATAAATGGCTTTCCAATATTGTTGAGCTTTCCAACATTGCCATCAAATATATGTGAGATACTGTGGTGGCTTCATTGTTATTAACATCTGCTGTTATTGTCATTGTTGTTATTATAATAACATTGTTATTAACATCTGATGTTCTTTTTTGGCCTTGTGTTTTTATTTTTTTTAAAAAATAGTAATTGTCTTTTACATATTAGCTTTTTCATCATCTTGTTGTACACGGCTCAGAATTACTTTTTCGTGAGATGGGCGGCCATAATATATTTGACAAACAAACTATATATATATATATATATAGTTTTATAAAATGCATATTGTATTTATATGACCTGAAGAGAAAGCAGAGTATTGTATTTTCTCAGTCAATACTAGGATTATATGCTGTACCAATTTTCCCTTAAAGTACATATTAACCGTAAATTTGTCATTTTTTTCCACTGATACTACCTTTTTTGGGATATCATTGTTCTATTTACATTCTGCATTATTTAATTTTAGATTTGTTTATTTTTTGAATAGTATTGTGGTGCCAGCCCATAATAAAACCCCAATAAATTATCTGAATTATTTTGTGTGATAACTTTTTTTTAATTCAGTGAAATCTATTAATATTCTCCCTTGTTTCTCTAATAGTATTTTGGACTATCCTATATGTTTACAGATACTGAAACCAATCAGATGGTCTAGACAAGGAGAGAATCTTGAAGGATTTCATCTTTGTTTTATTAATCATCACATCTTACAATCTATATTAATTGTTTCCCTCCACTGATCAAATGTCTTTGTACGTTCTCCTTCATGAAGATACATATTTCATATCAAAGCAAAGGTCAATAGATCTGGAGTAATTCTTTTTCTATATTTATCCTTTTAGAACCCTGATTATTATTGAATGATCCCTTAAAATTGTGTTTTTCTATTTGCATCAGACCAAAGGCATTTGAAAAAACCATCTGGAAGTTCCACGTCTTCCATAGGAGCAATGCACTCATAAGGTGTGCCATCCAATCTGCTGTCCAAATTAAGTAACCAGTCTGGTAATAAAACTTAAAATTTGTTACTGCCAATCCACCTTGTTCTTTAAAATCTTGAACTTTATCATGGATTTCTTATTAGATCATATAAAAATAGTTAGTCTCTAGCATTTAATGTCATATTTTCAATTTTTATGGGAATCATTTCAAACAAACAAAAATCCTGAGCATTAATCGTTACCTTTTAAAAACAATTTCAACTTTCTCCATTTTTTAATGTCTGCCATTGTAACTTTCCAAATCTAGAAGTAATGGTTTTTAAACCAATGTGTATTACTTTTTGCTAAATAATTCCCCAAATATCTTATTTTTAGCAGTAATATTAAAGCCTAACGTTTGCTGTAGTAGGGCTTTACTACCTCAGATATATTCCATGTCATCACTTTGGTTTTGTTATAAAACTTTTCTTACAGATCTCATTATCCCAGATTCAAGGAACTATACTGCTTTATGCATTTCATCATCAGTTTTAAGAAGTCCTTTGGGTGGGTAACCATAAGTAGAACATTATCTACATATAGTCTTTTTAATTATTATTTTTTTTTTTAAATATATCAAATAGTAACAGGAAAAAAAAAACAAGAACAAAACACAAAGAAAAATATGGTACAGATACATTCTCAAGGAAAAAAAAAAAACTACATATAAAAAGTGTTTTAAAAAAGTGCAAAGAAAAAACAAAGAACCAAAGTATAATATATCATTATAGCAGCTAACAATTTCTATATAAATGCAATTTGGCATGAGAAAAGGGGTCAAATCTTATTTTATTAGATATTACATTCTACAACTTTCTAATTAACATAATTGTTTCCATAGATACAAGAGTTCTGGTATATTTTGATCTTAATACTATTCATCAACCAAGGGAGTTATATATGTATATCCCAAAGTTGCCGAAATTGGAAAATTGACACCAGTTGTTGGCTTGCAGTATTTAATACTTGGCAATAGCTAAGCATGATGATATAACTCCAGATTCAGAAAACCAAATCCTCCCTCATTAATTCGTAGCTGCATTTTCTGTAAATATATTTTCAGAATCAAAGAACTCCATAATTTTTTTCTAAACAAAGAATTTATTTTCTGATAATATTTCCAGATATATGAACTGGAATTCCTCTCAGAATATAAATTAATCTGGGAATAATATTCATTTTGAGAGCATTTACCTTTCCCCAAAGGGTGAGGTTTAATGACTCCCATCTATTGATATCTGAAGAAACCTCTGGCAATATTTATTTATGTTACATGCTATTAACTGAGTTATATAATGTGATATGCACACGCCTAGATATTTAATGGATTTGGTACAAATACGGAATTGATATTTCTTAAATGGGTGGGTAACATTTTCACCTGTTGGCATCAATTCCGATTTGGACTGATTTGGATCTACTGGTTTAGTAGAGTATCCTGCTATTTTACTAAAGGTATCTATCATTTGCATCAACACTAGGATAGTAGTATGTGGTTCAGAAATAAACAAAATAATGTCATCTGCAAATAAAACCAATTTGTGTTCAACTGAGTTATGTACTATCTACATATAGTCTTAATTTATGCTCTTCATAAATTAATTCATTTGATTCCTGATATCTCATCTTCTTGTCATAACTCCTTTGCCAATGATTCTAATGTAAATAGAAAAAAAGGAGAAAGGACAACCTTGTCTTGTTCCATTTTTATATAGTTTTTTGTGATTAAAAAAAATCCATTTATGATTATCTTGGCTGTTTGTTCTTTGTAAATACTCTGTATCCATGCAAGAGAATTCATACCACTATTTATCTTTTATATTTATAAAAGACTATTCTGAATTATCAAAGGCTTTACTTGAATGAAATATTATGAAAACTTAAGTTGCTGAAAGGTGGCTTTATATAATATACAGTAACAACATAATATAACATAACGAAAACAATCACACATATACAGTATGCAATATAATCACATATATACTGTAGCTGTTAACATTATTCTCAAGCTTTGCTATATTGTTCTGTTCTGTTCACAGTGGGGGAAAACATGACAAAATAGTCACTGGGGGGAGAATGGGGACATAGCAATAAATAAGAACTTACTCTCATTCTAGCCAATCAGCAGAGCATTTAAATGGAGTACAGATAGTCCTTGGTTAATAATGGTAATTAGGACCAGAATTTCTGTCACTAAGTGATGCAGCCATAAAGTGTAACATCACATGACCACATTGCTTAGCAACAACAATCCTGGCATTCTCCAGATGGCTTGCAAACAGGCCACCAGGCAGGTAAGGTGTGGCACAAGGAGGGGGAGCATACACAGGTGGGCCTGCAAGGTGTGGCGAAAGCATGCCTTGACTGGGGGTGGCTGCTGCCAGGCAGAGGAGGGTGTGTGAGTGGCCAGTGAGGCATGGCAAAAGCACTGTGGGGCCTGGGGTGACCGTTGCCAGGCAGGGAACTGTGCGAGCTCCTTACCAGAGTGTCTTGCAATGTTCCTTGCCAGCTTCCCCACTGGCTTTGCTTGTGGGAAGCTGGCAGAAAAGGTCACAAATAGTGATCACGTGACTGCAGGGCACTGTGACCATTGTAAGTGCAAGCCGGCTGCCAAGCACCCAGCTTGCAATCATAGGGGTGCTGGGATGGCCAGAACTTTGAAGATTGGTCGTAAGTACCACTCATTCAGCACCATTGTAACTTTGAACGGTCACTGAACTAAGGGTTGTTAAATGAGGACTACCTGTAGTGATTTTGGCAATACTCCTTATATACCCTGCCTCCCTCCCCTGACTTTATCTTGAAGACAGGCATTCATGTAGCATTAGTATTTGTAGGAGAGGAAAGCTTTTCTATTTGTGAAATGTTTTGTTGTTGTTTATTTGTTCAGTCGCTTCCGACTCTTCGTGACTTCATGGACCAGCCCACGCCAGAGCTTCCTGTCAGTTGTCAACACCCCCAGCTCCCCCAGGGATGAGTCCGTCACCTCTAGAATGTCATCCACCCACCTTGCCCTTGGTCGGCCCCTCTGTCTTTTGCCTTCCGCTTTCCCTAGCATCAGCATCTTCTCCAGGGTGTCCTGTCTTCTCATTATGTGGCCATATACTTTTTCAGACAATAACTTTGGGTGTAGAACTGAATGCATGAACACTGATAAGCAGCCCTTTTCCCTTCTATGTTACTGAGGCACCATCTTGCTTGTTTGCCTGTTTTTAATGTCTCCGCCTGCAAACTATTTGTATAGCAGAGTTGTTGTTCTATCAGGGAACTTATTTGTTTGGGACTGCAAGCATTAGTCTGCTCCTAACCATGAAGGCAAGCTTGAGGTGTGGCATCATTACACAAGCTCTGTCCTTTGGCCCATGTGTTGTAACCTTGCACAATGTACATAGGTGTAAGAGTTTGCATCGGGATGCTGTGACACATGTTTGATCACTTACCCCTTCCCCTCATTGCCCCCTGCAGACAAATATGAGTGCATGGCAGTGTTAGATAGAGCTTAAGCAAGCATTATGTGGAGCCAAAGCTAAAAATAAACCAAGACAACCATTTTCTCCCCTTCAGGTACTTTAAATTCCTGTTTCTGACACCTCTTTGTTCTATGTCTCTATTTCCCTTCCTACACTGCAGACATGGACAGATTGCCCCTGCCAGAAGTCTAAGCTGTTTTCTTGCACATAGTTATTGAAAGTAGGCCAAGGGCTGCATGCAGCTTTAGGGCTGTAACACCCCCCCCCCAAATGTGTAGCTGGCAGAGCATCTAAAGCAGTCATGTGGCTGTTTTTTGTTTGTTTATTTTGCCAAATACTTCACATTTATTTACACATGTACATATGCAGTCTTGGTGGAGCATATCAGAGCTTTTAATTCTCTGATCTGCAGAGGCAACAATGTGCTTGAACTTGTGAGGGTTGTGCAGTGGTGAGAGCCAATACCACAAATACAGACCTGCCTTCTCTTCAAACAGATCACCCACACACAGGAACAGAGATGGGTGAGAATTTTGATCAGGTTGTTTTTAACCAAAATGCCTCCAAATTAGTAAACACCATCAAATTAAAGATGAGGATGGAGGGAACTTATGAAAAAGAAAAACGTCCAAATGTGGGAGACGAGACAGCCATTCAGGAAGTGGACTTGGAACGCTTAGCTCTTTGAGGTTTGGATTTGAGTTCTTGCATAATCAACCACAATTATGCACCTTCAATTCCCAGAATCTCCAGGGTGATTTTTTGTTTGTTTTGTTTTTAGTCTGCTGTTTGCAACATTGAGAAAGAGCCTAAAACCTTCGAGAATTGGTCTTTTTAATGCAAATCACTCAGCTTTTGTTCTTTGACACATAAATTTCCAAGATGCAGGATTTCTCAGTGCAGTTTCTCCTTAGGTAAGCTCTCCTTTTGAATGCAACTGTTTGCATTTAACTTTCAGCAAAGTACCCCTTTTAGACCATTTTAGTGGATTTTTGTCTGAGGAAGAAAAACACTAGTTGACTTTTTAATACTAACATTAACCCCATTGTGAAGCCTGTAGAGAGTGGAATGTTCTCCCCTTCTACCAGGTACTACAGTAGATTAAAAAAAAAAAAAAAACTTCCATAAATTTTATGCCCATTTAGTTGGGAATCACCTTCATAACTGTGAACTCAAAAGGACTTAAAAGCTTACTTCTGAACTGCATGCTATAGGATTTCATGGCAAGTATGCTGCCCTCCACATGCTTAGGATATAATTCCACTGAATTTATCAATCTTCACATAAGCGCCACTGCAGGATCCAAACAGCTTTTTCAAAACAATGGCATTGCCATTTCAAACAGATGATCCCTTTTCATTTATCTTTGGAACCCACGTTTCAGGATGTTTTCTGTACATAAGGTGTAGAAAGCAGAAGCTAAGATTACCTTTTCTCTTTTTTTAATTTAAAAAAGTTTATTGTGACAGAAGCAGCAGCCTAATTCCTCTGTAGAATGATATGTCTTGTAGTATACTCAATTGCTTTCTCCTGCAGATCTGATGGGGTGGAGAGAGTTCTTCTTTCTCTCTTTCTCTCCTTTGATGTAGAGCTGGTCTATATTTGGAGTCTCCTCGGCATGCATTTACAACTCGGTAGCAGATGTGGGAAGTCAGTCGGCAGTGCATCAAATGTCACTGTTCTTTCCATTGGTGACAAAAGCAGAATTCACAAAGACTCCAGTGAAATAAAGGAAAGATGTTAGGTGACTGCATATGGCAATAAAACTTGTGGGCATGTTACTGCAGTTTCTCATTTGCCAGTATTACAGAACATAGGGTAAATGTATCAGACACATAATTGGGAGGTGTAGTAAATGGCATCAGAACCAATATGCAGTCAGCTTTTGGTAGAAAACATGGATATTTAATGTATGTTTTACAGTTGTGGTTGCTGGATTTGGGGTGGGAGACAAAAGCAGCTGATGTAAATACAATGGAAGTCTGCAGGGGGCTTCTCTCTCTCTCTCTCTCTCTCTCTCTCTCTCTCTCTCTCTCTCATTGACTCAATACTGAATAATTCAGGAGAAAACTCCAGACTCTGTGACAGACTGATGTGCTTTGGGTAGCATGCTTCTCCAGTACCTATTGTTTTTCCTGATGTGATTCAGAGCTCCAAGAATCTTACATCACTTTTAGAAAGTGTGGCGCATCCTTTGCTCATTCTTCTTTCACCCTAATGAAAACAGGATGAGTCCTTAAAATATAAGAAAATAAAAGTTTCTTTTGAGTTGAGTGCACATCTTCATGATTTCATTGACACATCTGTGCAGTTTTCCTGGCAACAACATAGAAGTTGTTTGTCACTGTCTTCTTCTGGGAAGTTTTTGGACCTTCCAGCCAGTCAGCTGGCCAAACCATTGGTACACTCCACAAGCTCAACTTGAACTCTACTTTATTGATGGATAAAGTAACAGAATCTGGAAAGCCTGACTGAGTTTTCCTTTCCCTCCCTCTTACACCCCAGTGAATTAGGGCAGAAGCAGACTGAGTTTGTTTCTGACACCTTCTGTTTCCAAGGCTTAATGAATGCTTTTGTTTTTGTAACTGCTTCTTCATAGTTTCTCCAAGGTCATCACTGTGGCTGTCTATACTAACCTGAAGCCCTGGGCTCCTATCCAAGAACTAACTAGGTTTGACCTTTGTTAACTTCCAAGTCCAGACAAGATCAGCCAGATGTTGCTGTGTGCTGAGGGACTCTAAAATATAAATTTGTAGACATACAATTGCTTCAAGTAGCAAATGGCTGCTGCAGCTAGGACACCAAATACTCTAGCCATTAAACAAGGTTAGGTCTGTTAAGTGAATGTCACACTCAGAAGAATGTTCATCACCAACTAAATAACATGAAAGAAGCTGGGTGGCCTCTGCTTGATGGATTTTTGACTTAGCTTAATCTGGATAGGTTGTTTATTCCATGTATACTCACTCATCCCACTCATCATGGAGAGCTTCCGCCCAACTCATTGCTAGCACAGCCTATACTTTAAACACCCTTCACCCCACAACATCTATTATGAAAGATTAGCAATAGCACAGATACAATGGAGGCCAAAATGCCCAATTAGTAAGTTAACCAATCAATCAATCAATCAATCATCATTTAGTTAATATGGGGCACTCATATCATTAGATGTACCTGAGAAAGGCTGGAAGAAGGGGTCAAGTAAATTGATGGAGGAGGAAAGGATACATACAGAAGCAGATGTACAGTAGATACATCTCCCCTCTCACCTATATAGGTGATATGTGTCTTCCTCAACCTTTGGTCCTCTACCAGAGGCCTGGGAGTTTGAGGGTTCTGCACTGTATCTTAGCTGTTCCTAGCACTGCACTCTTCTGGACAGAGAGCTCTGAAGTTGTTCCTAGGAACTGTTGCAGCAACTCTCCCAGCTTAGGAGTCACAGCCCTGAGTGTTCCCACCACCACTGGGACCACTTTGGCCTTCACTTTCCATATCCTCTCTAGTTCCTCCTTCAGGCCCTGGTATTTCTCCAGCTTCTCATACTCCTTCTTCAAGTTGTTGCTGTCACTTGGCACCGCTACATCTATCACCACTGCGCGCGCTCTCTCTCTCTCTCTCTCTCTCTCTCTCTCTCTCTCTCTCTCTATATATATATATATATATATATATATATATATATATATATATATATATGATTCAACCAGATGGCTCTGTGGAATGCCACATTCACTTGCAGTATTATAGTGCTTTAGTTTTGCCACTGCAGCATCTTTACCCACTATTAAGTGCCAAATACACTTTCTGTTGGAAAAAAAGGAAAGGAAAGGAAAGGAAAGGAAAGGAAAGGAAAGGAAAGGAAAGGAAAGGAAAGGAAGGAAAGGAAAGGAAAGGAAAGGAAAGGAAAGGAAAGGAAAGGAAAGATGATCCTAGGTTTTTCCTTCCTGTATTCTCTTTGAAAAGGGAAAAGATGGATTTCTTTTCCTTCTTTTTAAGCCCTTCCTCCTGTTTCCCCCCTCCCGCTTCTTACTGGATGGCATGAAGCAGAAAGAGCAGTTGCTACATTATACTCACATTCTGACTTATTCTCCATCTGTTTCATCTGTGCCTGCCTTTCTATGGCAGGAATTCAATAGCAAAGACTGACACTCTTCCATTGTAGTCTGCTGCCATTTCAAATCTCAGGCATTTGCTTCCTTGTCATCATTATTATTTTTTTAACACAGTCCTCCCCTAGGAAGGATTAAAATACTTTATAGAGAAATCTCCTTTCTTCTTTTTCCCTTTTTCATTTCCCCCCCACAAAACACCAGCAACATATCACTGTAAGAAATTAAGATAGCAAGGGTAAATGTCTGAAGCTTTGCTACACCACAGGATACCCATTTTGGGAAAAGTCTGAAAAGAAAAGACGTTAAGCAACCATTGCAGTTCTTTGGAGCATCACTGGGCTGCAAGGAATCTGCCAGCTGTTCTCAATCTGAGTGTGCAGTAGCACAGATTGTATAGCACTAAATTTAAGCAGTTGACAGTTAAAAGGACAGGGTCTAAGGGTGAAGAACTGACTTCACACGTTGCCTATGGACTTCCTAGAAAAATGTGGTTGAATCATGACCTCATCTAGAAGTTTTTATAGTGTGCTGTGTGTCTGTTTCTTACTACTCTTAGGTCCCCCAAGTCATAGGTAGTTCTTGATTTACAACCATTTGTTTAGTGACCATTCGAAGTTACGACGGTGCTAAAAAAAAGTGAGTTACAACCAGTCCTCAGATTTATGACTGTCTCAGCATCCCTGCAGTTATGTGATCAAAATTCAGGCATTTCACAACTGGCATGTATTTGCGACTGTTGCAGCATCCCGAAGTCATATGATTGCCATTTGTGACCTTCCCAGCTGGCTTCCGACAAGCAAACTCAGTGGGGGAAGCCGGATTCACTTAACAACTGTGGTGATTTGCTCAACGATTGCAGCAAAAAAGGTTGTAAAATCGGGTGTGACTGAGTTGAGGACCACCTGTACATTTGGGTTTTTGTCAAGTTGCAGTCAGTCATAAATGCATACTATGTAATGCAATATAATGGAGAAATAATTTTGATGCAAGTCAAAAATACCTGGAGAAAAAAATAATTGTGTCAGCATGCCTTTCTCTTCTGCCATGTGTTTGTTGGCATTCTGTATTTTTCCTGATGTAGGGTTGTGTGAATATTCCATTCAGACATTTGATTGAAAGGAAATATGATTCCTCCTCCAAACTGCATTTTTAAATAAAATAACCAAATTGATTCACTGTATCAAATTGAATTGGATGCCTCTGAATTGGTTCAGAAAGATTCAGACCTGATTTGGAGGTTCAGTGGACATTTGAACATGCCCAGCATACCCTTTTCTAAAAATTGGATTTGGAAGTTTGAATCAAATCCATTTTCCAAATATTTCGAAAGTTTAAATTGGATTGATTCAGCTTTTTTCAATTGACTTGTGAGTTCAAATTGCATCCAGGCTGATTTGCACACCCCCAATTATACATAGTAGCCTCAAAGCAAGGCCGATGAATGGTTAGACAAGCTTGCCCAACTTATGGAAGGCACCTGGATTTCTCACTTCAGCCCCTTTCATGCACAACTTTAGGAGTGCTACTGCATAGTAGATGTTTTAAAACTCAGACTAGAGTGTTCTGTTTGAGAACTTCCTGGTTGAGTCTGAAGTCTCAGGTTTGGAAGGGACAAGTATATCTTTGCAGTCCACTCTTTGCAGTCCTTTCAGAAACCTTTTGTGGACCACAGTGAAACATTACAGTTAAAGCCAGGGGAAATTGTATTCAGGCAATATGGGCCATGCTTTGTGTTTCCTTTCCTGTTCACTCTAACTTTCCTATTTATAGCCTAAAATGTGTATCATAAAACACTCCAACACTGAACTGCTGCCAAGTGGAACAGGACTATTGGAACATGCACTTCTGTATTTCCTCTTATATATTATTAACTAGTAAAACACCCATCACCGTGATCATGGAAAAGATGGATAGGTTTGACGTTTATGAACCTTCTCAAGAGAGACCAGGCTAGGACACCTCATTTTATCAGGCAGACCAATCTTGTTTCGCTGTTTTTGTTCGTCTTCCCAGTAAAGGAATGTCCTACTGTAGGAATGCTTTCCTGAAGTTTGAAATGATACAATGATGAAATCTGTTTCCCTATTTTCTGATTTATTTTTCTTTTATTCCCCTGCAGAAAAGGATTCTGGTTTTTTCCTTATTTTAGGATTCTTTGTGGCGGTACTTTGGAGTTATAAACATAGAAAGTTGGGGAGTCTTAATTGCAAGGCCCTCATCCTCTCCCCTTGTTGCTAGCTAGAAAATTGATGTTCAATCCTCATGAGTTGCCAGGAAAGCAAGCTTGATCATGAGTAACTAAGAGTGATCCTCTTAGCCTAAATAATGTTTTTCTATTCTATACATTATAATTTCTTTCTCATTTCTCAGTGTATGCGTTTGGGTTTGTGTGTGTGTGTGTTTGTGTGTGTGTGTGTGTGCGTTTAGCTTATTTTGTTATTGGAAATGGTGGTTGATGCTACTGGTGGTACTGTTGTTGTCTGCTGCACATTGTTCCATCATTCTGGAGCCTCCCTGGCTGCTCATACTTCCTTATCTGAAAAGTGCACTATGGGAGTTGTCCTTCCTAGATCTTCCTTAGGAATTTAACTGAGCTTGGGAAGCCAAGGAGACTAGAGACTGTTGAAGAGAGTATTATACAGTGAAAGACAGGATATTTTCACCATTTCAAGGGCATCTAATAATCAGAATAATCACAAGAATCCCTATACCTTAATTAACATTTCACCATATTTCCCAACTTTGGGGGGATAAAATCAAAGGCATTTGTTTTCCTTCCAAATTGACTATGATTTTTAAAAAGCCCAGCACTGATCTGAAATAGAACTGCAAATATATTATTTCCCACCTCCATGAGAATGTGTTCTATGTGTTGGCTTTTTTTTTACTCATAGCATTTAAATTTTCCAATAAAGGTTAATGCCAAACCGTAATGTATTAGATTCCAGAGCACTAGTATAAGTAACAGATAGAGCATAGCCCTCCAAGGTGTTCTCTACCATTAAGGTAAAACCTTGTGGTTCCCAAATAAATTTCTTCAGATAAATGGCTAAAGTTGCACAACACATTAAAATAAACTAAAATGGGTTTGGGTAGTTTGTGATCAATCACATTGTGGAGAACTCAGCCATTGTTACAGCATGTTGTGTAAACAGAGTATCCCATTAACTCACAGCACGGCTTGTCCATTTGGGCAAATAATGTTATGTGAACACAGCCACGCTATTCCATTAGGGTTTAGGGTCTGGTGTATTGTACGTGCATATCTCTGCAACCTGCTAGCTTCCTTTTTATATAATTTTAATCAAAATAATTCTTAAACCAGTGATTTAATTGCATGGGGCAGGGAATCTGGTGAAGACCAAAGATGAACTTGGGGTCATATTGGTCATGAGGGCATCACACTGTGTTCCCCTGCATAGGTAACCTGCAAAGTTCAACTCTTGAGTTCTGTTTCAGTCTTTCTTTAGCCAGTTAATGGACCCAGAATTACCAAACAGAATTACCCAGAGGACAACTCCTCTGGGGCACCTCTGACCTAGTTTTATTTCACTTGCAATTCCAGTTAATTACAAAATTGCATGAGTTGTTAACTAATGCCAGTAATCCCTATAAGCATCACCAGTCTCTTGGAAACTAAATCTGTTTTTCATACGTCATGAACAGTGAAATTCTGTGACTGACTACTCACAAGGAAGTCCTATATTATTCAGTGGCAGTTACTCCCAATAAGTGTCCTTCATTCTAATTGGCAACCAGATCCAAGTTCCTGCTTTATTTGGTTGTGGACTATGTGGAGAATCCTACTTATGTTCAGCTTCCCTCCTGACTACACAGAGCATGGATAGAAGAAGAAGTGAAGCTATAGGTTTACTTCCATGTTCTCCTCTCCAGTGAATGGATGTATTTTCTTGACTGCCCAGGGAATAAGGCATTAATAATTTGCTACCTTTGCATTATTTGCTATTACTTCTGGAAGGTTGAAAGGGTAGGGGCCTGCCAGATCTCAAGGAGAAGGGTGTTCCATAGGGCAGGGGCTGCCAGGAAAAAGGCATGTTTCCAGGCCGCACAAGATAGCAACATTTAGGGAGAGGGACCTGGAGCGTGCCTACTCTATCTTATCTGGTGGGATGGGCAGATACCCTCAGGAAGAGGCAGTCCTCTCCATGTCTCAGAAGGTTTGTGGTTATATGACCTCCCCTCCTTCTTCTGCCAAATTCTTCACTGTAGCACAGACCAGTATATGTACCCATAGCAGACTTGTCTGACTGCCACAAAAGGTATAATTTAGCTTCATGCTTTCTTTGATTCTTAAAAACAAGGGAAAAAAGCTACTAGAAGCAAAGCACCTTTGAATTTCCAAAGGATATTTTCCACAAGACTGCTTTTATCTCTCTCTCTCTCTCTCCCCTTCTAAGATTTTTTTCTTTTTCTTCACAGCATCTCCCCTCTGGAAATGTATCCCTCCAAATGTTCAAGTTGTGCAGACTTTGCTGTCCAAAGACCTAGCTTTTCCCCCAGGTGGCAGATTAGGAAATGTGTGATGCTGTGGGAATTTTATTAATGTGTTTAGTATTATTTCCCACCCCCACCACTCCGATTTATCTCCTTCTTTTGCTTGTATTGTATGGGCTTGTTTTTCTCTTGTATGTCATGCAGAGTCACTATGAGTCGGGCAGCCTATCAATTTGATGTATAAATAAATAAATAAATTCCCTGCCCATCAGAGTTAAGAATGGCTTTCTGTTTAAAATTTGATAATTAAAAAGAAGCAGCTTCAATTAAATACCTCATTAGACCATAGTCAATTTCAGTAAGGGCATGGTGAACGATGGAAGGGCTGCAGGGTAGGGTGGGGTGGGGTGGGGGGGAAATAGGACAACCATAGCTCTTTAAAATGCAGACAATGTAAGTTTATTCCTCAAGGCAATTGCTGCAGGAGAAAATAGCTGGGCATAGAATTTCAGACCTTAATCCCATTATTTATTGTTTGGAGTATTGAGTTGGAGCCAAATTGCACAGGAGTTAAATCTCCTTTTATTTTCTCTGCTCATTGGACCTCACATCTCTTACCTGTGTCATGAAACTATTAACTCAGTCCTATAATCTAACATAGACATTTATTTCCCATCCTTCCCACCCCAAGCAACAATATTTGAATATAAGCAAAAACACAGTTTTGACAAGTGCAATCTAAGGATTCCTTCCTGTATGTTCCCTTGGGAACAAAGCCTGTTAAATTTAGCAAATCTAACTCTCAGATAAAACGCATAAGCTATTTTACTGCAATCCTATAGATATTTATGGAAGAATAAGATCCAAACAGTTCAGTAGACATTTCACCCAGGTAAACCTTAACAATAGTGGAAAAGATGACTAACACCTCACAATGTTAGAATTCAGGATCAGTGACTGACCCCTGAATATGGGGAGATTCCAAACCAATAAAATAAATGATTTGTTTACACAATGTAGAGTTGAAGTGTGGAATTTGCTGACATTGATTGTCACAAATTTAGACAGTTTTAAAGGGACAGGATAGATTCTGGAAGATTGGGCTGCTGATGGCTAATATTCTTGAAGGCTTATTGTTACCTCCTAAGGGCCTAGCACCTCTCATCTTCCAGGATAACTTTCAGTCCACATGGATCAAGGCCACTGATTCTAATCTTTTAAAGCTAGGATATTCTCCATCTACAGTCCTTGAGATGGAATTCAACCAAGCAAAACAAGAGCTGAAAACAAAGGATAAAGGATACAGAAAGGCAAGCAGATTGAGGGAAGGTTCTATCCTTCCTGTCTCCAGCGCAAAACAAATATATCGTTTCTGCAGCTAGTTACCTCACACAGCTTGAAATACCCAGCCGTCAGAGAGGCTTTTCTTCAGCTTGTTGTCATGCTCTCCCCTCTGCAGTATTGGAGGGCAAATATGTAAAAAACACCACCGGCCGCAAGGCTTTGCCCTTGTGACACCGGAGAGGTGGAAACTACAGACCATGTTCTTCTGCACTGTGCTTTTTATAGAGACATTCGAACCAAACTCATCTTACCTCTGCTTAGTAAATACCCTGGTTGTACAGATTCTGACTATACTCAGTTGCTGCTTATAGATGAAAACTCTGTCGTTACAGCGCAGGTAGCAAGGTTCTGTGCTGCAGAAATGAAGACTCATCGCACCCCGATGGGCTAATTTTTGCAATGTATTGTATGAAATAGTAACTCATTTAAATTTTCTTTTTATGTATATAAAACCTAGTGGTAATTTTAGATACTTACGTTTTACACTTTATACTTAATATATTCTTAATGTCTATCTTTTCATTTAGTATAGGCTGTACCTTAGGTTGCACTTATAGAGTTTAGTCAGATGGTCTACCAAATGTATTTTAATTTTATTTTGATTTAACTTTCTATTTTATCCTACATGGTTATCATTTTAAGATAGACTATGTATACCCCACAGAACATTATCCTTGTACTGGTCTGAGACCGCAATAAATTATGATTCTGATTCTGATTTCTTACCTCCAGTGGCATCCACTAAGGAGAGGAGCCAGAATTGGCAAGAGGGCAGGCAAAGCATCATAACACAAGCCCTGCCCCTTTTGAATGTGTGCAAAATTGCATTGCAATGTTCCATCCATCATCAGTTGCCATTTTGCTGGTTTTGACATCCACAGACCACAATCCATTTGCTGGTTTTGACGTCCACAGACCACGATCCATCCATCCACAGACCCTGCTGGTCACTTCCAAAATCATAGATGACATGCCTGGAATAACAACAGCTACAGAAAAAGAGCTGTTGCCTTCCTGCTCATGTTTGTGCACTTTCTAAAGTTACTGGTTGACCACCGTGTACACAAACACAGTACTAAATGGACTTTTAGCCTGCTTGTCATGTGGGTGGGGGAAAACCTCTTGCATTTGACTACTGCTTCCCATCTCTGAATTTTAGGGAAGACAACTGGCTTTCAAAATGTATTTCAAAAGAATTTCAGTAGAACATCATCTTTCCTATCATCTACAGCCACTCTTGTTTCCAGTGCTTCAAAAGGAATTTGCCACTGCCCTGAGAATAAGGTAGAAATGGGTTCCAGTAAGCCATGGTTTGATAGTCATGTTTTCTTGATTAAATCACAGTGTGCTGGGTTTGCACATCATCCTAAACAACAAAGCTAAGTTAACAAACGACAATGGTTGGTTACTTTCAGCAGGCTAAAGCTGAATCTATTATGGCTTACCACATTGTGGGGGTTCAAATAGGTTTGAGCCATTGATAACTGTGAAAGGCTTTAATTCCACGTACAATAGCTGGAAGAAAAAAAAAATCCCTTCACGATTGCTCTCAATGCTTCATTTTAAGCATTCCTTCCATTTTCTTTCTTTTCTTTTTCTTTTCCCTCTGTAATATAGTGGCATCTTCTCTAGTGCACAGCATTATGAGAGAGACATAATGACTTCAGTCTGCAAACATACTTGCTTTCTAGTTAATGGTCCAGAAGAGGCTGTACTGTTTAATCTTCAGATATGAAACAGTCAGTGATGCTCAGCCATGGAAATCAAACCTTGGCTGACTGCAAAAGAGTAAGAACTCTATTTCATAAAAATGAATTGCAATGAACTCAGCATCCCCCCTTCCCCATATTGGAAGGGAAAAATGCTGATTTTAAAAGCATTATTTTTAAAGTCTTTAAAACAAAATAAATCATATAATTGTACCAGAAAAAATAGGGACAATGCAATCCCTCTGAAAATCTACAGTGTTGGTCTATTAATAATTATTTTTCAAATCTCATTAACTTAGGTTATTGTTGTTGTTATTTATACACATTACTATTATACACATTTGGAATTACATCATCAAGTTATGGCACAGATGGCCAATATTTTTACTGTACCTTGTGTATATAGGGAATCATCCCAAAGTATCTTTGATTGAAACAGAACAATGCATAAGTATCTGCAGACTGTGTGGGTGACAAAACATTGATTGTGGTATTGCAATTCAAATATCCCACCCTCACTTACAGTACATATTTGCATAAAATAGTACAATGCAGGAGTTAGATGAATCTTGCATTATGACACTTATGAAAAGATGTCATAAACATAGTCTGTATAACTCAGATTTAGCTGAGCTGAACCTAGCATTCAGTCAGTATCTAATTCTTGAATAACCCAAAGTCATTCTTTGGAGGTAAGGAAAGTAATTATGGTTGCCTCAAGTTTGTTTTGTTTTTGTTTACCTGTACTCAGAAGAAGTCATCAGACTACAAAAATGAAGCATGATACTGAATTCAGACATAACATCAAACAATGCTTTAAAAAATGTTACAGAAACTCACAGCAAATCATGGTTTCAGACTGTAGTTTCTTGCCTCAAAATGACTGTAGCTTACACATGATGCTGAGTCAACAATCAACCTAGCCACATTATGGCAGACTATCATGCACGTACTAAGCCATTGTCTCTTCTGACTGCCAACAGCTGAACAGTTTTAGGCAGAAGTCTTTCCCATCCCATTTATTAGAAATGCTGGAAACTGAACATGGAAACCTTTATATGCAAATTGTAAACTTTAGCTTTTTGGTATACTCTATGCCTAAGAATTGATTTGGAACATGTAAACGTTTTGGTCAGAATATTTGCTAACAAAGCTGAATATTATCTATTTACACACGTACAGTAGGTCTTAGGCTTAAACAAGGCTTCCCTAAGAGTGTTACCTCTTCAGTATCAGCTCGAGGGTATATGGCACCCCAAGGCCACATTCACTGATGGCACCACCAGCCACCAGTATGAAGCTTTGTATTTTTGGAATGATTCAGAAGGAGGGATGGAATTGCACCCCATAAGCTTTGGTGGCCTAGGCCAGTGCCTACTCAGCCTTTGTCAGGGCCAGCCCAAAAATCACAACGAGTCAGTGTATTCCAAACTCCAGTTGTTTATTTGCTCTCACCATACAGACAGAATCTTGCCAGACTAAAGCTATCCCAACTAACCTAAGGGGAAATAACCTAGGAGATTTTAGGGCAGGGCTACTCTAACTCTCTTTGTCTCCCTGCCAAGGCTTTCCAGACTGTGAGTCCTCCTATCTCCTTGGAATGTGCTCCCTCCTTCCTGAGAATTAGTGGAGGTGCCGAAATCCACCACCGCCTTAGCCTAAAGCTGGCCCTTACCTCTTTATCAAGCAGAGATGGCAAAGATTGCATATGAGGGTCTTAATGTAAGGCAAAGGAGTACAACTCTTTTTCTCTTTCTCCTTCTCCTTCTCTGGACTAAACTTGTGTCAGAAACTGGTCTGGAGCTACTCCATATAAAGATTGGAACAAGATTCAGTTTGAAGACAATTTGATCAAATGACTCCTTCAAACTGAATCTTCAAAACAAATAGTTAAATCAGTCAATGCATTGAATTGGGTGTCTTTAAGATGACTGAAGATTGAGTCGACATCTTCAATGGATATCATCTGCACATATGCTCAGTTCTTTCAAATTAATACAGAAGATTCAATTATTCAAATAAACTTGACTACAGGAATTGAATCAAACAGTTGAAGTGAATGGCAGTTCAAACATAATACATGTGATTCACATACCTCTAAGAATTATTGCCCATTTGTTTAACTCTCTTCCCTTGTATCACATTAAAAACTGCAATGAGGTGGTGACTTTTAGAAAGTGCTGGTGCTACCAAGAATTTTGGTGGTGGCCAAAAAGATTGTATATCTATATAGCTATATAGCTATATACCTATATTGTCTATCTTCATGTGTTCTGCCATAAAACAATGGTTCCTTTCTCATCAATATTTGGTAACTGGAAGTTCACTTACCATAAACCTGGAGTGTTCTATTCTTAACTGTCACAGCCAGTTAGTGCTGAATCCATTTGCAAAGCCATCTATGCTAGCAGGGATCACAACATTCTGTTGCACTGCTTTGAAGTCCATTAGCTAATTATGCATTATGTGAAGAAGCATTTTGTTCACTCTGAAACGACTGCTGCTGAGTTAGTGCTGTTAGTCCTGAATCTAATGTTGAAAGAAAGGGAGGTGGGTTTGGGATAAGAATATATTTTACTATATTCTCTTCCATGCTTATGGATTGTATATGAACATCTCATGATGGGACAACTCACATACCTCTCTGTAGGGAAGATGTGCAACTTTTGTTGGTGACATTTTATTAATGAATAAAATTAAGTATAAGAGAATCTCATGAATCAGATTTCAGAAGTACAGTACTTAAGTACAGTTTAGTTGTTTAATGATGAACCATGCTGGGCATTTGAAATAAAGCTTGCTGGAACTAGGGAAAACCAGTAAAAGGTTAATTATTCTGATTCTGAGTAAAATAGATTAGTATACAGCAGCATCAGTCTTGCATAAAGTCAGATCATACTGGGATAAAGTAAGCATTTTAAGCTTTTAATCCAGTTTCAGCAGAAAAGAGTTACATTAAAAGGACATGCCAGCTATATTGTCACATGTTAATCCATTATTTGTTTAACATAGTTTGTTGAGTAAACTAGAGTTGGCTGAGCTGACATAACATGCCAAGATATAAACATATAAACCACAATGTTGGGGCCATGCAAAGTATTACGCTCAAACCAGCATGATTTAGTATGATGTATGAATCTAGTCACTGCATAAAGGGCTTGTTTCAGCGTGCATAATGAATTCTAAGGAGAGGAGGAAAAAAAATAGATTACGAAGTGGGATTCACCACTGAATAGTAAATTTTGGTGTCAAAGAAAAACATAATGGAAAAAAAGCCACATTTTTAACTCAACAAATGCATCTGAGAGTTTAATGTGGCATAGTTCTCTTGGACCATTTTTTAGGAGAGTACCACAACACTGACAAAGCTTAGAACTATCAGATCTGGGCTGCAGAAATCCAGGCATCTACTCAACGGCTGCAAAAAGATACAGAAAAACCTTAACATTCTGCTGCCATCTAGTAATTGTCCAGATATTTGCAGCTCATATATTATAGCCCAAACAAAGCTTTTTCATTAAGTGCAAATGCTGGCAAAACCTTTGAAAAAAAGAAATCATACTTCTTCATAAATTAATGCATATATTTATTGTATTTTCTTAAAGTTGGAAGCTTCAGCCTTCCTCCTCCTCCTCCTCCTCCTATAACTATCCAACAAAAATCTAAATGTCTCCTGTTTCGCATTGATAGAAATGATTTTCTGAAGAAGGGAAGGGAGAGTCTGCTTCTCTTTACATCAGTGCATCAACAGTTACAGAAGAACTGGTAGGTTTATGGTTATTTATGAAAAGCTCATTTCATTTTATTCATTTGTTTGGGTACTTACTTACTTCGTTAGTTGTGGCAGAGATTTGTATACCACCCTATTCTAAGATTGTGGATAGTGTACAACAATATAAAGCAATACAAAAAATATCAGATCATCTCATCATATACAATACAATTAGAATCCAGCATGAAATTTGCTTAGGTAAATTTCTATCTAAAAAGTAAGATATTTTGTATCTTTCTGAATGCCAGAAGAAAGGAACAGGCAACTTCTGGAGGCAGTGTGTTGAAGACTACCTCAGAGAAAGCCTGTTTTATGGTCCACCGTCTGCTCATTTCCACAAGGGTAGTATCTTAAGCAGGGCCTCTCTAGATGTTCTCACAGGACAGGGAGACTCAAATTGGATCAGGTGGTCCCTTCCGTAAATTAAGAACAGATTGTATTACACCAAAACCATATTATTAGTAAATACTGACATTATATCACTTGGGATATTGCCTGAAATATTCATTACTCTCAATAGGTTTGCACTATACATCTACTGTAATACTGCTTTGGCTACCATGAGACAGAGTTACCATGTCTGATCTGCAAAAAGCTGAGCAACTACTAGATGACAGCAAAGATTTAGCTATGTTTCTCCTGCACATTTTTGTAGCCTACATATGGTAGGACTTACAGGGCTGGTAGAGAAATTCATGGGCCTGAGATTTCATGCATTAAAACTATAGCATGGCTTTGATCTGGGAATCCACCATGGTTTATAAATCTTGTTGTTGTGACTTAGCATGTTCTATGAACCTAGCCAATTGTGGTTTATTAAATAAATCACAGTCAAGAAACTAATGGCTTATTGCAATGTATAAATCCAGTACTAGCCTAATTATCCTGTCTATAAGTGGCCATATTTCTGGAAGGAGTGAGGTTAAGGAAGTAGCTGCTTGCAGACATAAGTACTGAAATGGAAGCTTACTTTCCTTCTCATCCATCTGATGATGTCATATATTTGTGGGATTCACATATTACCCAAATGTGGTTTGTGATTGGCAAAGTACACTGTATGGTTTGTAAACCATAGCTAGTGTTATGTGGGAACCCATGCTTATGTGGCCTGTTCAACAAAGCATGATCAAACCAAATTGTGGCTTTTTTGGATGTATGAATCCAGCCATTGTATATGTTTGTGTGCTGCTTTACATGTGGGCTTGCTGTCTCATACGTGTAATGTTTCATTGATGACGTCTTAGGGAATTCTAAGGTGACCTGAAAAGAAAGAATAATAGGGGGAGGAGCTAAGATGGCAACAGAGCAGCAGCTTCTCTGCTGAGCTCCTTATGATATTTTGTGTCTTCAAAACATCATGATCATGATCATCTTTAATATTATTAAACAACATCTGCCTATTCCAGGTCCTTGGGAAGGACTCGCTAGGTGGACAAGAATGCCAAATCCAGTCTAAACATCTGGCTGACTGTGCAACCCACAATAATAATAAAAACTGTGGTCAACTGCACAGCAACTACTGTAGTTTCAGAACAAGAAAGAAGTCAGGAATCAGGCAAGCATGACTGGCCAGCCTAACAGAAGATGGAAAGAGGGAATCCTGTACATTTATTTACCTTCATTGCCTGATCCTGAAATCCAAATGCATCTTAGAGACAATATCTTTCTCCCTTAACTGTCAGCACATTTCTTTCTTCCATTAGCACAGCCATCCTGCTGAAGCTCAACAGCCTTGCAGACTCATTTCATTTGGTGCTTTTGCCAGGATGTCACTTGTCAGAGAGCCAAGATAGGCTGTGGAATCCTCTCAAATGCATGCTCACTTGCTAACCTGGTTTTTGCTAGCATGGAATGGGGAATAAGGATCAAGGCCGTGAAGACAGAAGAAGAACAAATGCTTGTTGCAAACCCAAATCTGCTACATGTCACAAAGAATGTAAATCAGAACAATCCGCTTGTAGGAAGACAAGAGCAAAAATACTGCCCAGCATTTCCAGGCATTTGCCAAAGTGACATCTCATTGCAGAATATTGCTGTTCCTCAGATACCCCTGGCACTCTTGTTTCTTTTCTCACAGTAGGGATTTGCTTACTTGCTGTATGGGTATGTATACAAGAAAGAACAATTAACAGAAGTAACTAACATCCTTTATTGCTTCTTTCTGGAAAATGGTTAGTCTCGAAACCAGAAGTTAAAAAAGATCAATGGACAACTGTAGAAAATGGAAATGAATAAGGCCTTTTGGAAAATCTTACCTGAAAGATCCCCCAGATTAGAAGCCAGCTCTCTTGAAGAGGGCAGTCACCCATGTTCAGCAGATTTAACATATTGGAAGAAAGTGGAGGAGAAATCAGAAAGAAATCTTGGCACTTGAATGTAAAATGTTCCCACCTGCAGGACGGTGCCCTGGTTTTCATTATCGCCCAGTTAATAAAATAAAATAATAAGACAGAGCTCTCCTCTCCTCCAAGTTCTTCCATCTTCTTCTTCTTCCCTCATTAATTCCAAACATTTCTCAGCTCACTGTGTTGAATGTTTAGAAGAATTAAATGTGACTTCCAGGAAAAAGAGGAAGCCCACTCTCCAGATTAACAGGGAGAACTACTGGGAGTGCCAAAGACAGTTTCCTTTCTCAAAGTGTGTTAGAATTTTTTGTTCTCCATTCTTGTTAGCACACCCTTTGAGAATCAGCTGCTCCTCCAGGTTGGATCCTTCAATATGCTTGCCAGATTGCCTCTAGCTATCATCTCCTAAACTTCTTTCCCCCCTTAAAACTCCATTTTCCATCTAATGAAACAAAGAGATCAGTTCTGGGTTGAAAATAATAATAATGATAATAAAACCAACAAATGGTTCTTTATTTAAACAGACATTTCATAGCAGGAGCCTGTGCTGTGGTTGTCATCTCCATTTTTAGTTAGGGAACTGTCTCTTTTTATTATTTTCAGAGAGAAATAAGCTGTGCACACAGTGTTCTCTTTTTCAAAAGAATTAGAACTCCCAGGAACTGTGAGATTTTTTTCACTTAAAATAAAATAAAGTAAAGCATGATTTAAAGTAAAGCTTGAAAGAAATTGGGCAGCTGTGGGGAGGTGACTGACATATATATTTCAAAACATGTGCTAATTTCATTTCGTACCACAGAATCCAAAGATGACAAAAATGTCATTGGTATACCAGTGGAATAAGAATTTATATATTACTAGATAGGCAGATATATCCTATACTGGGATTACCAACCTTGTGTACCATTGCACAATGCCACAAATAGGTAAGAGTGTACCAAATGTGCTGAACATGAAATATTTGTTCTGCATCCTTCCAACCTTATTAGGAGCAGCTCTGTCTTCAATTTGAAACAGGTGTCTTGCTCTCAAAATAGAGTTGGCTCAGATGGATTAAAATCTTTATTGTAGTCAAGAATAAAGCCATATATAACAGTTAATGGCCACTGCCAAGAAGGAGGGAATGATTTATATATATATATATATATATATATATATATATATATATATATATATATATATTATAACAACTTCAATTCATGGCTTCTTCCTCCCACATTTCCAAATTAACAGATACTTGGGGGTGTGGGGTTGATGGGGTTTTTGGATTGTGGATTTTAATTTTGTAAGCTGCCCGGAGTCACCGTGTGTGAGTTGAGCGGCCATATAAATTTCTTAAATAAATAAATAAATGGCACTTGGTGTCATTGAAGCTGTAATATTATTGCATGTTTACACAATGGCCATCTCTGGCCTGAGAACTGCTAGCTCCAGCTTCAACCCTTACACCATGCATACTCAGATGTGGGAAATAGGTGTACGTGTGAGGAAGGGACCCACTTAAGCAATCCCTTTAATATATTTGGGTCGAACTTCAATAGATGACAAAACTTGATAAGTTCCGTTCTTTAGAAAAAAGGAGTAAAAAAATATGTTCTCTTTTGCATTGGTCACTATAGGTATGATTATGATAATAGCCAAATACCAAGCAGATATGGATAGTACTTATTGGGGTAGAAAGTAACTTACTGGATCACATGCTTCTCTAAATACTAAGCTCCTCCTGTTACTCTCCTATATGAGAGTAACATTTTATAGTCTGATGTAATGGCAGTTTAGAAAATTAAACTGTTCACTGTGCTGCAGGTTTGCTGTCTGGTAACTTGGATTATGCTTATCTCTTTGGCTTCAGCTGATTAGAAGCTAGGATTTAACAAAAGGATGCAGTTGTTTCTATGGCAGTTATTCTGCACTCATTATATTTGAAAGTGAACCCCATTGATCTCAATGGGATTTATTTTCAAGTAGTTATTTATAGGATTACATTGTTGGCTGCTAAAGATGGCCAGCTGCTGTCTGATTACTGAGATATCTCTGGAATGCATGAAATAAATAGTCAGATTTTGGATGACAAAATCCACTCTGACCGGCTATAGAAAATGGAGTTGATGTACATTATAACTGGTCATGCCCACCAGAGTCACTAAGAGTCAGGCAGCATGCAAGTTTAATAGATAATGATGATGATGATGATGGTGGTGGTGGTGGTGGTGGTGGTGGTGGTGGTGGTGGTGGTGGTTTAACATTCTAAATGAACGCAGTCACCCAAAAGGCTATTTAGTGTCAACTGAAGAACTTGGTTCATGGGCTTTCCTAACCTGACTTGTTTCATTGCCAGGGTCCTGGTTGTTAGCCTGGGTTAATTGGCATGGAAGGCTGAAGGAAGCTTGATTTGGAACAAAGACAGAAGCTCAAGCTCTTACGAATTCAGAAACTTATATCTAAGCATCTGCTGTAGAATAATGGACTGGTTGCTTAACAGGATTGTATTTTACTTATATAGTTTTACATGGAACATACTGTACACTTAAAAAAAAAAGATTGAACTGCAGTGATCTCTCCTCCAGAAAGAAACAAAATATGGAGAATACTGACGCAGAATGTCTCACTGTTGAAAGAAGACAGTCAAGAACTTTCTACACTGTGCTAAGCCATAATGTATTTTGCTTGCTTTTGGCTAAGCATGTAGTATGCTTGTAAAGCACACTTTAGGCATAATGTACAAAGTCAGTCATTTGTGTTTTTATAAAGTAAGCCATGATTAAACAAACTATTTATTTATATACATATAACCTGTATATAATCTTTTGTGGCCTGTACTTAATTGTTCCCATGCATTTGTTCTCAAATCTCTGGGTTGCTATATTTTTGCATCTCCCAATTCACCCGCTTCTAAAACTTTCTGTTAATTTGTCTGCTTATCGAAAGCTAATTTCTGTGATTTGCTTTCCATGCATTGACAAAACATATCGAGTCAGCAAAACCATGTTTCAAAAGTGCCAGCCAGGTTAGTTCAGTATGAATCTCCAGAGTTGCAATATTGAGCTATCCTTCAGCCACCTACAAGAAGGATGAAGGAAGGAACAAAATAGTAGTTTAAGCATTTCCTGCCCCCATCGTGTTTTACAGTCCTCTCTGGTGAATAAAATCTTGGCTCTACTAGAATGAATAGGAATGGGATGGGTAAATTTTACCAATCTCATTTTGCTGGCTTTCTTCTTGATAAGAAGAAAAAAAAAATCTAATGTTTTGATCAGATTAATAAATATCACTTGTTTTTCTTATTTTTTTCAAAAAATAAATGCACAATTCTCCCCAACAATTTTCATGAAAATTCATGCATATATCTGAATATTTTTCTCCTAATATTGCTCTTTTTGTGCAAGTTCTCCTAATTGGTGCAGTTTAGATGCAATTTTCTCCAATATTTTGTCTCCACAGCCATTTAATGTCTCCATTTTTGTGTGTACTTTCCAGTGACACACTCATTTTGTACAGTAAACGTCCTAAGATCTTCATTTTGGAAATTGGGTGAATCCCTTTCCTTTATCCCTCATCCTTGATGTCAAGCCATTAAAACATCATAACCATTATCAACGACAGTGAATATATATTGTCAACACAACTGTGATTATACTCTTCCCCATACACTGAATTTTGTTGGTCATAATGTGTTGGTTTGTTTGTGAGGCAGCTGAGGATAGGTTCATGCAGATTTGAAGAAGGAACTTCTTGGACTTAGTACAATATTTCAGCCTTTATGCTATAGCATTATCTGTAATGAATATCTTATCCTCAGCTGCCTCACAAACAAACCAACAGCCTTTATGTTATAGTCTATCTGTAATGCAAAGGGGAGAGAGCTGGTTAATAGAATTGCTAAGAATTGGACACAATTGCACCAATAGCATCATCATCTGTAATGCAGCTGCATTGAAACTCAGGCACTACATTGTTTTGTCTTCTCTGGTCCTGAGTTGAGGGGGGGGGATGTAAAAAAAGAAGGGGAAGTGGGTAGCCAGGAATCAGGTCTTGAGATGAAGCTCAAATTGCTTCTTTTAAAAGGAAAGCAAAGTGCCTTCTAATGATGGATTTTTCTTCTGTGGTATTTTATTAGTACATCAAGTTGAGTCCTGAAGTGCTAAATTGGCATTCTCTTGATTGTACAGCCTCCACCATTGCTTTCTGGGGAATGGGGGTATGGGAAATAAGGACCACCCCATCTAAATGATGTTTTACCTTTTAAAATTCTCCACCAAATTTATGGGCAGAGAAACAGAATGGACAATTTATCCGGGGAAAAGAGAATTTCCCCAACCACTTCTTAAAAGCAGGACTCACCCTTAGTAGTGATAGTGGGGAAAAAACAATCTCATCAGAAAGTTACCTCTTGATGCTTTCCCTCAGGATTTAATGGAAGTGTGGCAAGCCAGAGAAAGCAGCCCATACAATTTTGTCTGATCATGGGATCTTCAAGTTGTGTAGCTAATATAGCTAAGGCTCACATTATATTGTTTTGCATTTTTTCCTGGTAAATGCTGCCTTAAGAGATTTGGAAGTTCTCTTGAACTGCTCACTTAAAAATTGGAGGTTTCCTATCTTAAAATCCAAACACTTAGAACTATTTCATCAAGGGAGTTTACATTTCCACAAATAGTTGTCTGGATTTGTGTAACAGCAGCAACCATTTCAGATATATTCCTGCTTATTACTTTGATTCTCCAACATATTGATTGTTTAAGTAAAGGTCTGGGAAGGGGTTTTGGCTGCAATATAAAATAAAACTTTTTTTCTGCTGCTAGAAGTACATTTGGATGATTTCAAGGGACACCTGTTTTTTTTAATCCATCTATTCTTTAAGATTTTAATAAGCTGACAATTCTACTTGTTATCTTATTAATTAGGATCCTAGATTCTCATCTGTAAATCACTGCTAATTTCATTGTATTTCTACTGATCTTGCTTTTGTTTGTATTTTGTCAGGTGTTGTTAACCATCCTTAGTAGAACAAATAATTCAGAAGAAAACCAGACTGCTTACTAGAAGCACTGATAACGAAGCTAAAGCGTAAATATTTCAGATAAATATACTCAAGTGAACAGAAAGGAAGGGTGTAAACTTTAAACATATATGTGATATTCAGCATTTCTGTGGAACCGGAGTTTTTCAGTCCCAATAGAACCATCATTCAGGTTCAGACAGAAGAAAATGCACCCACAATCATTTTGAAATTAATTAAAATAGAAAAAAAAATTACACAAGAACTTATATGAGAAGACTTGGGAACTCATAAGATTTCAGTTGCTTCTTTAAAAAAATAACTTTAACAGATAGTGGACACCTAGTGCTATTATGGGCACTTCATGGCTGACCCACATCCTAAATCCTATCTTTGAAAGCCTTCAATTCTAGACATGCTCAATTTTAACGTAGAACATTGTTTTTAAAGATCGGTTTAGGTTCTAATGAATCAAAAGTTCAAAATGAAACTGCTGCAGCCCAGATCTGGTATTAATTCCATTTGTATTTATAACACCTCTTCTTTTGAAGTAGCATTCCTCCATCTTTCATCTTTACAACAATGAGAAAATAATCTACAATGAAAAAAATAAGATATGCAGCTTAAAGCAAGTTCTTCCTCTTTCCCTTGTACCCTCACCATATCTTTAGGTCATTTATGAGCCTACCTTCCAAGTATCCCTGAGTCTGAAGTTTGGATTTTGGCAACAAGAGAAAGGAAATCTTTTAGGTTAGTCATGCACTGAAAATGATTCAGAGAAAGTGTACAAGCTGAGTACCTCTCTGCTCCTAAATAAAACAGTCATGTTCTTTTTCAGGCTTCAGTATTAGCCTGAAAAAAGAATGCCACCACTTTAAGAAGTCTAGTCATTAAAATGACTCTTAAAGCAGTGACATCAGTTTTGAAACTCACATAGAAGCGTGTAATGGAATGTGAGAATGACCTCGGAAGATGGGGGAAGAGATGCTGCCTAGAGATAACTATCAGATAAAAGGGGGAGAAGCCCATAACTGAGTAATGGGAAGAGAAAGTATCTTAGAAAGGATCCCTCCTAACTTATCAAGTGGTAAAAAGAGACAGTGGGAGATTTATACTTTCAGACTTGGAAGATTCAGTTAATGTAGCCCTAAAATAAAGTAGAATTAGTTCATCTTGTTGTGTTTCCTGTGTGGTCTACTTGAGATGCTGACAGAGCTTGGAAAAGAAAGGCTACTTTAATGAATAGGAACAGGGTTTTGTTCTCATGCTTGCATCAGGTCCAAAACACTTTGTAGTGTCTCTATGTCACAGCATTTTCAAGAATGATGAATCAGAATTAAGTGCAAGAACATTATTTTGGCCTAAAGTGCGTGTGTGTGCGTGTGTGTGTGAAACTGCATACATTTTCCCATAGGCTTTTATGTGCATGTAATATACATATACATATACATATACATATACGAGCAGATATTTGGACATCTCTCACTGTTATTACTGTTGTTTTATATTTATATCCTGTCTTTCCTCCTAGAGCTCACTATAATGTACATGGGCATCCCCTTCTGCCATTTCAATCCTTCAGCAAAATAAGGCAAGTTCTAGTCCTGCCTTAGGCATGAAAGCCAGCTGGAGGACCTTGGGCCAGTCCCTCTCTCTCAGCCTAAGAGCCAATCAGGCATAGTAGGAGAGTTCTAGTCCACCTTAGGCTGTGAGGTAAGTTGGGCTGAGACGACTTGGCCAAAGAAGTGTAATGAGATCTTCAAGTAGAGACTTGAAGTTGGAACTCCTTGGATTCCATTCCATTCCATTCCATTATATACTACATTACTTTGATATCCCTGCATCTTCAATTTTAAAAGAGACCCATAAGATTAAAACATGGTTAAGAAACAAGCACAGAAGTCTATGCTTATACACACACACACACACACACACTCATACCCACAGAGAGAATGTAAGAGAATTATTGAGGGAGACTGTGAGTTCCCGACAGCTTGATGTTTTCCACTTGACTATTTGTCAGATGGCATATGTATAATTTATTCTTCTACATGGGCTACTTTGTCTTGAAAATGGCATTTCAAGCTCTCTAATTTTGATATTCCATTATTTGATTTCAGCTGCAGATAGCAATTTCTGTGGGTTTAGGGAATTTGTTCTTTCCTTTTTATACAGTTACTTGGAGATATGTTGACATAGAAATATGCTGTTGGCATTTAGTCAGGTAAAATCACCCCACCACATTATGCATTTTTACAGTCTTTCATTGCAGCTGTATGCGTAGTTCCTTACAATTAATTTTAACTAAATAGAGATGTAACAATTGGAAATATGATGTAGATTGGAAATGTGTTGTGAGTCCTCTTCATATTTATTTAGCAGCATCCAAAGGGGTAATAAAAACAGTCAGTATGGTAGCTGTGACTGTGTGATTGAAACCCTGTTAATTTTTACATGTGTTGTGCATGCAATACACATGAAAAAGAGTTGGGGGCTTCAGTTGCACAGTTGTAGCCATTGCCGAATCCGCTGACTTTGGCCAGGGCAGATGGCAGAGAATTCAAGAATTTTTTTGATACATAGACACACTGACATATGCATGTGTGCACGTGCACACACATACACAAGGGTGGATGGATGGATGGATTGATGGATAGACAGAAATATATTTGTGTCATCAAGTCACTGTTGACTCTTAGCAACCAGACAGATAGATTTTTTCCATGATGATCTGCAGGGCTGCAACTAGGCAGGGCAAGCAGGGCATGTGCCCCAGGCGCCGTGCTGGGGGCGTGCTGAAATGAGTGCTGGGAGGGTGCCAAAATGGGTGTGGAATCCATGTTTGCCCTGGATGACACAGACCCTAGATGCAGCCCTGATGATCTGTCCCTAACCTAATCTATCAGGTCTTCCAGCAGTGCACTCACCTTGATGCTGGTTGACCTCTTCTTCTCTTTCCTTTCAATAGACAAATAATACATACAATAGATAAACAGATACATCCTCCACAAACAGTTATGGGTTTGGCTTTTTATTCCCTTGTAATAGCTCTGGTATGTGAGCTGTATTAGTTACCAGTAGGGTTCCAGGTGCAGAGCCAGTTTGGTCTAGTGGTTAAGGCAATGGGCTAGAAACCAGGAGACTGCATGTTCTAGTCCTGTCTTAGGCATGAAAGCTGGGTGGGTGACCTTGGACCAGTCCCTCTCTCTCAGCCTAAGAGCCAATCAGGCATAGTAGGAGAGTTCTAGTCCTGCCTGAGGCATGAAAGACGGCTGGGTGACCTTGGGCCAGTCACACACTCTCAACCCAACTCACCTCACAGGGTTGTTGTTGTTGTGGGAAAAATAGGAGGGGAAGGAGTATTAGGTATGTTTGCCACCTTGAGTTATTTATAAAAAATAATAAAGGGAGGATAGAAAATAAACAAATAAATAAATAAATAAATTCAAGGTTGTGTTTGTCATGCACAAAGCCCTACATGGCATAATTTGAAGGACCATCTTTCTTCTGTTGTCTCTGCCTGTCCCATAAGATCTGATGAAGTTGGCAGGCTCTGGGTCCCATCTCTCAAGCAATGCAATCTTATGGAACCCAGGAGGTGAACCATCCCTGTCACAGTGCCTGCCCAGTGCAATAGCATTCCCCTAATGTTTTGAACACTCCCAATCTCATTTTCCTTCAGACGAGCCTTGAAATCCTGGCTTTAGGCTGTGTGTGTATGTATGTTCACTATGGGATAGGTTTTATATATTTTTAACATATATTTGTTCCACCTGTTAGAACCATCTTTTATATTTTATTTTTGTTTTATATATGTATGTATGTATGTATGTATGTATGTAAATATATTGCATTGTGCCATTTATTGTTGCTGTTGTTTAACTCTGTACCCTGCCCGGACTTGGTGACAAGTTGGGTGGCCTTAGAAATTTTAGAAATTTAAACTTAAATAATAAATAAATGGCCACCTCTGGCCCACCAAAAATAAAGTAAAAATAAAATTATTTCTAAATTCTTATGACATCACAAACTCATGACATTTTAGCCTTTGTTGCTAGCTAGACCTGGATCATCATGTAGTTTTTATTGACTAAGAACTTCTGCATTCTGCTGCTGCTCTGAAATAGTAAAACTAATTAATTGATAATATTTAATCCTACTTTTTTACTCTTAACAAACAATTCCTATTATATATATAAAAAATGCTACCTAAGCTCTTTCTCTCTTCCTCTCTCTCTCTTTCTGTCTTAATATAAGAACTTAATAGAAGGTATGGATTTCTTCTTCAATGGGACACAAGACAATTTGAACTGGGTTAAAAAAAAAAAGAATTAGAAGTCAAACTGACAGATGTGTTCATTCAAAAAGTTAATGGGTATAAAATTGCAGGCATGCAATGCCATTTAATAAACTTGTATTCCCCGAATCTTGCTGGGGAAGATGTGCATGGATTCCAACCTGGGATCTGGATTCTATAAACATTTACTTGTGAGTAAGTCTAACTGAATTCAGTCTAAAAGTTGCTCTGCATGGGTACAAGTTGCCAACACAACCTGCTTTATTTCAAAGAACACACAACTGTGGCAGAGGTTTTGGTGCTTTTGTGGCTTATTATTCATCTGTGTTCATTATGTGGAACTTGTGTGGCATAAAAATGTGATACACTTCACTGCAAAAAAATTGGAAAGAAGGGAGTCAGAAATTTATAGCCGTATGTACTTAGCCAGAGATGAAAACATTATTTTTCCTCTGTTTTTCTTTTCTTCACCTCCCTGCCTCCCCACCGCCCCACGAGTGTAAAGCTAGTAGTTCTGAAGTACTGGAGAGAAATTCTCTAATATATTTTACATGGGCAAAGTCCCTCCTGCTGTTTAGAACTGGAAATCTGAATGAAAACCATAGGAGTCTGGGCCGTTTCTGATAGAAAGCAGTTTTTTAACAGCATGAATTTATGAAAATACTTGTTTCAAATGAGGCTTTATTATTCTTAGTGCTGAAAATGATGCCTCGTTTATTAAATTAAACCACACGGACATATCTTCCTTTGATTATGCAAGAATGAAGGCTACAGTTTTATCTTGGGGAGGCTTTTGCTTTAATTTAAAGGGTTTCTTGTTTGTACATCTGATAATAGATCAGTATAAACAATAGGTCAGTGTAAAATATTTATTTTAATATGTTGTGGGGCAGTTTCCTATGACAGATGTATGTTTGGGTTTTTAATGTAAGAATCTGAATGTAAAATGGCTGGTCTATTAAGTGGCCAGTGTCAGCGGGACAAAGGATTCCCAAAATTAAACACTCAAGGCTCGATGACTTGGAAAGAGCAAAAGTTTATTTCGCGATTGCAGTGGCGGGTCCCTCCTCGCAGGAAGGAACCTTGAATGCATCCAAAGCCAGTAGTTTTATACCCTATCTGTCCTCCCCCTCCTCCGAGGGCTCAGCTCACAATCTTCCTGTTTTCCCAAACACATTGACTAGTTACTTATCTATGAGTCTGTGGGATGATTTCCGCAGACCTTATCTCATCCTTGGTTTAAGGTCTGTTCTTACTCAAACACATATATTTTGGCGCTAGCCATCCTACACAATGAGCTATAAATTCCTAACCTAATCAAGTTTACCTGACACCTATCTCCTTAGCTATTAATTCCTAACCTAATCAATTTTATCTGATACCTATCTGTGGCTAACCCCCCCTTCAGCCATGAGTTTGAGGCACATACAGGGTTTTTTTCTTTAAACAGTGCTTCTCCATATTATCCCTCTCACACCAGGAATGGTTGTTAATTTCTGAAAACGTATGAACCATGTATCCAGGACTCTCAGCTGTATTACTTCTATATTTATTTAAGTATTACATTTTAAAACCTCCCATCAGGCCCTGTACACTTATTAACAGTACAGTATAAATACAATTTAGAATAGAAACATCTTAGAATACAATATATAATAAAACAGCATAAAAAGGTCTTCCCTTGTTTCTAGTGTAAAACTGCCTCAAACCGTAATAGAAGTATGAATCTCCCCTTACAAGATGCTTCTACTTTACAAAACTTCCTGGACTGACCATGTAACTTCACTCCATTATCTGATGTTTTGAGAGCTTATGAACCTTATGTATATTAAGAAGCTGAATAAGGATTTTAAAAAGCAGAAAGCGTAATAATAAAACTACTGTGCCAGAATAAATAAATTAGAAACAAGAGATGAGGAGGAGGAGGAGGAGGAGGGGGAGAACCTGGGAAACAATCAGAAGCTGAAATAAACAAGCAAGACTCTGTACCCAAAGGCTAGCAATGAAGACATCATGGTAATACGTCTGGAAGGTGGATCCCATAATTTGGGTGCTATCCCAGAAAATGTATTCCTGTCAATAACCTGAGGAAACAAGAAATCTCAGAAAAGACCCTCCAGTTGGCAGACAGACACAAATGTTTTCCAGTAGACCAAAGTATTCTGAGAAATCCCTTTTCCCTTTATTTATTAATTTCCCCATTCACAACATTGGCATTTCCTTGACTATATTTGGCTGGAAGACGTGCTTATGTCTCCATGTGGTGTTTGTTTTCTTGGAAGGAATAACACGAAATACTTTAATGTATGTACTGATTAATCATCCAAAAAAAAAAAAAAATACTTGCGCATTCCCACTAAATTAGCTCTTTAACAGCCAATGAAGGGTCACTTGTGGGTGAAATGATATTACGTGACAAGGCTGTTACACAAATGGTGTGACTTGTACACTTGCAACAGATGTTGTGACACAAGTACGTAATGGCAGCATTGGCATGATGTCATGGTTGCCTGTATGTCATCACTAACAGCATCCCAGTTTGTAACCAGGTCTTCGGTTTTACAAAAAGCAACATTCACTTTCAAGAACAAAATACTCATACTGTTAACAATAGGATGGGAGAACAGGAGCAGGCAGCTGTCCTCAGTGAAGGAAGAGGTGCAAGAATGTGGTAAAGCTCATGTTGAATGAGGGTGTGAATGTTTAGAATTGGCTGCCATGGAGCTCCATAACATTGAACAAGAATCACAGCAGTGGACACCAGTTTCATCTTTAAAATCTTCTCTAAGCCTTTGCTGTAACAGATTTTTGCTACTTCAAAACAGAGCTTTTGGCTTCATTGAGCAGTCAAAGCAAAGTTCCACTCTGTGGCCTTTCAAGACATTATGCCAACTTTGTTGTTTATTCGTTTAGTCGCTTCCGACTCTTCGTGACTTCATGGACCAGCCCACGCCACAGCTTCCTGTCGGTCGTCAACACCCCCAGCTCTCCCAGGGACGAGTCCGTCACCTCTAGCATATCAACCATCCACCTTGCCCTTGGTCGGCCCCTCTTCCTTTCGCCCTCCACTCTCCCTAGCATCAGCATCTTCTCCAGGGTGTCCTGTCTTCTCATTATGTAGCCAAAGTATTTCAGTTTTGTCTTTAATATCATTCCCTCAAGTGAGCAGTCTGGCTTTATTTCCTGGAGGATGGACTGGTTGGATCTTCTGGCAGTCCAAGGCACTCTCAGAATTTTCCTCCAACACCACAGTTCAAAAGCATCGATCTTCCTTCTCTCAGCCTTCCTTATGGTCCAGCTCTCGCAGCCATATGTTACTACGGGGAACACCATTGCTTTAACTATGCGGGCCTTTGTTGTCAGTGTGATGTCTCTGCTCTTAACTATTTTATCAAGATTTGTCATTGCTCTTCTCCCAAGGATTAAGCGTCTTCTGATTTCCTGACTGCAGTCAGCATCTGCAGTAATCTTCGCACCTAGAAATACAAAGTCTTTCACTGCTTCTACATTTTCTCCCTCTATTTGCCAGTTATCAATCAAGCTGGTTGCCATAATCTTGTTTTTTCTGAGGTTTAGCGGCAAGCCAGCTTTTGCACTTTCTTCTTTCACCTTCATCATAAGGCTCCTCAGTTCCTTTTCGCTTTCAGCCATCAAAGTGTTATCATCTGCATATCTGAGATTGTTAATGTTTCTTCCAGAGATTTTAACTCCAGCCTTGGATTCTTCAAGCCCAGCTTGTCGCATGATGTGTTCTGCGTACAAGTTGAACAGGTAGCGTGAGAGTATACAGCCCTGCCGTACTCCTTTCCCAATCTTAAACCAGTCCGTTGTTCTGTGGTCTGTTCTTACTGTTGCTACTTGGTCGTTATACAGATTCTTCAGGAGGCAGACAAGATGACTTGGTATCCCCATACCACTAAGAACTTGCCAAAATTTTTATGGTCCACACAGTCAAAGGCTTTAGAATAGTCAATAAAACAGAAATAGATGTTTTTCTGAAACTCCCTGGCTTTTTCCATTGTCCAGCGGATATTGGCAATTTGGTCCCTAGTTCCTCTGCCTTTTCTAAACCCAGCTTGTACATCTGGCAATTCTCGCTCCATGAACTGCTGAAGTCTACCTTGCAGGATCTTGAGCATTACCTTACTGGCATGTGAAATGAGTGCCACTGTTCGATAGTTTGAACATTCTTTATTGTTTCCCTTTTTTGGTATGGGGATATAAGTTGATTTTTTCCAGTCTGATGGCCATTCTTGTGTTTTCCAAATTTGCTGGCATATAGCATGCATTACCTTGACAGCATCATCTTGTAAGGTTTTGAACAGTTCAGCTGGGATGCCGTCATCTCCTGCTGCCTTGTTATTAGCAATGCTTCTTAAGGCCCATTCAACCTCACTCTTCAGGATGTCTGGCTCTAGCTCCCTGACCACACCGTCAAAGCTATCCCCGATATTGTTATCCTTCCTATACAGGTCTTCTGTATATTCTTGCCACCTTTTCTTGATCTCTTCTTCTTCTGTTAGGTCCTTGCCATCTTTGTTTTTGATCATACCCAGTTTTGCCTGGAATTTACCTCTGATGTTTCTAATTTTCTGGAAGAGGTCTCTTGTCCTTCCTATTCTATTGTCTTCTTCCACTTCCACGCATTGCTTGTTTATGCCAGCTTATTTCATGCTAAATATTAGAAACATCACTAAGAGTAGGCATTGAACTAGATAATCAGCTTGTGTGTGTATCTGTGTATGTTTCTGTGTATGTGCATCTGTGTGTGTGTGTATGTATGTGTGTGTATACACACACACACACACACACATACATATACATACATACATACATAGTATGTGTGTGTGTGTATGAATAAGAAATGGGGAGAATGAGCTATATTTTAAAGCACTTTAAGATGTTTTTATGGGGCTTTTCTTGCAGTTCAAATGTGTGGGGTTCCTTCTGAAGGTTTTCCATTCTCATTTGTATTTATGTGAGACAAGGTGTTATTTTCATGAAGGTCCTTTTTAGGGGAAGGGCCTAAATGGCTTTTAGGCAGAGAATTCTCTTCTGAGTTTCCAGAAAGGAGGTGTTTCTTTTGTTTTAAGTATGTGACTCATTCCATAATGATGCCCAAAAAAAAGAAAAAAAAAAGGAAGGAAGGAAGGAAGGAAGGAAGGAAGGAAGGAAGGAAGGAAGGAAGGCAGGCAGGCAGGCAGGCAGGCAGGCAGGCAGGCAGGCAGGCAGGAAGGAAGGAAGGAAGGAAGGAAGGAAGGAAGGAAGGAAGGAAGGAAAAGAAAAAAAAGCCTATGTATGTGCTTTGAACATTCACTGTAATCACCACCACTGCTTCAGAACATTTCAGTGTACATATAACTAGATATATCTTTACTTTGCTTAGATGATTCCCCCAATGTCCTTATAACTATTTATAAGAAATAATGCAAATGAGGGTTTTTTTCCCCCATGTATTCGGTCTGTCTGTTGCAGGCAAACTCAAGTATGTGGGGGTCTTTTCAAGTTTATTATGATGTAAACAAGAAAATTGACATTCTACCCATGGATTTTGAGCAAATACCCATATTATTGAATGCTTTAAAGACTTTAAATGAATGAGATAAGCAGCTCTTGTTAGCATTCATCTAGTGTTTATTCTACATCTTTAAAATCCAATCACAGATGGTAGTTCAGCATCATATAGATTATGTTATCGCCTGTTAATATATCTCACCCATGAAAAATAGGCATTGTGCTTCAGTGATAAGGGCTAACACATCTATAACTCAGAGGCTGACTGGACTGTGAGAATAAGTAATCACATCAAGATAAGTTAAGGTTGGGAGGGAGAATCTACATTTAATAAGCACCTGGAGATTTCTGCTGAAATTATGTACAATTTGGAATTTTATGTGTATCAATATCTTTATAGCAATCAAATACCATAATACATATACCAACACAAAGTATGTGCCTAAATAACACAGATAATATACTGAAACAATGGGAACTACAATATTAAATGACAAGTAGCAATGGCAATTAAGAAAAAAAAAATTGGGAATTGTCTGTAAGCTGCCAGCTAAGTGGTAGATAGATCTGCTTTATTACAGCTGCAGGCCAGCCGCTTCAAATAACGTATAGGGAGAAAATATGCAGGTAGTAATACAATATAAAATAAAGAAACATTCACTAATAACAACTAAAAGAAGAAAGGGGAAAAGTGAGGGGTTGAGTATGACAGTTGAAGAACATGGTGAATTATGCATTTTAGAGTATGTAAATTCCAATTAAGTCCAGTGGCTTCTCACAGCAATAGCTGTACTGTGACATTTAGCCACTTTTCTGAAAACTTCACTGAACTGAACACTTAGGTAACAAATGCACTGTTCTCTGTTGGTGCCAACTCAAATATTTTGCAATTAGATAGGTTATCAGTTCTACTCTCCAGGGATGATAGATTGAGCAAGCCAGGAGGATATGAGTAACTGTCTCAGTTTCAGCATCAGAAAGATACCCACTCAATCTTGGAAGGAATGTTGTTATTTTTCCCTGGTAAGTATAACAAGGGGAAGATGTCTAGACATGCCAGTGAATGCCCTTTGGTGTGACAATATGATATTTGGAACATATATTGTATTTAAGGATGGTAAATGTGGATAGATGAGATTGAAATAGAAGCAGGGTGAGATAGTAGCTCTGTCCCTGTGCTCATCAAGTTCTTGAATTCTTTGTTAACTTCAGTCCATGTGTTTCAAGGCCTAACACGCACAAACCTGTATGGGTAAGGCTGCAATAAACCAGGTCAGATGAAACTTGGTTCTTCAATGGATAAGTGAGGCTGTCTAGGAATACGAGCTGGGCCAGAGACTCTCCTCCAAAAATTTGCTTGAGCCAGTATTTTCACTGGAATAGTCTCAAGTGGGCCTTGATGGTGATACATCCCAGTTGGACAGTATTGACAACTGTGCATGGGACTCAGAGTATAGATCTCAAGACTCTGGATTGCATTGATTCTAGTGCATGGATGTCTTGGTACATACAACACTGTATACAGTATAGGAAAAGGCTTAAGACTTCATCCTTAAATAATTTAATTGGAGCAGGCACATCATTGTTCCCCCTTTGTCTTACAAAATCGGAAACAAAAAAATTGAAGGTTGTCATTTACAAGAGGTGGTAGATTAGAAATAAATGCCGAGATTGTTGTAGGCCTTTACCAATCAGGATGGTTGTTAATTTTCCATGTGCAAGGCAGATTAGAACAATGCCTTATGAAGACCATCACCTTGGTTTTTGAATAGTTGATTTCTAGCATTTCAGTTTGGCAGAATGATGCCAGTGTACAAAGACTTCATCTCAGCCTCAGTTGTGAAACAGAATGACAGCATCATCAGCATATAATAGTATGGAGATTAGACTATGGATTAAGGATGGAAGGTGGGATTCAGGTATAGTGAGGGTTCTTATAATATCATTGAAAAGATAATGAGTATAAGCTGGTTCAGCTCTCTGCCATTCGTACAGTACACCTGCATGTAATGTTTTGAGTAACATTGTTATTAAGTGAAGAAGAGAACAATCCAGAGGAAGCTGACAGTTTTTGCCATTACTTCTTCTGGGGAACTGTGTTGAAATCTGCCTTTAGATCTATGAAAACAGTATAGAGAGAGCCTCTTGGAGTACTAGAATACTTTGCTGACAGATGGTGCAGAATTAGGCTTATCATATTTCCTTGAGACAAAAACGGGACATTGGGATGGCAAAATGGGACAGGGTTAAACTTATGTAATATTCCATATTCACAAAAAAGACAATAAAAAGTTATTGACAGTAAGCTAGGAAGGTGCAGGAGGGGAAGGTACAGCAATGGTTGGGTCCAGAGAGGCTGGTGCAGGGGTGGCATTGGGTGCAGAGGTTGCAGGAGGGCTGAGGGTGGCAACAAGCTGGGACAAGAGGACAGGAATGAGGCAGCAGCAGGCTGGAGAAGTGCAGGAGGGCTGAGGGTGGTGGCGAGCTGGGACGGGAGGACAGGAATGGAGGAGTCAGTGAACAGTTGTCCCCAACAACCTGTTCCTCTCTAGTGCACCCTTTTATTTTATTTTCTTCCCGCTGTTTTGGCCGGCTAGCCAATCGGCTTCTTTTCTGCTGGGCGTGCTTTTCTGACTGCCTTCCACTGCACTGATTGGCGGCAGCGACTCTTCCTCTTGCTCACCACCAATCAGTTGTTCCTGTGGTAGCTGCTCTAAGTTTCCCACAAGATTGAGAACTATTGCCAAGTCAGCCTCCTTTTCAATTTCAATTTCATTTTTTTTCCATTTTTCCCAATAATGGCTCCAATGTTTTTAAAAAATGGGACAAAATTGACATTTATATTAAAATGACGGGACAGTTGGGAAATGTTTAAAAAATGGGACCGTCCTGATCAAAATGGGATGTATGGTCAGCCTATGCAGAATAATCCATTGATCAACTATCAAAAAAGCATGGTCCTGAAAACTGCTCTGTTCCCTGGCTACAATTTTTGGGGGGATCGTCCAGTCAGCAAAGTGTTGGAAGAGATTTTTGCATGTAATTTACTAATTATGCCAAACAAACTGATTAGATAATGGTTATCTGGTTGATCTTATCCCCTTTCCTATGTACTGGAGTTACTAAGGAGTTACTCAAGAAAAGAGTTGTCAATGTGGGTAAACAAGGAGGAAAAACAGAGACCAACCTTTCCCTGGAGCTTTGCTATTTTTTTACTGATGAATTAAGGATAGTATTTCACATTCCAAAATGAAAGGCCAGTCAGCTAAAGGATTAAGAAGAACTTAGTGTGGACTTGAGTCTCTGACTGGTATGTAAAATAAAGTTAACAAAAATGCATTGCAAATTTCAGACTGCATGCAGATATCCTATCCAAGACAATGCCCCATGGTTAAAGAAGCAGAGGAACAAGGCACTAGAGCAAAGAATCATGTTTTGCTTGGACTCAGTAAATCATTCTGTCCCATTCAGCCAGTTGGCTCATCATATTCTTATTTTTCAGGAGGGACTTACATTTCTGTTTTAGAGAGAAGAATGTTTCCTGGGAATAAGGATTGTTGTTGATTCTAGCAACTTGGGGTGTACTGATCACTAAAGCTTTGTCATGGTTGCATTCCTTGTCAAACCAACATTTGGAAAATATAGTGTGGACATTTGGGGCTAGCCCAGGAGTAGACTTTAAACAGTACTGGCATGAACTAGTGATGTTTTGATATATATCTATTGTCACCTGTATCTCCCTTGTGTTGGTGTTGTATCATTTTGCTGCTCAGCTTTAGATATGGTTAAGAATTGAAAGCGTGCATTCACTGGGTCATTTGAACATTTGATATGGTGAAGTTTCTTATGTGTCACATCTTCTCAAGCACTTTGTAATAAATTGTCATTCTCCAAGGTGATGGTGAAATACCTATTAAAAGTAGAAGGTGACTGTAAGGGTGAGGTGTGATAAATCTGGAGAGCATGGAGCCAATTCTTCAACAATTAGCATAAAAGTGATTGTACTAACACTTTACTAAAACTGAGCTCTTCTTTTTGGCGTCCTGGAGTTATACAATTCAGTATTGGTAGACCATCTTTAATAGTCAGCTGTACCAATCTCTAGCCCCTGTACCAATCTCCTTATCTTTGAGCAATGTGGACTGAACAAGGAGGCGACATATCCATGTGCACATGAAGTCTGGAAATGTTGGAAAAAGGTGTCATCATCTGGGCCCTTCCTGGTGATCTAAGAGCAGAAGTGTAATTTCCTTTTTTTAAGCTTCCATGACTGTGATTAATAAATGTGTTAAACCCTCAGGCCAGCTCATATATAAAGGACAGTAAAAAAGCATTATATATGACTAGTCTTAGATTTTTCTGGTCAAGCTATTGTTTGATTTGGGGTGGGGGATGTTAGATTCTGTATGTTTAATCCCTGGGTTTCATCAGACTGGGTTCTGTTGACCATGAAGTGGTATTTATAGCAAGTATGTGGGAGAGAAAAGAAAAAAAAAAGCTTTATTTGTTCATACTAGTATGGGTCAGAGAAAAATGGAAATATTCTATGTGTGCTTTGCTAATATTTTCCAATAAATTCCCTACTGAACATATTGAGATAGTTTCAAAGCTGATACTACAGATCAACCTGAATTCAACATTGATATAGCATTTGCCTGGTTGGTTATGGAAACTTTTAGGTGGGGATATATCAATATTTATTTTTATTTTATTTATTATTAGATTTTTCATTCCACCATTATTTTTATAAATAACTCAGGGCGGGGAACATACCTAATACTCCTTCCTCCTCCTAATTTCCCCACAACAACAACCCTGTGAGGTGGGTTGGACTGAGAGAGAGGGACTGGCCCAAGGTCAACCAGCCAGCTTTCATGCCTAAGGCGGGACTAGAACTCACAGACTCCTGTTTTCTAGCCCGTTGCCCTAACCACTAGACCAAACTGGCACTACCTTGCTGGAGAGAGAGATATCTCTTCAAGGAGGTGGTAATCTATCCAAAAGCTTGTTTGTGTGGGCATGTATGTGGAAGTGCACATGTGCATATATCAAACCTACTGTTTTAAATAAAGTGACCAAGCATGTGAGAATAAGTAGTTTGCAAGGATTCTTGGGTAATGTTACTTTCTTGAAGCCATAGCAGGCTTGATCAAGGCAGGATTCTGGACTCCTCCTTAGTTCCCTTGAGCGTATATTTTGGATCTATTGTTCTATGGCAGCAAAGTGCCAAGGGGTAGGATTAGAGATTAGAGAATGGCATGGCTACTCTATCTTGCGAGATTGATTGATTTGCTGTCTTGATTCACACAACTTTGGGCAATTCACATAACTCATAGAAAATCATAATCCATGGTACATTAAACCAACCATTAAACCAAAGGTAAATGAAATGTTTAGCTAAAATACAAATAAAATTAAAATTAAGAAACCTCCCCATCAAAAAAACAACAACCTTAAAGATAGCAGCAACCCAGCAAGATAAGCCCCAAATGCGTGTGTGTGTGCACACACACACCTTTGCTTTCCTGTGGACTAATAAATGGGGGCCATCTGGTGTGGAAAGGGGCACACAAAAACAAAGAAGACTGCTTCTGAAGTCTCATCTCCCTCACATCCCTAGGCTGGGGGAATCTGAAGTATTCTTTCACAGTTGAATGCACAGATAACCAGGACTCAAAACATGGTAGGTTTTATAGGTCAAAATCAGTGCTTTGAATTGTACTCAGAAGCATATTGGCAACAGGAGTAGTACAGCACTCACAATACAGGTGTTGAACTGTTGACCTCTTACCTGGCTGACATACTCAGTACCAACTGGAATTTTTGGGTGATATTCAAAGTCAACCTCAAGTACAGTATGTTGTAGTAATCCAGGCTCAAGGTGATAAGGGCATAAGTGACTGCCACCAAGTCCCCCCACTTCAAAATCAGCCACAACAGGTAAGCCAAACCTGTGGTGCATAGCAACTTCCCTGTGCTAATTTAAGCATCTATCTGTCCATCTTGCACACCTTTCCTCACTAGAGTATATTTCATATTTCAGGATTCTGTTATATCATCCCTTGTCAACTTATGTTTATATTTTTAAGGCCTGGTACATAAAAAGTTCCTCATTCTTAGTTGGGCAGAAATGTTAGTGTTTTGTTTTGTTTTGTTGATACAATTTATATGGTTCCTGCCTATCCAAAGACAGTCCCATTAAAACAAAGAAAAACAAAGTAAGTTGAGGTCTGGTACAATCACCATTGTCACCACTCACAGGCAACCATTCTAGAGCTCCCACAACTAACATCTCAGTGCTAGTGTCTGGAGGAAGAGCAGGGTCTACATGGCCTTCTGAAAAATGTATAAAGATAAAAAATAATATGGACACTCCACATAAACATAGCATACAGGGATTGGTATTGGCTTCCAACTTAACTATTACTAATTAACTGTGGTATAACAGTTAGAGTGATGGATACTTGTATACTAGGTTCAAATCCATCCTCATTTATGAAGCTGACTGGGTGACTTTGGGCTATCTCCTCCCAGTCTAACTCATAGGGTTGTTATGGGCAAAAGGCGGGGGTGGGGGGAGGGAGGAAGGAAGAAGAAAAGTTTGTTTGTTTATTTATTTATGATTCAAATTTCTATCACTGCCCATCTCCCCATAAACAGCAGGACTCTGGGTGGTTAGTTCCTGAAGGCAAAGTAGGATAAATATAAATCTAAGAAGCAAATAAATAGAAACCCAGCCATTGTTAATAATTATGGTTATTAATCTTTATGAAGCATTTCAAATCAATGGCTCTAGTTTGGGCTGCATACAGTTGGTGTCTCTCAATCCAGGGTGCTCAAAATGGTTGTCTGTTTGCCCTAGGGATACTAAATGTTGATTCTGTAGAGAAAACATAAAATTAAAAGCAACTATAATATCTGTAGTGTAGGAGCTTTTGTTTAGCAAGAGAGCACAGTTGCCATGGCTGTGATCAGATCCTTTTGTCCCTTAGCAAATGGCAAAAATCAGCTTGCCAGATTCCTCCCTCTGCAACTTCTGTGATTTCTTTCTGTTCATTCTGCTGTTCGTTCATGACATAAAAAAAGGAAGTAATATTGCAGCCTCTGCTGTCCACAAATGGCTTTCTGTGGACATTTGTCAATATTTTAGGGGCTTCTCTCTCCTCACCTTTGATTTCAGCTGACTGCTAGTTTATAATCTCTTCCTTGTGTGGATGTAATGTGGAAGGATTACCTCTATGGCACTTTTCCCATCCTCCTGATTTACCCTTCATCCTCAGTCCTACAGCTGGCTTAAGAACCACTCCAATTGTAAAATTCAGTCAGATATGCTTTGTGTTTTTACTGGGGGAAAAAATGCTTTCAGCAAATGAAAAATTCTCAGGACATGCTTGAAGGTAAAGTTATTTCAGTCAAATATAACTTGCCATTTCTTGATGGACATGTTTGGAGAACTTTGGCTTGGTTGTTAATAGAACCAGCTGTCATAAGTTGTGATCAGTAAAGGGGTATCTGGATGTTAAATAGCTCATGGTTGCATTTTTTTAGATCAAAATGTAATGTGCCCTGCCAGTCTTGTAAGAGACTTATCGTACCTTGAGTGATGCCTTTCATGCCATGTTCTTGAATCTTACGATGTTCTGATCTTTTTTCTTAATGGTTTAACACTTTACTAGAACAGTCATTGCTAAATTGAGTTCCCTTCCCATGCTCATTATTTCCAATCAGATGTGCAAAATGCTGTTGCTCAAAAGAGGACTCCATAAGTACTGGGTTTCTCATGTTGTACTTGAGTAGCTCAGAAGTGCCAATGAAGCCTTCACCAAATATTTGAGGTCTTTTCCTGGCACTTTCCTCTACCCTTCAGAACTGATTTCTCCCTTGAGATTTCATAGAGGTGAGAGATGAAATGAAAAGGAAATCACTCTTTTCAATTTCCCTTTCAATTCCCTGGGAATCTAAATTGAGTAGAGGACACAAAGTATATAGAGTGAAAGAAGAAGTGGCAAGAGTGTCCTTCTATTCCACATCAGTGCTTTTTTGTTTCTGAGGCTAAGATGAGCTGCCAAGCTCAAAGTGAAGTGATACAGTTTTAGAAAATCTAAATAAGACCTCCTGGGGAAAAGTAGGAAATAACTGAAATACAAGGGGGTGAATAGGAAGAAAGATACATATGTGCACCCATTTAAGCTGCATAGCCAATTCTCATCCTTAATCTTTGCATCTATGTCTGTATTTTTTTCCCCTCCTAAATATTCTGAATGGGTCTGTGCCCCCCTTTGTGTGATGGTTTCATTTGATCATTTTTCCTAGTTTTGACCTATGTGAACCTTCCTTTCTGGTCCATGCATGTCATGGCAACCATTTTGTGAATGGTCATAAGACTCAGGTTGCCATACTGAGCACCTATGAATAGAGGAGAATTGTCATGAAACTGTAAGAAACTGGCAGTCACCATTGTCTTTATCCTGGCTTATTACCACCTTGAAAAACTGGGGAAAAAAAATGATCATTGCTGCTTTAGGGTTTGTGTGTGTGTGTGTGACAGTAATACGTGTTGATTTATGGCCACGTTCATTGTCTATGCTGATAAGATTGAATCATAAATTGAGTATGAGGTAGTAGACTGTGGAAGTACTCATCATAATTGGTATCTCTAACATCTTTTTGTATAGACCTTATTCCTTTGGAATAGATTTGCTTGGGTATCCTTAATATACTGTCCTCCTTTATTTATTATTTCAAGTGTACACTAAATATGTGGAGACAACACAACTGCACTTGCTGCTCTCCATCATCTCCCCATTAGGTCTTGTCATCCTGCAGACTTGATAATAAGGAATGTCAAAAATACAGTTGCACATACGTGGATATCCCATGAAGTATGAGAGGATAAGCAGCATAGTGTATCTAGCATCTCTAAATCAAGAGCCATTGGATGCAGAATCCTTCATGAGTAGGTTTTAGGAAGATGCTGTTATTAGTAAATACACTAAAAACATATTTAACTTCTAATTCCCTAAATCCTGAAGAGGTGTTTTCCTACTAGATTCTGATGAAAAGTTTTTAGATCTCTTGGAAGAACATAAAATTCAAAACTTGCTGTCTAAAGTCCAAATATGATTTTAATTTATTCCAAGAGCTATTTTGTGCTATGGATTGATATAATTCTTCTGATTAAGGTAATGTGATTTATCTCAACCAAGCTGCCTCTGTTGCCTCAAAGCCTTGACCAGAACTTCCTTTCTCATATCTAGTACACATATGCAAAAGGCTGCTCTAGGTATTAGAAATGTCAGGGTACATTTGTGTGTGATTGCTTTATAGGTAGAAGAAAGAAAAGCTATGTTGCTTTGCAAAGCAGCTTTGAGGGTGTGCTTCACTCAGACCTTTGTTAAAACAAAATACTTACTCAACTGCTCTGGACCAAATTTTAAACTCTGACAGTCTTTAAAAACTTTTCAGCTCAAACTCAGCAGAAGCTACCCAAGCACTTAACATGGCATGACTGAATACAAATCTTTATTGTACACTAGAATGAAGCTGTTCTATAGAGTTGATTGCTCTCTCATCCTAAAACACATGACACTCTTATACCCATGATAGTTTATTTAAGGCATCTCTTCCTTTTTCTACTGATTTAAAATATATTTGGCCTTGTGTTTCTCAGTCTTAGACCTAAGGGACTGTAGGTTGTTGACATCACCAACATCTCTGCCCTGAGAAACCAGCTCCCAACATAGCTCCCTCAGTTGTTACCCATCACGTCTTCCTTTACCTCAGATGCAAGATTGCTGTCCTAAGTGCTGAATTCCAGCCACTGACTATTGTTAGACAATTGTTGTGGGACTTTGTGGTAGCCATGCGAGACAGTAACATCCAGGGTTTCTGGGGTGGCTTCAGGATGTTTTAGGGCTAAAGTGTGCTCAGTAGTTTAGAGAAACAAGAAGCCAGCTGAGACAGTGCAGGCTACTTAGAAAACCAGCAGTGAATGGCAGCAACAGCAATGTCAGCAATCAGCTGTTTGATGATGCATAGCACTGGACTGAAGGCACTACCAATCAACTGTTCAGCAGTAAGCCAGCATTGGTGGAGATTGTTGTGACTCCTGACCTTTTGGCAGCAATGACAACAACTTAGGCTGCAATTGATCTCCTGGTGGCAACATCCTCTGCTTGATGGAGATATTGGCAGTGACTCAGGGCACTTGGCCTCAGTGTTCTGAAATCCTTGGACATTGGTCACTGTGTTGAAGGACCAGCCTGACTGATGAGGCTGTTATGGAGTCCATCACCCTGGGCAACAGCAACCTTGTTCCCTCTACGTGGAAGAGGCACTTTGGTGATTTCCCTCTACAACATCTGAATAATTTTAATTTGGAAGGGAAAAGACATTTGCACTACAGCTTAAGTGGAATCTTGTGAATGGTTTCCTGACTGTCCCTCTGGGTGAGAGGGGGACAGCAGTAACTTTAGATAATACCAGTATTCAAGATGGCTACAGTGCTGTTTTATGCTTCTGGTTGCCCTCATGACAGCAGATGGAACTGGGGGTGTAGTGCAATAAGTTTGTGTAGGGGATGATGATGGGGCAGCTAGCTGAATGCTGGGGCAGAAAGGATCCAAAGAGCCAAATAAGTTAGATATTTGGGTATGGTTGTGTCATCTGGGTTGGATGGAGCTCTCCAGCCTAGAGGAAGAATGGAATGGATCGAAGGGAATTGATCTTTCATGGGAGAAGGGGCAGGGAGTAGCATAATGGTGGTGATGGACAGAGATAAATGCTAGAAAATGGGACAGACCCCTTTTGGAAAAAGCAGTGTCACTGTCTTATACTAATTCCATGTTCCAGCTGCCTGGGTCTGTCCCATTGCCTGGTCATGATCTGTAGCCATGGTTTCTGGCCTAATCATGGATGAGAGGACCAACTGATATTCAGATCTAGATGGGTCCAGGAGGGTTCCCCTCTTGGAAAGGTGCCCTCCTAGGTTTTGATTGTGGCATCAGCTACAATCCCAGGGTAAGGGTGGTAGAAAGTCTACAGCAATCCAAGAAACTCTTGTGAAATTCAAGGTATTGATTGTTACCTACAAAGCCCATTATAGCACATGGCCAGATTAATTGAAGGAATCCCTACTTCCAATTATTTTTGCCTGTCTCATGAGGTCCGACAAGGTGGGCATGTTTCAGGTCCTATTCATCTGATGGGACCCAGAAGCTATGCCTTACCTGTTGTGGTGCTTGCCCTGTAGAACAACATGCACCTTAAGATCTGGATGGACTGATCTTGTTGGCCTTTCATAAAAGACCTGTCCTCCTCTCTTTAGGATTTGAGCCAGAGTGAACCCATTTTTAAGGTTTTGTTTATACAGATTTGTGACTGGCACACTTTTTTGGGGGGGGGGGCATTCTGACATTTATAACTGGATGTTAGCCACCCAGAGTCACATATGGGTTGGGGCGCCCTATAAATTGAATAAAAAAATAAGCAAACAACACGTTCATTTATAGTTAGGAAAAATGAACAGTAAAACAACAACAGGATTTATCACAGTTTGTGATTTTTTTCAATTTCTTCAAAAATGTACAATTGGAAGAATTGGTTGTTGTCACCAAGATATATGCCAGTTTGTTTACAGTCCTAGAATACACTCTAGGAAGGTTACACTTTTAACAGAGTGTAATACTACTTATGGACTGTCTTCCTGGGCAATTTCTAACATTGTTAGAATTAGGATAGAAGGGAATTTTGTGCCACATAATGTTCACATAAGATTTTTGAAGTCCAAATCCTAGATTCATCCTCCCAAAATTTTATAAGACTTTCATGAGAACCTTTATTCAGATTAACCCCTAAACTGAGCTAAATTGATTGAAATCAGGAAGAAATGAATTGGGTGGTTTCCTGAATTGTCAGATTTGGGTCTGTATCAAATAGTGGAAGGCTGTTGGTAAGTTAATAAATGAACATAAGGAAAATATACCAAATTTTCAATGCAGAACCACAGATTGGTCTCACAGTGCACATTCAATACATGCACATCTATCAGTAATTTCTGATGGATTATCCTAATCCTGATGAATTATGAGACCAAAACACTGGAAAGATAGATGGATAAATAAGGATAAGACAGTGGAAACCATTGGAATATTCTTAGTCACTTGCTTCCTCAGTCTTGGAGCTATTGCAGGCCATAATTAATTCTATGTTGGCCTGGCATGCTTACATATCATATGAGTTGATAGAATGCTAAACTAGTAAACTACATCATCTTCTAGAACATAACAGTATTTTTTGCAGCTTTACTCTGTTTCATTATTCTAGCATTCACACAGGGGAAAATAAATTCAATTTAGGAGGAGTGTAAATTTCTGTTTTAATTGAGGACGCTGCATCATATTGGCCAACAGTGTGCAGAGGTTTTGAAAATAAAAGCTAAATGGTTGACTCATGTGGCCCACTGGGAAAAGCAGTTAGTCATTTGGCCTTTTTGAAAGAAATGAGAGAACCAAAGGAATCACATTTTCAGAGATGGATTAGGAGACAGAAATATGGTTACAAACAGACAGCTTGTTCTCTAGTTGTATTCATGTAACATAAAGGATCCTTCTGAAAGTCTCCTCATGTGAATTTTTCCTGGAGTGTATAATTGCAAATAGGTTAGTCCTAGCACCAAAGAGCAAGAGGGCACTCTGTAAATCCAATCCCCTGTTCAGTGCAGGTAATCTAAAGTATGTCTTCACACATCAGGCTCATCTGTAGACTATGGTTTACAAACTACCATACTTATGTTTATATAAACTTGATAAGCCAAAACCAAGACAATATATAACATTTGGTTGGGCTGTTACTGAATTGTTGAATTAGCTATTATTGGTTGGTTCAAACAATATACTAATCCATAATCCATGTTTTACACTCTATGAAAGCAGAACTCACACAGTGCATTATTTCAACAAGCAAACTAAACCATGGTAAACTAGGAGTTTAAGTTCCTTTTTTAATAGGCCAAATTATGCACATACACTCTATTTTCAATTTGTTTCTTTCTGGTGGGCAGTTTGCCTTGGACCAAGCTTGTATCCCATTTTGTTCATCCAGTTCATATCAAAATACCTTAACTATTTTGATAGTCTGATTAGTATGTCAGTACACGCCTACCTAGAATACAAGGATACACATGGTGACCCTAACAAAATAATATGCAGTGAGTAAGGCAAAAACTGCTACAGAGATTGTTTTTCTCCCCCAAAATTGATAGTCTGGAACAAAAATCTTTAAGCTTAAGAGCTCAGAAACCCATCCCATGATCAGCTGCAGCCATCAGAGATTTCCTATGACTATTGCTCATGAGAAACTCTGACAGAATCATTGGCCAGTAAATTCTGGAGACAGAGCAAATTAAACAATCCCAGCAATGTTCTGCTTTTGTTTCCTGAATTCCTCTTCAACATTTTTTCCAGATGTTAGGTAGCCCTAGCTTACATTCTCAATACTGAGATATGTCAACAGCTTTAGAATCTATTTATATACACCACTGCTTCAAATAATGCAACGCCCTCTCCATGCTGTGCTCCTTTCCCTATCTTTATTATTCTTATTTGTCCTTTATGATTTCTGTATTCACTCAATAGATGAAAAGCCATTAGGTGACAAGGAGAACTTATTATACTACCACTGGTGACTTTTGGCACCTGAAGGATGATGAATGCATTCATCAATGACACATCGTTTAAATGATCATTTACCAGTGTAAGCATTCAAGAGAGGCAGCAGTTCATTTATTTTCAAGGGGGAATTTCTCCTGCAATTGAAGCTCCAAATCAGTATGATCTATGGTTCTTTGAAGAAGCCACTGGTCCTTTTAAAACTTAGCACCTTATGGAAGAAAGCTAGATGGATAGTGTGAAATATTCTGCAGAAGCAAGCATGTGAAGATGTAATACAAAATTATAATTACAACTTGTGGAATAAGCTACTTTCTTCAAACTTGTGGAATAAGCTACTTATGATTTGTGGAATAAGCTACTTACAGACAACTTGTGGAATAAGCTACTTAGTAAGCTTATACCATACTCTATGATAAATGATACTAAATGATAAACTTTACAACATGACTGGATTGACATGTTTCAATCTGCCAAAACCAGCAAATCACATTATAATCTAGTGTAATGTGTGATCCACGTAACATATACACTTCCTAACCCATAACACAAGTGGCCAGTTCAAGCCTTTACAGCCCAGGCTTCCTGGCACTCACATAGTTTTGGTAAGCAAGGATCAAAACAGAATGAGAGAGGAAGGGAAAGAAGCAATAGAGTCATTTGTGGATTAATTCTTCCTGCTAAAGGAGAAGACGTTTCAGTGGGTGGCAGTTTCTTCCTAACCTTTGTTGATCCTGAAAAGCTGAGCAGGATGAGGCTCATTTAGTGCTTGGATGGGAGATAACCAGGAAATCCTAGGACTGTGGGCTAGAGTGGGACGTTTAAAAAAAGTCTCAGAAGAAAGTAATGGCAAACCACTTTAATATTGTCGCCAGAAAAAATGATATGGACATGTCCATGAAGCCATTAGAGGTTGAGCTTGAGCTGAAGGAATACTTACAGAAGACAGTTGTAGAGTTGTTCTGCCTGTAATCTCCCCTTTTTCTGTGCTCATTTGGAATGTGGTTTATCCTGTTCTCAAAGGTTTAGTATGTTTTTGTGTGCATATTTGCTTTTTTAAGGTTGTTCTTGGTTTGCTTCCTACTGGATGAGGGAGAAAGCTCGAATCCTCAATACAGTGTGTATTTGTTTATTTCTACAGAGATGAAAAAAGCTACTGAACCTTTAAAAATAATACAGCTTTCTAGTAGTATTAAGTATTTTTATTGTTGGCTTTTATTAAAACTGTCATAACACCTTTTCTCTCTCACAAAGATTCATAGAAGTCCTCTTGCCCTCCCTTTTTTTTAAAAAAATCTTTACCTATTTCAGTGTGTGTTTATGTACACATACTTATATTCTTCTGTGTTTGAATGTCTATGTCTCAGACTATTAACACTGCCATCTTTGAATTAGTCTGTGGTGATATAACACAATCTGAATGGAATAAAATTGCAGTTAATCCCTGCCATCTCCCTTGAAAGATATCAAATAGTTAATTGTGGGAGGGGGAGGGGGAAGAATTAGTTGCAATCAGCTTGAGATGGTGACTGATTCAAAGACTGTACTGAACCATGAATTTTGCATCATTTAATAAACCTGCTATAATTATTTGGGGGCCTGCAGTGCACCAAGCTATCATGGTTTTGTTTGCAACACACCCAAGAAACCATAGTTTTATGCATGGTATATCAAGCCAAAATTGAGTCATGTTATAGCTATGGCTCTGCTCAAGATAAGATAGCTTTGGTATATACAGTATGTATACATGGGTAAGCATGTTGAAGGTGGAGCAACTGAAATAGACAACTGGAGAATGCAACATCACTCTTCAAAAGGTAATATGCAGATTTGTGAAAAACTTTTTAAGAAACAGGCTTGATTCATAACCCACCCAATATAATGGCCTTAAAGTGTTTCACAAGTTCCTTTGCTGGGGGCAGGAAGTACTGCCAGGAGCTCATTCAGATATAGAAAACAATTCTACAGATACAGATAATAGGAACAATTTTAAAAATACATCTGCACAGTAGTAGCAGTGGAAACTTCATCCTATGTTCTTTGTCGATTGTTCATTGTGGGCCCACATAATTATGAACTTAATTATCTTTAACTTTGACATGAGAAAAGAGTTTTGAATCCTAACAATGACTTTACATCCTCATACATATTTTATGATACTTAAGAAATTATATCCTGGGAGATAAAATTAGTGCATTTAATGACTTAAAATAAAGTTTGGTAAAAATGAGATAGATTTTGAAACATTCTTAAAGATGGTGATGGTATTATTATTATTATTATTATTATTTAAAATCACATGGGGGTTTCAGATAGCTGGCTTGATAATGCTTTTAGTTGCTTTGTCACATTTATTATTAATTTTAACAGGGGAAAAATAATTACTGTTTTAGTGAATTACTAGAATTGAGGGGAAGAAATGAATTGATAGATTAGCTTGTTTGTGGACCTCCAGCAGCAAAAACAAAATGAAGATTATTCAAAAAGCTTGGTTTTCTTTTTGCTGTTATCTAATATCTCACATTTCATGTGGATATTTGTGAGTATATAAGATAACTATGTATGTATTTAATAAATCCCTCTAGTATTAACATGAAATACCTCAAAGGATCTAGCAACACCTTAAACAAGGAGTCAACAGCATGAAGCTGCAGGTCCCTGAATGTTTCCTTTATAGCTCTTTCCAACAAAGCAGGAAAGGTTATTTCATCCACTTCTACATTAGTTTGCAAATAGCTGAGATGCCAATTGTGCATTTACTGAATAGCTAGACTTTTAATATCTCCATATATTTCTAATGCCCTGTCAGTCCTGTGGAATTATTAAATGGAAGCTGATTTCATTGGTGGTGCAAAGAGGTAGCTTGATGTAGTGCTTCAGTTTGTGTCTGCTTGCACGTGAGAATGAAAGAAGAGTCAATGGTGGAAAAATAGACATAACTGTTGTCCTGGGTAGTACTATGAGCTGCTGTGAAATCTACAATGTGCTGCTAGAAATCAAAAGACTGATCTGCAGAGATGAGTAAATCCTCAAGCAGTGGAAAGTACTTGAAAAGTGATTAATCATGAGGCCAGTGAGACTTGTATAATATCCAGGGAACAGAGAAGAACATACTATTCAGGGAGCATACTCCTTATAAAAAAAATCCTATCTTAGTAGTTGATTTTCACAGTTTTGTGGTCCATCAGAAATAATACTTCTATCTTTCCTGATTATTCTAAATACATTCATTACACTAAATAAGCCTTTGTCAGGACTGTGAAGTAAGCAAAATGAGTAAGATCACATTTGTTGGATGTCTTCAGATATACTCCTGCCCCAAAAAACTGAAATTAATGTTCAAAACCATCCAGAATAAATGGCTATTAATTAATAACAAAGTTATTGGAGTTATTAATTAGTTATTAGAGTTATTTATTATTAGTTATTAGAGTTATTTATTAATAACAAAGTTATTAATTAATGCTACTTTCTTGCATGTTATATATCCATTGGGGGTGCTTAGGAATTTTGCTTATTTCTGAGGGCTAACAGAAGACATTTACAGAACAGTTGGTTCAACTAAAAAAAAGAAAGTGGTTTACACCTTTGTAGAAGCATATGTTTGATTACCTTCAGGTTGGATAAGCATGCATGCCAATTTTATCTATTATGTATTGTAAGGCCGTTCTGTGGAGAATCAATAGATCTTGGATGAAAATACGAAATGCAGTGGGGAGGGGAGAATGATGGGTAGCTTAATGAGTGCAAAAAACAAATTGCTTATTTATAATTTCAGCTACACACAGACCTGGATCCAGGAAGCAGCAAGATCAAGTACATCTTGTCAGGTGATGGAGCTGGGACTATCTTTGTGATCAATGACAAGACAGGAGACATTCATGCCATGAAAAGACTTGATCGGGAAGAAAAAGCAGAGTACACCTTGACTGCTCAAGCAGTGGATAGGGATACAAACAAACCACTTGAGCCTCCTTCAGAATTCATAATTAAGGTCCAAGACATCAATGACAATCCACCAGAATTTGTTGATGGTCCGTACCATGCAACTGTTCCAGAAATGTCCCTTGTAGGTATGTATGGCAGAATGAGAGTTCCACATTTTTTTACAAAGCATATTATTCCTCCCTGCTTTTGTATTTCCAGATTTGTATTTGAGCAAGCTTTCCTTCCAAACAATTATTTTGGTCCCTCTGAAAGATGAATTGTTTGAAGAACAACTGCACTGTTTTTGCACTACAGTTCAGATGTTGTTGTGAGACTAGTGTGGCGGAAGCAGCTCATCAATATTTGTTCCAGCACATCACTGTGATACCATTAGTGTTATGTTAATATTTATCTGTCTGAAACATTTTTTTCCTAGTACATGTGCTGCACTTAGGATCTATGGTTACAGGCTAATATCTCCCACACACCCACTTCTTTCAAAGTATAATTAGCTCATAGTGGTTATATGAAAGATGTGTCTGAGAGCAAAAAGTCCTTTGCTGGATTTGAGTCAATTAGTTCTTTGAACTAAGAGAAGGTAAAGCAAAATAAGAAGCACTGAAAACATAGAAGAGATGCCTTGGCACTAGTTTTGTAAAGAAGTAGTGATATAATGTTGGGGCATAAGCTTTGTGTACTGAAACTTCCTTGTTTGGTCAGTAGTCCTGTACAAATTTGATGGTTAGCAGGGCAGGCCCTATTGTTGGGCAAAGTGACATTTTTAAAAGGATTTTATTAAGTGTGAAACAAAGATAAAAACTACAAAAAGAAAAAAAAAAGAAAAAAAACTAAAAAAGTGTGAAACCCAAGAAAAAAGAGTTTTGAAGATTACATAAAGAAGTGACTTCTGACTTTCAACAACAAGAATATACAGCAATTTCCATAATCAAACCCTTACTCTATATCAAACCAAGATCACATTATTTCTATAAATCCTTCCATAAGCACATATACAAATCACTAATGTAATTGCTCCTTCCCTCTATCTATCTATCTATCTATCTATCTATCTATCTATCTATCTATCTAAATCAACTTCCCTCCCCCATAAAACATTTATTTAGTTATTTCCTTCCTACCACTATTCTATATATTTCTGCCCACTATAATAAAAATCAAATTATAATAACATATAAATTGTCTACTTTTATAATTAATAGTACTACAGCAATATTAAACCTAAAAACCAAGCAATTATTATTATACCTTATAAACCTTACAAATCAAACAAACCTTTAAAAAGTCTAGTAAATCTTAATCCAAATCATTAAAGAGAAATGAAATCATAATAACCTCATTATCAATCCAATTACACATTCTTAATTTTTTACCCCACTTCATAATATACCAAGACATTTACATATCTCCCAAGACATTTACATATCTCCCAAGGCATTTTTCTTGCAAAAATCAAACAGCCTATCTGCGCCCCTTAACAACTCAGACTTCTCAGTAAAAAAAAAAAAAAAAACAAAACCTCCCACAAAGCATATTCTCTTCTCTCCCATAACATTCCCTCAGAAAAACAACTCTCCTTGTAATCTGAACCTCAGACTGAAGCTTTAACCCTTCGCCCCCAAAATGTAGTCTTCGTTTGGCATTACTTCAGTCTTACTATCAGTAGAAAGATCTCCATCCTTGTCAAAATCTTCATCTTCTTCCATAACATCTTCAGCCAGATGACCCACTTTAGAACTAATATCTTCCCCAATGTCCCAAATATTCTGCAAAATAGCTTGATGGGAATCTGACAAGATCTCTTTGTAGGTCTGCTTAAGCTCACAATGGAACTCTGAAAAAGCCTCCTTGAAATCCTCCATGTTTCAGGCGGTAGATTATGGTACGCCCTGGATATTTGACTAATGTAGATAGGAGTTAATGAGTTAATAAAAAATAAAAAAAACTTCCAAGTGATATTGAAACAAGAGAAAGTGTGCTAACAAGCAGGTCCCAGGGAAAGTGAACAGAGGGCTAGAGATTCAAAACAGCAAATTCAACATGTAGGAAAACATTAAAGCCTTCAAATTCAGTACAAAAATAATAACAGGGGGGCAATTATTTATTGTCAGTTCACCTTAGTCTTTAAATGGGAAAACAAGCCAAAACTTTAAAAGATTTTAAAAGTTTAATCCATAAATAATGGTAAACACCAAGAGAGTCCACTTCTTACTGCAGAAAGCCTCTCTTAGGGTATGAAAACACACACATATATATATAGTGATTTAGGAATGGGGCAGTTCTACCTAATGTCCCTTTAAGGCTACAACTCTCCTTATAATCTGCACCGGTTGGAAATGGTGATGTCCCCGCCTCTTATTGTCTCTTACCAGATTGTCACAAATGCTGTTTGTTTTTTGTTTTTGTTTTAAATAGTCTTTATTACATTATTTACACAAATAATACAAACATAAAATGACAAATCGACAATAAACATAAAATGCAAAAACAAGAGAAAGAAAAAAGGAAAGGGGAAAGAAGAAAGAGAAGAAGAGGTTTAAAAGAAAGGAAATTGATTTCCAGCTCCCTAAGTAATACGAATTTATACCTTAACTAAATAATTTCTTTTCACAATTCACTAATTTGGTTACAATAATTCTACAGTTCTATTGAGATTATATGTCAAATACATAATATTTACATCTTGTATTATATTCATATGTTTTACACAGTTATGTTAATTTTTGGGTTGATTCTACATAGTTGAAGAAGGGGGTCCAGTCATTTTGAAAATCTTCCACATTTTTACCATTTAGCTGGTCCGTAAGTTTTGCCATCTGCGCCAGATCCAGGGATTTAAATGTCCATTCTTCCATTGAGGGGGTCAGTTCTTCCTTCCACTTTGATGCATACGTAATTCTAGCTGCGGTGATCAAATATCGTAAAAGTTTTCCATGTTCATGTTCCAAACCCTTGTCCATGATGCCCAATAAATAGAGTTCCAGTGTTCTATTAATTTCTTTAGTCAACATTTTACAAATTATATTGTGTATAGATGTCCAATTTTTTTTCGCCTGCTTACAAGTCCACCACATATGATAAAATGTCCCTGTTTCTTTTTTACGCTTCCAGCAGGCATTTGAAGTATTCTGAAACATTTTGGATATTTTTTCTGGAGTAATGTACCACATGTACATCATTTTGTAAAAAGAATTCTTTTAAATTATAATTTAAAGTAAATTTCAGCCCTTTGATCCACATTCTTCCCCAAACATCATAGTCAATGTGATGTCCAAGATTTCTCTCCCATTTAATCATACATTGTTTAATTTGTACATTTGCCATTCTTATTTGTAATAACATTTTATATATTTTGGAAATCATGTGGTCATTGTTGGCATAAACTAAATTATCCCACCAGGTTAAATCTTTTGTGAATTTGTAACTTTGGGCATCAATTTTAAATTATTCCTTTAATTGAAAATACAAAAACCATTGGCATGGATGTCCTTCATTTTCCAATTCATCTCTTCTTTTCATTTTATATATAGCCCCTTCAGATTTTATTAGGTCCAAATATCTTAGCCATTTACAAATGCTGTTTGTGATTCTCTGGCTCCAAAATGGCATTTTGGAGAGCAGATGGGGTGATTCTGAGCTTTCTCTTTATTTATGAAAAACCTCTGGGCTTTAGGTAAAAACTTGCCCAAGCCCCCAAAAAGGCACTGCATTGCCAATTCTGTCTGCAGAGCTCATGGACACAGCTGTTCAGTCGGCCGTGTTCTCCACTGGAAGTCCGGCAAAGTGACATTGTTAATACAGTTAGCAAATGTCTGGGCTGGAGGGCTGAAATGGCAGCTAGACTCTTAAACAAATCTATCTTCACATATTGGAAGGGTACAACTATTCTAATCTTGAAATAATCCAGTGAGGCCCTGAATCAAGATGCTGCATAGCTGCTGTGAAATCCAGGAGGAAGGGTGTCTCCATCTCCAACCAAAAAGACCACAGCATTTGCACCATTTGTAAAGCAAAAGATGAGTTTTCAGGTAACTGTCCTAAGTCATTTAGAGTTTAAAAATGAAGACAGGAAACTACAACAATACCAATAGAGGCAAACTTTGCCCTACTTTAAAAATTATTCAGCAGTTCGCATTGATAGTAAGAATTCTTATTCTTGGCAACATGTTCCTTGTAGGAAAGAAAGAACGTAAATAGACATTTTGGCCCCATCTACCATTTGCTTTCACCCTGTCCCTCTGCAGCTCCTAAAATATTATTTCTGGACACTTGACAGAAGATGTTTCCTGTCTTCTCCTGCTTCAAACAGCTAAGCTTAGTAATGGACTAACACAGCACCAGCATAATATAGTAGCACCCAGTGTAAGTTAATAACCAGAACAATTTGACAATCTTGTCCTATTTTAAACCAGCTGAAGTTTTCAGGCCATTTTTCAAAACAGATGTACGCAAGATATCTTGCACTACCAACTGGGAAGCCATCAGTGTAGATAATTGCAGCAAGGCCACCCCTTCTTGGTTCACAGTTAGTCTTTTGACCTGAGCTGTGCTATAGCTCATGAGACAATGCTAAATCCAAGAGCACTTTAAAAATACGCACCAAATCTGCTACAACAAAGGAGAACTAACAACGACCACACTTTCATATAATGTGCTAGGTTTGGGGGGTGGTTGGGAGAAGGGGGAAAGGTGTGATCAAAATATTTCTTTTCCTCCTTAAAACTCACCTCTTTTAAAAAAAAGTAACCTCCACTCTGCCAAGTTACCTTATTTTAAAAACATTTAATTTAATTTACGAAAGATTGTCAGGAGGCGTATGGCAAATGTGTACCATGTTCCAGATCAAATTCAAAAATTGCTGTCAATTTGTAATTGTTTAATATGCCTGGAGTCAGGAGGGGAAAGTATTAAGTATATGGGAGTGTTGTTGTTTATTCGTTTAGTCGCTTCCGACTCTTCGTGACTTCATGGACCAGCCCACGCCAGAGCTTCCTGTCGGTCGTCAACACCCCCAGCTCCCCCAGGGACGAGTCCGTCACCTCTAGAATATCATCCATCCATCTTGCCCTTGGTCGGCCCCTCTTCCTTTTGCCTTCCACTCTCCCTAGCATCAGCATCTTCTCCAGGGTGTCCTGTCTTCTCATTATGTGGCCAAAGTATTTCAGTTTTGCCTTTAACTGAATATGGGAGTAATGATGCTAAATATATTTAACTTAATTTTATTCTAATTTATTTTATTTAAATTAAATTTAGATTGTTTATCCTCTTGGCCTGGCCTACAGAATGCTATTCACTGGCCAACTGGACCATTAACGTTACTTCCATTCTTTCTGGATTGGCTCACAATACACACAAGCATTAGTTCAGGTCATCCAATGTTTGCCTCCCCAATTACTAAGCTTTTTTTTTTCAGCACACAGCACAAAAATCCTATTAATATTCTCTTTGTTTTAGGTATATCTAATGAACAATAACTCCAGGGGGGCCTTCAGTAGTGATACTGAAAAGAATATTATGGAGAGACAGTCATTCACTTGAAAAATTATTGGAGAATTTCTTCTCCTGGAGAAATCCATAGAGATTTTCCATTTCATTTCTCTGCTGACAAATATGTGAAAGAATTTTGAAAGGCCCACGTTGGCCAGTTGTAATGCTGGCATAAAAAATAGAATGTATCCTAATGGGCCCAGTTCCTCACTCATACCTCATATCTTAAAGAGTTAGCCTCTTTCCATGATGAAAACATCCCTTGCTTTTGGAAATTGCTGCTCTAGAGCACTCCAAGTGCTTCTCGATGGTTCCTGCCTGAGACAGCATCTCTGTGGGGATCTGGAGAGGAGAAGAACCCTGGGCCAAAGCATTTGGGAACAAGATGATACCACCCTATCTTTCCATATTTAGAAACAGATGTCATGACAACTTACCTTGACACTGGTGATAGGACAGGAACCTCCACCGCAGCTGAGGACATCAGACTAGTTTTGGAGGTACAGGACTAACTGAATGAAGTATAGATTCTGTCCTCCAAGAGAAGAACATTTCTTGGAAACACAGTAAGAATAACTGAGAAGCTGCCATTGCTGCCTCCTAGGTCATACCACCTGACACAACTGCCTCACTCTACTTAATAACAACCCTATCCATGAGCCAACTATCATGATCCAATCTATGTTTATGCAGGTTACAGAAAACAAGATGACATTAGTGATGCTTAAATATTTTCTTTAGGCTGTATTTGAAAGCAAAACAACCTCATTTGCACTTCCTGATTAACATGTCAATCCAAATTCATTTATTTGTTTGTTTGTTTTTTTAATTTTTACTTCTCAGAATGTTACAGTACAGTTCTAGCTCAAACAACAATTGTAAAAGGCAAGTAAATGTATTATTTGAGAAAGTCATGCTAATACACTGGCTGGCTTTTGACCAGAATCAAGTTTTTAAATTTTAATTTTACTAATAGAGTTAGAAATTCTGATGGATACAACAACCTACATGTTTAAATGCAATGTCCAGGTAGTTTTGTTTTTTGTTTTTAAATAAAATAGAGATAAATGCCAAAATGGGGTACATTAAATTTATGAATAATAACATGTTAAACTGTGGTGGAGCAGATATGAACTGATCAACTGAATTTCTAACTGATCGACTGAATTTCTAACTGATCAACTGAATTTCTCTATCAGTCAAAACACTTCACTTGGAGCACAGTGATTACCACTTAGTCTGAAAATACACTCTGTCATCATAAACTAAGATTTCAGTTTAATCTACCTCACAGAGGATAAAAGTGATAATTTTAAATGCCTCCTTGAGCTTTTGGTAGAAGAGGAATATTAATTAAATTACACAAATAAATTATAGTCTGCTGTATGCTGTAATTTATAGATCTACTTTTTTTTTTTTTTTTGCATTATAATTAAGGTGTTGGAGTGGACTAGGGAGACCCATTCCAAATCCCCACATTGCTGTGAAGGTAATCACATGATTTGGGGGCAGTAACTTTTTCTTGGCCTAACTTACTTCACAGAGTTATTAGGATAAATTGCAGGACCCACCCCCATGAACCACCTCATGTTTCCAGAAGAAAAGTGGGGTATAATTATATAATGTAACAATGAAAGCCTGTGGTACTCCAAATGAGAAACAAAATCTCCCCATGTCCCTCACTATAGGACATGCTAGCTAGGAAATTAAGAAGCTGTCGTTTGGTAATGCCTAGCATACAATTTCTCATCTGGCTTTGAAAAATCACTTTCTCTCTGTGTTCATGCACATAGACATTCCGAGGGATCTTGTTTTATTTGGAAGTAGCCAACAATGTGGCTTTCAGTAATTTCTATAAAGCTGTCAAGGCGAGCTGCTCATAAATGTTTACTTGGAAAAATGCCTGGGTGCTTCATTCTCAGTGTTGTGCCCTGTCTTGGATCTAAAAACAATAGACTGTCCTATTGCAGTTTTAAAGCAGAAGTACAGCCATACATATTTAGCATAACAGGCCAGAATAGTCCTTTTGCTGACAGCCAGTACAATCAGTTCTACAAAGCTATCGTCTGCACTAACTGGAGTGGGCCCAGAAGCATTTGTAGAGTTGAGATTGAGCTAGATTGTCAATTCCAGCTCTTCTGGAGATTTGAATGCCTTTGCTTCTTTCAATCTCTTCTGCTGAAATTGGTATAGGAGTTCTCCATTACTGTGTCAGCTTCCATGACCCAAATGTGTGCTTAATATGTTAAGCTCCTTTAATTATACCCCAGAGCAGTGAAGTCCTATGGCTTAGACATTTATATATATATATGCCAGCATGTTGGCAAGAGACTGCAAACACTTGGCATTAAAAAGAGAAAAGAACAAAGAAAATATGGAATGTTGGGTGAATGTTAATAATGGCTGCCTTTCAAAGCAAAGTGTATGAAAGATAGCTTCCTGGGCAAGATGTTCTTAATCAAACGAAAAGTCTACTGAGTTAAGCTATACATTTCTGTCGACAGAGAAATAAGATGCTTCTGAAAGCCAAAAAAAAAAAAAAACTTGGCATGAAGTCTATGGAATACACAACTATTTTGTGTCAAAGCATGTCTTTTCCTTTTCTAGTTTGACTTTCAGAGACTATGGAGATGATAGTGATGATCTGGAGACTTACTGCATGGGGCAGAAATAGAATTTTCAACACCTTATGTTTTGACTGAGATGTTTGTAAAATGGTATCCCCAGATGGGACGTGGGCAAATGATGACATCTATGTGATACTATCATCGTAGAAAAGATGCAACCATTTCTGCAATGGCATTATGATGAAGATGTTATTGTAATGTCAGAATGGCTTGTTACAGATAACACTGAATGAGAATTGAATCTTTTATGGATTGAGAGGTGAAGGTGCTTATTTGAGACACCTTTCCTCTTTCTTTCTTCCCATAGCTTCCTAGGTCAGTATAATTTTTTGCAGCGATATGATTTGTTTTTTGTTTTTTGTTTGCCCCTTAGAAATTCAATGATTCAATAGACAAAAGTGGATGAGGAAGCCCCAACCACTATTAGATTTGGGTTCATCAATTTTGCTAGTTTGGATGAAAAAACATCAGTCCATCTAATCATTCCCATGAATGGGGCTGGAAGTAATTTCTCCTATGACCTCTCTTTAAGAGATCCATGCTGATTTTACTATCATTTTTCTAATGCCATAGTGAAGTCCATCTCACAATTTCTCAAAAGCCTATTTCCCTAGGAAAAGAAGCTTCTGTTTTTCTACATTTTTTTCAGAGTGCTTGAGAATTTCTTTGCAATGCTTTTCAACATACTTGATCATAGGACATAGTAGAGAATATAATAGCTGGTGTTGTTTTCTCTTATATATATTTCCATTGTTTTGAAGTCACCCTGACTGCCCACACTAAAGCCCATGAAAGAAATTGAAGTCTAATTTCTTTCTTTGGAATTTAATTGAAGTGCATGCTGGAACCCAAGAAGGCTTTTGAAGGGGTGATTGCAAAGTGAAAAAAGGACACACTCACAACACTCTTGCACTTATTTAGTGAGGAGACAGCCAAGAATGCCAACTTTTTTTTTCTCTTCCTAACATTTTTCCCACAGATGCAGGGTTCGCTTTTTCGGATCAACCAAACGTTGATCCGTTGGTTGAGACAGGAATTGACTGGCTGGCTTGTCAGCAGAGCCTGACATTGTTGGCTGAGAAAGGGTGACTGGCCCAGAGTCACCCAGCTGGCTTTCATGCCTAAAGCAGAACTAGAACTCTCCTACTACACCTGATTGGCTCTTGGGCTGAGAGAAAGGGACTGGCCCAAGGTCACCCAGCCAGCTTTCATGCCTAAGGCAGGACTAGAACTCTCAGTCTCCTGGGTTCTCTCCTGGAATCTTAATGACTACATCAAACCGGCTCTAACCAATTTCACCCATACAAATTTCACTGTGTTTTTTTTTTCCTCCCTTTAAAGGGTATTTCAAAAGGAAATTTTCTTCCATTCAACAGAAGAAATTAGAAAAAGAAAAAAAAATGCAGGAGGAACACTTGGACAACACAGCTATTTTCACATGAGCCAAAGCAGTAAAAGTTATTGCTGTCCATAAGAAGCCTTCTAAATTAAGCCACAGGCCTTTCTAGCTTAGCACTTTGGTTCCCATAGTAGCTGTCTCTCACTGTTGTTTCTCAGCAACCAGTAATTCAGAGGCAAGACACCTTTGATCCTGGTGGTAACATAATAGCCATTATGGCTTGCAGCAGTTGTCCATGTACTGTAGCTTAGACTGAGAAGGCTTACCTACTCATCTATATTACAGAAAATGAGATGGGGAGGACAGTTGTATAAAGACTACGAATAAAACTGTGTGTGTGTGTTTTATTCATAGTCTTTATATGTGTATGTGTGTATGTATGTGTATGTATGTGTGTGTGTGTGTGTGTGTGTGTATGTATGTGTGTGTATATATATATATATATAAATATATAAAAACAAACAAACTCCCCTGGGAAGCATTTTCAAAATGTCCTACTTCCAACCCAATGCACAAAAGCAGTTCAGAGCGATAGGTGTTTACCCACTTTCCTTTGCAAGACCCCAATCTGTGATGGTTGTTCTTAACTACTGTGTGCGTGCCCTACTGAGTTACTCCTACTACAAATGGCTGTAAAGGCTGTTCAGTATAAACAGTTAATTCTGCCTTTTAACCTTTGATGTAGCAGAAAATTCAAGCTCAGGAGTTGAGTCTGTTACTGCTCTAACAGCTTTCCTGTTGCTGCCAATTTTTCTGGCTTCCTTCATGCTTTTAGTCAATGGTAAGTGCCTTCAGTTAAGAAAAAGGAAACCCGTGATGTCATTGAGGGCTTAAATGAGGAAAAGCTTGAAAATAATTTTGAAAAGGTTTTAATTTGAGGATTCTACATGGGAAATTAGTTGTTCAGAATTTAGCGGACATGTTCTTTTATTATAGTAGAAATGTATAGGATAGTATAGGAAGGAAATAATTAAATAAATGTTATCTTTGGTGGGGAAGTTGATTAGCAAATATATATTCATTCTCCTTTTTCTTTTAATATAAGGGGATGGAGCAACTGTATTTAGTGATTTTTTTTAATGTGCCAATGGAATGCTTTCTTCAGCAAAGGATCGTTACCTTGTCGTGGTGCTGGAGCTTGAGCACCTCAATGATGCCATGAGCTAAACCGTGAAGGGTCACCCAAGACGGGAAGGTCATGACAGAGAGGTCAGACTAAATGCGATCCCTGGGGAAGGTAATGGCAACCCACCCCAGTATTCTTGCCGTGAAAACTAAATGGATCAGTACAACCAGAGATATGTCGGTATACCATCGGAAGATGAGACCCCCAGGTCGGAAGATGGTCAAAATGCTACTGGGGAGGAACAGAGGATGAGCTCAACTAGCCCCAGACGTGATGACGCAGCTAGCTCAAAGCCGAAAGGACGGCTAGCGGCCGACAGTGCTGGTGGTGAACGGCGAATCTGATGTTCTAAGGATCAACACACCATTGGAACCTGGAATGTAAGATCTATGAGCCAGGGCAAATTGGATGTGGTTATTGGTGAGATGTCAAGATTAAAGATAGACATTCTGGGCGTCAGTGAACTGAAATGGACTGGAATGGGCCACTTCACATCAAATGACCACCAGATCTACTACTGTGGACAAGAGGACCACAGAAGAAATGGAGTAGCCTTCATAATTAATAGTAAAGTGGCTAAAGCAGTGCTTGGATACAACCCAAAAAACAAGAGAATGATCTCAATTCGAATTCAGGGCAAGCCATCTAACATCACAGTGATCCAAATATACGCCCCAACCACAGATGCTGAAGAAGCTGAAGTAGAGCAGTTCTATGAGGATCTGCAGCACCTACTGGACAACACGCCTAAAAGAGATGTTATTTTCATCACAGGAGACTGGAATGCTAAGGTGGGCAGTCAAATGACACCTTGAATTACAGGTAAGTATGGCCTGGGAGAACAAAATGAAGCAGGACATAGGCTGATAGAATTTTGCCAAGACAATTCACTCTGCATAACAAACACTCTCTTCCAACAACCTAAGAGACGGCTTTATACATGGACTTCACCGGATGGACAACACCGAAATCAGATTGATTACATCCTTTGCAGCCAAAGGTGGCGGACATCTGTACAGTCGGTAAAAACAAGGCCTGGAGCTGACTGTAGTTCAGATCACGAACTTCTTCTTGCACAATTTAGGATCAGACTAAAGAGATTAGGGAAGACCCACAGATCAGCTAGATATGAGCTCACTAATATTCCTATGTAATATGCAGTGGAGGTGAAGAATAGATTTAAGGGACTGGACTTAGTAGATAGGGTCCTGGAGAAACTATGGACAGAAGTTGGCAGCATTGTTCAGGAGGCGGCAACAAAATACATCCCAAACAAAGAGAAAACCAAGAAGGCAAAATGGCTGTCTGCTGAGAAACTAGAAGTAGCCCAAGAAAGAAGGAAAGCAAAAGGCAACAGTGATAGGGGGAGATATGCCCAATTAAATGCCAAATTCCAGAGGTTAGCCAGAAGAGATAAGGAATTATTTTTAAACAAGCAATGTGCAGAAGTGGAAGAAGACAATAGAATAGGAAGGACAAGAGACCTCTTCCAGAAAATTAGAAACATCAGAGGTAAATTCCAGGCCAAAATGGGTATGATCAAAAACAAAGATGGCAAGGACCTGACAGAAGAAGAAGAGATCAAGAAAAGGTGGCAAGAATATACAGAAGACCTGTATAGGAAGGATAACAATATCGGGGATAGCTTTGACGGTGTGGTCAGTGAGCTAGAGCCAGACATCCTGAAGAGAGGTTGAATGGGCCTTAAGAAGCATTGCTAATAACAAGGCAGCAGGAGACGACGGCATCCCAGCTGAACTGTTCAAAATCTTGCAAGATGATGCTGTCAAGGTAATGCATGCTATATGCCAGCAAATTTGGAAAACACAAGAATGGCCATCAGATTGGAAAAAATCAACTTATATCCCCATACCAAAAAAGGGAAACACTAAAGAATGTTCAAACTATTGAACAGTGGCACTCATTTCACTTGCCAGTAAGGTAATGCTCAAGATTCTGCATGGGAGATTTCAGCAGTTCATGGAGCGAGAATTGCCAGATGTACAAGCTGGGTTTAGAAAAGGCAGAGGAACTAGAGACCAAATTGCCAATATCCGCTGGATAATGGAAAAAGCCAGGGAGTTTCAGAAAAACATCTATTTCTGTTTTATTGACTATTCTAAAGCCTTTGACTGTGTGGACCATAACAAATTGTGGCAAGTTCTTAGCGGTATGGGGATACCAAGTCATCTTGTATGCCTCCTGAAGAATCTGTATAACGACCAAGTAGCAACAGTAAGAACAGACCACGGAACAACGGACTGGTTTAAGATTGGGAAAGAAGTACGGCAGGGCTGTATACTCTCACCCTACCTATTCAACTTGTATGCAGAACACATCATGTGACAAGCTGGCCTTGAGGAATCCAAGGCTGGAGTTAAAATCTCTGGAAGAAACATTAACAATCTCAGATATGCAGATGATACCACTTTGATGGCTGAAAGTGAAGAGGAACTGAGGAGCCTTATGATGAAGGTGAAAGAAGAAAGTGCAAAAGCTGGTTTGCAGTTAAACCTCAAAAAAACCAAGATTATGGCAACCAGCTTGATTGATAACTGGCAAATAGAGGGAGAAAATGTAGAAGCAGTGAAAGACTTTGTATTCCTAGGTGCAAAGATTACTGCAGATGCTGACTGCAGTCAGGAACTCAGAAGACGCTTAATCCTTGGGAGAAGAGCAATGACAAATCTCAATAAAATAGTTAAGAGCAGAAACATCACACTGACAACAAAGACCCGCATAGTTAAAGCAATGGTGTTCCCTGTAGTAACATATGGCCTGCGAGAGCTGGACCATAAGGAAGGCTGAGCGAAGGAAGATCGATGCTTTTGAACTGTGGTGTTGGAGGAAAATTCTGAGAGTGCCTTGGACTGCCAGAAGATCCATCCAGTCCATCCTCCAGGAAATAAAGCCAGACTGCTCACTTGAGGGAATGATATTAAAGGCAAAACTGAAATACTTTGGCCACATAATGAGAAGACAGGACACCCTGGAGAAGATGCTGATGCTAGGGAGAGTGTAAGGCAAAAGAAAGAGGGGCCGACCAAGGGCAAGATGGATGGATGATATTCTAGAGGTGACGGACTCGTCCCTGGGGGAGCTGGGGGTGTTGACGACCAACAGGAAGCTCTGGCGTGGGCTGGTCCATGAAGTCACGAAGAGTCGGAAGCAACTAAATGAATAAACAACAAATGGAATGCTTTATATAAATAATGTGATTTTGGTTTATAGACTAAGGGATTGATTATGGAAAATTTGTTGTATATCCTTGCTGTTAAAAGTTGGAAGTCACTTCTTGTAATCTAAAAAAAAATGTTTGTTTTCACTCTTTTTTAGTTTTTGCTCTTTTCTTTTTGTAGTTTTTTGCTTTTTGTAGTTTTTATCTTTGTCTTAAATCTGATAAAATTCTTATGAAAAAAAAAAGAATTTAGCAGACATGTTTGAGGTAAACCAAGTTCTGGATGCACAATTCAATATCACTTCCTCAAGTTGGCGTACCAATAAAGCATATCTTCTGAAGAATAATTAAGTGCCAGTGTATGCAATTACAACGTAGTTACCTATATTAAATCACTCAATTTGCGAAAAGTATCTTTTGCTTAGATACTCAGGGGTATATTTTTTTACATTTCATGTACATTACTCACTCTGCATTTTTGTACTTTTTTTGACATGCATATTTTCAAGCTATTTCCATAGTTTAATCTGCATGTTTATTCAATTTTATTTCTATACATATTTTGTACTTACATTTGAAATTAAACTATATCATGAAATGCAGAAAATATAGAGTTGAATATGAAATAGTGTTCCAGCTAGCTTTAAGGTTTGGGATGTAGGTGAGAGAAGCAGGTAAGTGTCCCCCTCCTCATGAAACTCAAGACAATTACTTGTCTCATACAGAAATAGAGGTACAGACATATTTAATACACAGAATCTGTGTTTTTCATGCTTCACCCCCAAACAGCAACTTAAACTGACTTTAAAGTTCCCCCACCAACTTTATTTTTCCCAGATTTTTCTATGATAATTATGCTTCAAGTAACAGAGGCTTTTCAGTTTCTAGAATTCCTGACTTGGAGCCCAACTTTAATTTAATTATCAGAGCTTCAAGTACAATCACACAAGTATAATCTCAGTGCGTACTTAACAACCAAAAGTAACAGTGTCAATTATTCCATTTTTTTTTTAAAAAGGAAGAAATTTGCCTCCCCCAAATTATTATCTGCTAATCATTATTTGTAATTATGACAATGATTATTAGCTCACACATTTTATCTTAGAAAAAAAGGATAAGCTACAGGTGTTAGCATAATAAAAAATAAAGTGATTCATAGAATGGCAAAGAAGGAAGAGAACTTTTAACTAAAAAAAAAAAAATCCCACTCTTTCATCCAGGTCATTTAATGAATTTGGTGGCAGATTTGGGAGATAAAAGAAAAGCTTCAAGAACTAAGATTTAATAGCTTTAAGAGATTATGTTAAAGAAACCAAAATCATAGAAGCCAAAGTGGATTAGCCATGATAGCTAAAGGAAATCTATGGTTCAGAGCTTTGAATATCAGAAGCTGGAGAAGGAAAAGCAGAAGGAGGGAGCTACTGCTTTCATGTCCTATTTTGGGCTTCTGTGAAGCACCTGGGAAACAATCTTGTGTAGTGGTTAAGGCATCACGCTAGAAACCAGGAGACTGTGAGTTCTAGACCTGCCTCAGGCACAGAGACAGCTGCATGACCTTGGGCCAGTCACTTTCTCTCAGTGCCAGGAAGAAGGCAATGGCAAGCCACTTACAAAGACCCTTGCCAAGAAAACTGCAGGAACTAGTCCAGGTAGTTGCCAGGAGTCAACACTGACTCGAAAACACACACACACACACACACACAATGAAGCACCTAGATGGCCAAAGTTTGGAAAACAGAACAAATGGATGCTTTGAAGTCTTTCTATAGAACAATTGCATAGAAAAAGGGAATGGGCAAGTGATAATGCTGTTCCTCTCTCTGTGTGTTTTCATGTTTTCCTACAATTCTTTTCTTTTCTGTCAAATTCTTTTACAATTTTCTACAATTCTTATTCATGCTGATGAACAAGAGCTTGCTTTCAAATATTATTCCAAGAGCAAAAGAACCTTTATGAAAGGTTCCTACAGTAGGTGGAGAGTGGTGGCCTTCCATTTATATTGTCATGAAATGGCAAGGAGGTGCACAATCCCTTCTTTAGTGGTCTGCAGACTCATTCAGTTCTTGTCTATTAAATCCCAAGTGTGGCACAGTAGTCCTTCCTTGGGTCTTCTTCATATCTGAAGCACGGGAAGCCATGAGGGCCTCAGAATGTAGAAGGATGTGAGCAGAAAAGCGACACTAGCAATAATCTCTTACTGCCCCCAAACACCAACTCAGCTCAAGAATACTACCAAAAAAGAAATGTGAAAGGAATACTTAAGCAATCTAAGACAATAGCAGGGAATTCCTTCCCTACCTCCCTCAAAACATTGCAAGGGAGATTTCAGGGCAATATTCTTTTGATAACCAGGATTTTTATTTTTTATTACACTCTGGGGGGGTTTATTTCTCACCCATTCTGCCATTTGCCTGGTAGAAAAACTTGCATGGCTTCTTTATAGCAACCTAGCCAGTTTATACACAAACAGCCTGGTTTAGTTTTGGTTTGCATGCCACTGTGGTTGGGATGCCACTTGAAACATTCATGCCTTGAAATAATGTTGCGATGCTGCATGCCCTGGAACTAGAGAACTTGTCTCTGCTGCAAAGCCCTCAAGCGACAAAGATGTTGTACAAGCCATTTCATTTTTAGATAACGGCACAAAGTTATAAGCAAGATAGAAGGGTGAGTGAATTAATCTCTCCAGCACTCTGCAAATAAAATCCAGGGATCTTGAGGAAAAGAAGCCTTTTATTTGTGGGATGCTGGAGAGATTAATGTTCTCACTCTTTATCTTGCATATAACATTGTACTGTTATCTAAAAATGAAATGGCTTGTACTGTGTCTTCAAAGTTTGAGGTGCTCTGTAGATTCCACCATGGGCTATTCAGAGTAGAAATGGACAACAGCTTTGTATCTGGAGGCCACATGTACAGCTTTTGGGGAGACTGTAGAGCACAGTGGTCAGGACAGTAGTGAATGGGGGGGGCATATCACATATTCAGATAGGGACAAGACTTCAAGGTTTTCATGGTGATTTTTTTTTTCCTCTGTTAAAAAAATGCATTATTTGTACTTAAGGGCCTGTGTGTCTCTGATTTCAACATGGTAGGAAATCGTTTCATTGATTTTTGGCAATAGTAGGGGCTCCCAAAATGGGTTGAATGGGTTTGTGTGATTCTCAGGCCTCAGACTGCTCATGGTTTTTCTTGGATATTCACAAAGAAGGTGTTCAATCAGCAGTCCAATTTTCACTGCATAAGAGAACAAGGTCAAATTGAGCTTTTCCCAAGTAAAAGTGGCAAAGTAGATTTCCTCCGCACTTCATAAACCACCCAGGCAGGATCTGCAAGTGAGAGACAACAGTTGTTTGTATGAAGTTGGAGCCAGAGTTATTTGTGCTTAAATAGGCCATGAATGTCTACCGGATGGTTGCATTTGTACGACATACTGAATCACAAATAAATCAACTGCACCTGAGCCTACTCTATTATACTAACTCAATCGGTGTACAAATCCAAAAAAATGGTTAATCATAGTGAAGTATGTTGTGCAAATGCAGTTACTGAGTAGCTGTAGAAACTGAGTAGAATCTCATTTAATTGTCTGTTGCTTGTATCATGAATGTTCTGCGGGATTCAAGAATTTTGGTTTTTCTCTGCACCATGCTGAATCTCCTCCAGGACCACGACATTCTGGGTGGTTTGGCAGTGGTTTCCAAATGCAAATCCTCCAGAAGTGGCTCAGTCCTGGTTGCCACAGTCCTGAAACAGGCCTGTTGTAATCTGGAACACCATGTTTGTGGCACCTCAAATTGCTTCTGGTTTGGAGAATTTGATTCTAGAAATCACCAAACTGCATAGCCCATAGGGGAGGAAAGTGTTCTAGAGTCCTCCAGAATGGCCTGTTCCCAGATCAGTGAGTCTTCCCTGATCATCAATATTCAGCATTTGTTGCAGAAAAGATGGCTGAAGATAAATCTTCTGTTCCTCCTATGTGGAAAGTGTTATGCTGACCTTCCTGCTTCTGAGCACCATCCCTCAGCTTAATGGAATGCAGAGGCAACTGAAAGCAGTCTCTTTACTGGACTGAGCATTGCTTTGTCAGCAAAGCAAAATGTTCTGTCTCTGATGTCATAGAGCTTGTCAACAAATCAGATTATCTGTTGGTTCAATGTACCTTTCTAACAACTTTTGATTGTATGATAAAGATGCCAATTAGTTTTCAACAGCAGTGCCAAGGATTGTGTGAGAGAAGCTGTTTAGGAAAAGAAAATATGAACTTGGTTTCTTTAGGGCTGACAGCATGGGGTTGATTTGCCAAATGCTTTAGGTGGCACTGTTGTGTCATATTGAGAAATAGTGGTTTGTCTCATATGTGCATGCACTGAAGAGAGTTCCTTGGGATTTCTTCCCTGAAATACTGGGGGAAGCTAGATGTTGTTACTCACAGATACTTTGGTGGTCAGTCCAAAGGATTTGCATTACATCAAGCTGTCATAATGACAATATTTAAAAGAAGAAAAAAAAGAATAACCAGAATAAAGCCACATAATTTTGCCAGTTCTAGAAATCCATTTGAATACTTTGCTTGTTCATCTCTTGCTTCCTTTTATACATTCCAGACTTGCAGTTATTTCTTATTTGTAGTAGTAGTAGTAGTAAAAATGATAATGATAATAATAATAATAATAATAATAATAATAATAATAATAATAATAATAAATTAAAGATGACAACCAACTTTCTAGGATACATGGCATTTTTAAAGAAACCTTAAAAGCAGATGCCCATTTTGATTTGTTGCTTTCCTTGATGGGAAACTTTTTCATGAGTTTGATCTCAATTCCACTTCCTTTGTCTGCATTCCAAGCATTTCGTGGCCTCCTTGCATACAGATGAGACATTGATCTCAATAGTGTTTTTATCAAGAATCACCCTTTAGAGAACAGCTGGTTTTGCACCTTTTTCCTAAAGGCCAAACAGTACCTTTCTGCTTTGTGCTTGGCAAAGGCTCCTGAATCTGCTCTAGTTTTGGTCTTTGTGAAAGAGCCAGGAAGTCAAAGAACAACAGCAAATTGTAGAGACCATAGTCTTAGAGAGAAACATACCTTCGTCTAGTTTCCTCTCTTGAGTGGATAAGTGATATATTAGCTGCATTATCCTATTATTTTATTTTAAAAATATGTATTAACTATACATATTTTTAAAATAAAATAATGGAATAGAATAATACAGCTAATATATTGAACTGGTCATTAGCCATGTATTTTACAGCTATGGGGACATTATTCTTGGCTTACGTTTCCTCACACTCAACAATAATTTCTGAATACACATCAGTCATCTCACTGATTCAGAAAACAACCAATTTACAGAACAACAACAACAAGGTTAACTTTGCCAATGCTTTGGATGCTCCCCTAGAATTCTTCATTGTGTGCAGAATTTTTCATTTTTGTAAGCATAATAGCCATGATTTAAAGTCTTTGTTCTGGTTCTCTGGATGAACGTTGATGAAATTGATAAGCAGACTCCATGGGTTTTCTCTGTTTGCTGCCCCTTCATAAATGTTATTATTTCTTCTCAAAGAAGAAGAATTTCTCAAAGAAATTAGGGGTTTCTTTTGACCTGATTCAAATTCAAAATGAGGAAACAGTTAATACAACAGGTGCAAAAGTTTGGACACCCTTTCAGTGAGTACTTTTCATTGCTTCCTTTGACAGAAATAATAGCTTCCAAACATTTCCTGTGGCCACCTGAAAATCTTTCTATTGATTTGGATTTTCCTCCCATTCTTCCCTGAAGCACTCTTTCAGTTCAGAATATTATTAGGTATCCTTACATGCATTGAATATTTGAGATATTCAAATAATATTCAAACCTGAGGAATTTGGAGGCCATTCCCAAGCCTTTCTCTTTCTTTTCTGGTTGATTTGGACATGTTTCAGATCATCGTCTTGCTGAAATGTTCACCTGTTCTGTCATTTCAAATGAGAGGTTTATTGTCTTTGAACATGAAAGTTTCCTTTAAAACTCTTCCTGCACAGCTATTTTTTTATGATATACTATGAGTCTACATACAGTTTCCAAAAGCCTCCTTCTGCTAAATAAGGAAAAAGTACAGTCAGAATGACCAAGACCACCCACATTTTGCTTCTCAACTTTGGCAAGGCAAGGCTGGCTGGGGAATTCTGGGAGTTGAAGTCCACATATCTTAAAGTTGCCAAGGTTGAGAAACATGGCTCTAATACTTTTTTAAAAAAACTGTAGTATCTCTTCACAGCTTTCTTTTGGAGATAGCACCCCTTTTCCCCTCCCTCTTTTTCCTTCCCAATGGGCTCCTGGGAAAAAAAAAAAAAAACTAACTAAACCAAAACCTTCCTTTTTTAGCATCTTCAATTTGTCTTCTGTGAAATGAGCATTTTGCTGTGCTTTAGGGAGCAAATGCATGACTTTGCATTTGGGAGTAAGAGAGGATGAACGGAGAATAAAAGAGATCAGAATAGTTGGTGATTCTATGCAGGATGCCATGGATGAGATTTCCATTAACCCTCTGTCCATAATGTGAAGTAAAATAATAATAATAAAAAAAGGATTTCAGACGAAAATCTCAGCATGGCACAAAGAGAATAAAATGGTGAATTAAGGTTAAGATCTAAATCATATTAGAAGTTATTAATTAATATATGTTCCCCTTCTTTGAAGTCTGTGCTTGCTGTGTGATTAGCAAAGATTCAGCAGGCTGTTAAAAATAATATGCTAAAAGTTCTGTATATATTTATCCAAAATGTGCTAATATTGACTAAAATGGTATTAATTGTGTGGCTGAAAGGAATAAAAATAATTCAGATATTATTGCAGTAGTCTTTTACAAAACATATTATTAGAAGCAGGATCAAGTGCAATTTAGTTAATAACAGCCACTTCCTTTAAAATAGAGATGTGTCAAATGCAGAATGGCTTACTGAATAGGTTTGTGGTGACAATGGCAGAAGAAAGCTAAGGTCAGAAAATAGTCTGAATTAAACAAACAAACAATACACAGACACTGTGTCTCATAGAAACACCCACCCACCCACACACTTCTTAGCTTTTCATTCTTCTGGATGAAACAGGACCTGCTGATTTTATTTTATTATTATTATTATTATTTTTAACAGCCAACACTTAGCTCCAGCCTTGTCAACAACATCTGTACTTGATAGTTTTCACACAATTAATTCAAAATTGCATATGGCCTGTATAAATTGTCCTTATTTTGGGGTCATCTGAACAAAGATGCTGATAACATGCTTTGATAGAGTGGTTGACCTAGACTTGGAAAGCAGAGTTAAGAAAAGCTGCCACAAAGAATATTCACAAGTGTGCTTTCAGTAGAATCCTTGTGCAGTGTGTGTGTCTAGGGCAAATCTGAGGACTTCCCTTTAAGGGTGAACTTACAGGATAATTTGTGCTTTTATACATTTTTTGTCTTCTTTTTATCATTATATTTTTCCTAACTCTGATATACTACTCTTTTTTTTTTTTTAAGGAAGTACCATTTAATCAGCAATCCAGTAATACATAACTTGGAAATAAATTGAGATATTGGTTTGGAAATAAATCTGGAAAATTATTCAACATTTCAAACGCCAGCATTTTCAAAAAATAAAATAATAATTTTAAAAAATAAAGGCACTACTGGATGCCAAGATTTTAATGGTGGGCTTTATTTTATTTTTAATTAACATGTAAAACCCACCTATGAATTCTTTCACCTGCTCAATTAGCTGAATAAATACATAAAATTGTAAGTAGTTATTGTAAGTAATAAAATTATAAGTAATATATATATATATATATATATATATATATATATATATATAAATATCTATTATAGGACATGGTTAAACACTATCAAATGTTATGGTAAATCTCAAGGTCAGAACCTGCCAACTGTTTACAGATGCTAAATAGTCTGAATAGAGATGAAGCACATTTCGGATGTTATCTGAATTTCTGTACAAACAGAAATAGCATCACTAGCAAGAGAAACACAAGGGGAGGAAGGTGGAACAGTTCCAGTTTTACATGTCACTGTGGATTCCACATATGGAAGACTGGCTTTGAGCACCATTCCCAGCAGTGATTCATTTAGCACTTTCTTGCCTGCTATCCCCAGTCTGTGGACTTTGGGCAACATGGCTGTTACTGAGAATTCTAAGTCTCTTGAGCAGCCTTTCTCAGCCTTTTGACCCTGGAGGAACCCTTGAAATATTTTTCAGGCCTTGGGGAACTGCTGTGTATTCAGGCTCCAACATAGGACAGAAGTTATAAAATTATTATATTCCTTTCATGTGTAGGCCTGTATATAGGCATTAACAGTGTTCTTAAACTGAAAATAAAGAATAAATCATACCTCTTTAATGTGAAGTTGCCCAAATTGAAAATATTTTTTTTAAATAAATCATGATCTCCCAGGGAACGCCTTGTGACCTCTCGTGGAACCCTTGGGTGCCACGGAACCCTGTCTGAGAAAGCCTGTTCTCGAGGGATGCTCAGGTTGGGGATACAATGTTAAATGATAAGATGGCTGGAAGTTATTTTGGGAGGTGGAAGTAGTAGTGCATCAGTCTACCCCAGTATGATGTAGCATAACACACTAATTAGACTACTGTGGCTTGCAATACAAACCAGTTTTAAAACTCCCGATTTAACATTGTGTAAGAATCAATCCATTCTTTGAGATTTATTAAAGTTTAATAAATCTTAATTATAGCAACTTAGATCTCCTTGTGAATATGGACTGTAAATAATGCCGACACTGCAAAGAGACATGAGGTGGACTCAGCTGATTACATGATTAAACAAGAAAGGGACTCATTTATCCTGGCATGTAAAGATTTGGTTTTAGCATGTGTAAGGAGTTGTGATGATTATGACACACAAAACATTATATACAACACTGTGAAATCATGCAATTAATATTTAATCTTCCAGACTTCTAGACTTACCAATTTCAGGCATTTGTGTTGAACACAGACTGGCTGTGTGCTTATGAGATGGACAGGCTTATATAAAATAAGTGATGCTTGATGGGACAAATAAACTGATATCTTAAGCTTTAGTTGCTGAGGAGTAATGTGGGCTATGCAGAGTGACATGTTTATAATCAACATATAAAAATAAGAGAAGAGAAAAAATTCAGGCATGGGATTCACAGAGGGAAATACTAAGTAATGTGAGTCCTTCAGCATCTGCTTAAAAATCTCTAAATAATGTAGTATATTAAAAATCATGTAACACTGTATGAAAATCATACCGATTAAAAAAACTGAATATCTTTTTTTTAAAAAAAAAAGCCTAGCCCACAGTTGTACTGCTGAAATCACTTACATGCTCATACAGTAAGTTATGCATCCAGAAATTTCTGGGTAGCTACTTTTGGAAGCATCAAGGGGAATTAGATGAGCTTTTTATTATTATTTGATTTCAGTTAGGCAGTTCCTGTGGCAATCAGGTTTATTGTGCCAATTCTGGAGCTGGAATGATTGACTTGGAAGTGAAAAACCAAATTCTGTTCCTGGAAATGGTGTTAATCCCAGTGGAGAAGCCAAGTCTTAATGCGATGCTAAACATGTCTGCTCAGAAGTAAGCACTGGGACTTGTGTCAAAGTACGTGTGCCTAGGATGGCATGTTAGCTTCTGCCCATCAACTTTTCTCATTGCTTACATGCTAAGCAATGCCATCTCTCATTTTCTAACATGTAAAAGTAAATGATGTGCTAGTAACAGAGCTGGGAGAATTGACTCGGATTTGATTGGTTTAGCTTCCTTTGCAATCAAAATCAAAAGAGGGATCTGAAAAGGCTAAATAAAGTTTTTTTTTTTTTTTTTAAAGAAGAACTCTCTCAACAATGCAAAGTAAAAGAGAAACTGAGTGAAGCAAACTGAGTGAAGAGAAAGTAAATGATATTCAGAGTTTGGCTATGGCTACCTCAAACTGCTGTAACTGGAAATCAAAGAAAGAAAATACATCACTTTCCAGCCACTGGTTTTCTACACAGCAGCTGAACCACTGCCAAGTTATTTGAAATCTCTTGCCACAAAGATCTTAAATGGAATATAATATACTGTATTATTCATCTAGAATTTTGTACCCCTTTGATATGATTATTTTCCAAATGCTTGGAAGTTCACTTAATTCTGATAGGGAGCTTTATATTTTACAAAGTATTAAAAAAGGATACTTCAAATAATGTAACTGTTCTAAAATAAAACTACATTTGCCCCAGATTTTTTTTTATGCTGAAAACAGAGCAAAGGCAAGCTTGGGAATGGAAAAATCTGTGTTGCAGTCTATGCTATATATTGATGATTCATATGCTTATCCAGAAATCTCTTCCATCCTCTTCTTGCATTGCTCTGCCATTTAACAATGCATAAAGTCTCATCTTGCAATGCGTACTTAAATGCATCTTTTTAAATTGTGGATTTCTGAAGAAAAATGTCTCTCTTTTTTTGGCTGAGCTTGCAGTGGATTATTAGGCAACTTTGAAAGCTGTTCCACTTTGGCTGAATTCCGTTCTGCATCTTATTCCAAGAAGCATGGATCAGTTTGCTTCTCAATGAAATGTATGAAACAGGATTGATAATTTTGATAATTCCAAAGCTCTAAATACCTAGATTTCTTTAAAGATTGCCTGCTCTCTGTTTTATTAATAGAATTTTAAAAAGTTGATGATCATTCTTTTGGGACATCCCCAAATTATGACTTAACCCTTTGCCAACCTAAATTTCCTCCAAGTATCTGGATTTCAGTGGCCAAGTTGGTAACAGAATTCTGGAAATTGATATCTATACATCTAAAGGATATCAATTTTGGGAAGGGTGGTTTAATTGATGACAGGGCGAGACCTAGGGTACTCAGGAAAAGTTATTGCTGTCAGATCTTTCCCAGAACAGTCCACCTAAAGCAGATCAATCCAAACTGAACAGAAAAAAAATGTATATTAATTAAAAGAACTAGCAGGAAAAGTCTAGGAGCAGAGAGAAGGCCACCAGAAATAAATGGAGTAGCTCCGATTGACTGTGTTTCTCAGTCTTTCGATACTGTGGTCTCAGCAACAATAGAAAACCACTTGATTGATGCCTTGTATCTGTAGTGAAGTAAGTTTCACCCTTTCTGAAGGAGGTATCTGAACTGCTAAGAGCCTTTCCCTGATCTTGTAGTTCCAGATTTCTAAGTTGCTAAGGAGATGGAGGTTCTGTTGAGAGCTCAACTTCTTACCTGGAGGATGATGGCAAGGCATTGTTCTCTGCCTTGGAGAATCCTGCATATGGAACTGTCCCCTGAGGAGAGCTTTCCGGTATACTTGGAAATGTGAAGTAAACCTAGGAAGCTTTCTCTATGGAGATCCTCCCTCCCTCCCTTCCCCCTGTGTCCCTCCCTCCCTCCCTCCCCCCTGTGTCCCTCCCTCCCTCCCTCCCTCCCTCCCTCCCTTCCTTCCTTCCTTCCTTCCTTCCTTCCTTCCTTTCTTCCAGGGGAAGTTCTTTTTCTAATTATTATTATTATTTACGATGTCTTCTTAGAAGCATGATTGCATTTTCTGTTATTTTGCTATCATTGATTTTGTGGTACTCATTAGTTTAGCTCAGTTTTTTTTTAATTGATATGATTTTTATAATATGCTAGGATTTTTAATATGTTACATTATCTATTTTAGATATTTTTATTTGAAAGGCAGGTAATACATTTCTTAATTATAGGCTGTTTTTGGAATGCCCAACCCATACCTGTATCATGGTGATTTGCCTTTACTACCAGGCTAAACAATATTTTATTTATTTAGGCTATTAATATTTCTCTGGCATGGGGAAGAGGGAGTTTGTTGCATCTAAACCTGTTCTTAGTACATGATAAATTGGGATTGCTTTTTTATCTTCTGCAGCCTAAGTTATCTGCTTGTTATGTTATCTGCATGTAATGTTATAGTACAGCTTCATTTCTTTGATCATAATTTAAATTTTAGCATTTATTGTATTTTATTACATGGTTTGCAGTCCACCTAGAAATATTATCAGAAGTCAAGATATCATGGTCCTCATTGCCATTTTGTCACTTCAGCACCCCCCTCATTAAGATTAGAGCCAAAACACACCCATTAAGAAAGAAAAGTGGAATGACATTGGCAAATGTCCAGGAATACTGAACTATCCTATGGTTGTAAGGGATAAGTCTGACTCTGAGGCCAAGGAAGGGGAAATTGAAACCTATGCCTGGCAAAAGAGGGGAATCAAAACTCAAGAGTGACTCAGCAGAGTGGGAAAGTCCTGAGCTTTTTATGGGACAAAACCAGGAGCTGGATTCAAAGCCACCAATCAGTGTAAGGGAAAAGCGAGCCGAAAGGCATGCCAAGCAAAAGGAAGCTTGATTGGCTCCAGAGGAAAAATGGTGCAAAGGGAACAAAATAAAAAAGAGCAAGCACAAGGACCGGGCTGCCGGAGACAAACGTTCCACTGAGCTAACAGCTTCCAACGGAGAAGAAAAGCTGGGACCATTCTTGGAGCCCTGCCCTGTAGCTGCTACAGAAGCAGAGCCTTCCCAGCCTTCCAAAGCTTGCCTTGCTACTTTGCAGTGAGCCCCAGCTGAGTCTTGCCTGGCCTCCTGCCACAAAGCCCAGCTGAATCGAGTCCTGCCACCTTGCCTCAAATCTCAGTCAAGTCTTGCCTTGCTGCCCTGCCAAGAAGCCCAGTAGAGTAGAGTCCTGCCGCTTGCCCTGAAGCTCGGTCGAATTAGGTCTTGCCGCCTTGCCACAAAGTCCAGACCAGTCAAGTCCTGCCTTCTTGTCACAAAACCCAGCTGAGTCAAATCTTGCTGCCCTGCCATGAGGTTCAGCTGAGTCCAGTCTTGTTTCCTTGCCACAGAGTCCATTAAACATAGCATCATCACCTCGTTGCAACCCGTAGCCGAGTTTTGCCTTGCATGTTCTCCAGCTGAGGCTGGTTCAGTTGCTTTGTCGCCATCATGAGCTGAGCTCCGTTGTGCCACCTGGCTGTGAACTCCAGTCACATCTAGCCCAGTCACCTTGCCACCAGTTCCTGCTGAGTCCTGTCTTGCCTCCTTGCCATGGCCTCCAGTCGAGTCCTACCTAGCCACCTTGCTGTAATTCCCAGTTGAGTCCAGTCCAGCCACATCACTGTGTTCTCCAGCTGAACCTGGCTTCACTGTCTTGCCTAGCACTCTGCCATTGCCCGGTTGGGCTTGAATAGAACTGAAGTATTATTCAAGAGACAATTACCGATTGTATGTAGTTGTATTGTAAATAAAGAATTCCATTTTACTTTCCTGGTTGCCTCATAGTCTAACCAGAACAATAGTCAACCAGCCCACTGTCAGTCCTTTGAGGTAGAGCAGATCAGGAAAAAGACACCACAAGAAGCATCGTGCAACTCAACTTTATTGTTACAGGGTGTAACAGCAGACTCTTGAAAATCTGACAGAGTTTCTCTTATCCTGCTTTTGTACCAAACCGGACATATTACCTTTACAAGTCTTGAAATTGGAAGGAATCTCAGGTATCATCTAGAATAACTTCATAACAATAGAGAACATATTCTGGTGAAGAAACAAACAAACAAACCTCAATACAGAGTCAAAAAAATAATAATTTTAAAAAATGGCAGGGGCAAAAAATATTGTTGTTTTTGTTGTTATCATTATTACTTACACTTAATAGAAGCTTTCCCTAAATTGTCATACCTCTTATGTGTTGGGACTGCAGCTCCCAGAATTCTCAGCCAGCAAAAATTCTGGAAGCTACAGTTCAGATATATCCTGAGATTTTCAGTGTTAGAGAAGACTAGCCTATGAAATCTTGGAAGAGACACAACCCACATATTTACTCACTGGACCCCTGATGAGCTGTGATCTTTTGTTCCAAGTCTTTCTTACTACAAAAGCAATAATTTAAGTGATACAGAAAAAGTAATGACAGAAACAGATCGTTCTGTGCCTCTTGATCATCAACCGAATAGTGTATGTGTGTTTTTACACACAGACACAAAGATAGACAGATAAACATGGTAAAAATCATGTTGTGCTTTATTTTTTCTCAAGGACTGTCTTCTCCAACACAAAGGTGCCAGTGTTCCAAGATCCTATTTTAGATGCTACCATTTTCAGTAGTTAAGTGGGTATCAGTAGAGACAAAATCTTTATCATGATATTCCAGCAGATGTATTTGCTTGGTAACTCACTATCTTGGTTGTGCTAGTGACGCTTTCATTTTGTCTTGCTATTAGAGTAACATTGTTTTTGGATCTGACTAGATTTGTACAGGTCCATGTAGATTTCTGCTGCTCTAAAGCTGTCCTTGTTGATGCTCAGTCTGTCCAAGTATTTAGATCTTCAGGAAAGAAGATTTTGAATATGATTGATATTATATGGCTTGATAGGTAAAGGTAAAGGTTTCCCTTGACGTAAAGTCCAGTCGTGTCCGACTCTAGGGGGCGGTGCTCATCTCCGTTTCTAAGCCTTGGAGCCGGCGTTGTCCATAGGACACTTCCGGATCATGTGGCCAGCATGACTCACGGAACGCCGTTACCTTCCCGCCGAAGCGGTACCAATTAATCTACTCACATTTGCATGTTTTCGAACTGCTTGGTGTGCAGAAGCTGGGACGAGCAACGGGAGCTCACCCCACCGCGCGGTTTCGAACCGCCGACCTTCCGATCGACAGCTCAGCGGTTTAACCCGCAGCGCCACCGCGTCCCTTATATATGGCTTGATAATCTGATGCAAAAGGCTTTCTAATTTTAACCCTCAAATTCTGGACTGTATTCTGTGGAGCTGCCAATGGTTATTACTATGTCTGCTTTTAAAGTTTTGACACATCTTTTTCAGTTTAGCCCTTTGAACTATTGGAGCATGGCTTTAAAATATTTTATTTATATTGTTGAATGAACGTAGCAACTCAATGTTGTTTGTGGGTTTTCTTTTGTTTTGTTTTTAACCAAAGAATAGTATATAAATATTAGGGCTGCATAAAGCCTCAAAGCCCATTTCACTTTGATCAAAGCATACCTCTAAACTCTTCTGCAAAGTGCCTCAACACACTGCTTCTAATTGGCAGAGCAAAGTGAATGCAGTGCTTTGCTTTGCCTGTCAGATCTGGTTTCTGGACTCACACACCACATGTTCAGAAACCACTTTTTGTGAAGCAAGGGAGCACCCTTGATCAAGGCAGATTGGCCCTGTCTTGACACATCTAATGGCAGCATCAAGGCAGTGTGTGCTACTCCCTCTACTCCCTCTGTGCAAAACATCTCATTGAGATAAAACTATTGTGCACAATAAGTATAATTAAATTGATCAACCCTGGATCAGTGCACAAGGATAAACATTTTACTACTGGATCTACCACCATTAAAATAAGATTAACCTGGAATAGGGAGCCTGCTGGGGCCTTGGACAGGATCACACCTGTGTGACCTCTCTTGCCTCATCACACTCAATGCTCCCCGTGGTTTATGGAGGAGCTGAGGGTTTTGAAGAGGACTAAGAGACGTCTAGAGTGCCGCTGGAGGAAGACAAAGACCGAATCCAATCGAACACTGGTTAGAGCTGCTATTAAGGCCTACCTGGTGTCGATAAAAGCAGCGAAGCATCAATACTTCTCCGCTCTTATTGTGTCTGCAGAATGCTGCCCAACGGCCCTATTTAAAATCACTCAATCCCTTTTGGGGAAGGTGGGTGCAGTGACCCACCTGCAGGGCCATGCAGAGGAGTTCTTGGAGCATCTGCAAGACAAAATCGCTTGGATCCGCTCTATGCTAGACTCCAAGCGTGAGGCAGGGTCTGTGGAGATACCAAGGGATAGTACTTGCCATGTTATCTGGGAACAGTTTGATCCTGTTGGGCCCAAGGAAATGGACAGGATCCTCTAGACAGTAAATGCCACCACTTGCCAATTAGATCCATGTCCCTCCTGGCTGGTGAAAGCAGCTTGGGAGGTGACATGTGGTTGGGTCCAGGTGATAGTTAATACATCCTTGAGGGAGGGAATGTTTCCAGCTGCCTTTAAGGAAGCACTGGTACAACCCCTCCTCAAGAAACCATCGTTGGACCCTACTGTACTGGATAATTTTCATCCAGTCTCCCACCTCCCCTTTTTGGGGAAAGTGGTTGAGAAAGTGGTGGCATTACAACTCCAGAGGATTCTGGAGGAAACGGATTATCTAGACCCCTTTCAGTCAGGTTTCAGGCCAGGATATGGGACAGAAACAGCATTGGTCACACTTATGGATCATCTCTGGCAGGAGCGGGATGGGGGTAGTGCATCCATCCTGGCTCTTCTTGACCTCTCAGCTGCTTTCAATACCATCAACCATGGTATCCTTTTGGGTCGGCTCAGGGAGTTGTGGGTGGGCAGCATAGATTTGCACTGGTTCACTTCCTTCCTCCAGGGCCAGTTCCAGTCGGTGGTGATAGGGGAGGAGAGATCCGACCCTCAACCTCTCCTTTGTGGGGTGCCGCAGGGCTCAGTCCTCTCTCCTCTCCTATTTAACATCTACATGAAACCACTGGGTGAGATCATCCGTCACCACGGGATGAGGTATCATCAGTATGCCGATGATACTCAATTGTATATCTCCATCCCGGGTGAGGTAAGTGATGCTGTGACTGCCCTCTCTCGGTGCCTGGGGGCTGTAGGGGTCTGGATGGGGAACAACGGGCTTTGGCTGAACCCTGGTAAGACGGAGTGGCTGTGGGTTAAGGGTTCCTCTGTATTTGGGACTTTGTCATCTTTAGTTCTGGATGGGGTTGCACTGCCCCATATCATCAGCCCATCCCACCTGTTCATGCAGAGAGGGCATGCTGCGGACCCCGTCAATAAGAGAATTCCATCTGGCGGGGTCCAGGAGGTGGGCCTTCTTGGCAGTAGCGCCCGCCCTTTGGAACATCTTGCCCCCAGAGGTAAGATTAGCCCCATCGCTTTTAGCCTTCCGGAGGAAGTTGAAGACCTGGCTCTGCACCAGGCTTGGGGCAGGGAGGAGAATTGACATACTTGGGGTTGGCTGGTGCCTTGAAGTGCCCCTCCTACATGATGGTTGAAGAGATCATAGCCATCTGGATTTTATAAGGTGGGGTAGTTAAGAAATTGTTTTGGTTTTTAATGGGATTTTATTGGAATTTTACTGTGTCTTTATTTGAGTTTTTATTGTATGTTTATTCTGTGCTGTAAACCGCCCAGAGTCCCTCCGGTCGGAGGAGATGGGCGGTGACAAATTTGATAAATAAATAAATAAATAAATAAATAAGTAATATTTGCCATGTATAGGGCCACTTTGCTAGTGATATTAAGAAAGGATAATTACCTTCCAGGAAATGGTCATCCTGCTTTCATACTCTGCTATTGTGATTACTGGAAGAGACTATTCATATTTGAGCTTCTAATGGTTTGGAGGCTACTTGTGTTGATTTATCTGTTTCTTCTTTGATGAGCTGATGGTTTCCTTTATTTTCTCTAACATCAGTTAATTCCATTTTCAAAGACAATGTGAAACAAGACCACAAACTACTGTAGATTCTCCCTTACCAGTTTGGGACATGCATATTTCAGAGCCTTGAACAAAATCAAATATTGCTTCTTTTTTCCATTAGGTACTTATGTTACTAAAGTGACAGCCACTGATGCAGATGATCCTGTTTATGGAAACAGTGCCAAGCTTGTCTACAGTATCTTGGAAGGACAACCTTATTTTTCAGTTGAACCACACACAGGTAAGTGCTTCAGAATGTCAACTTACTTTCTTATGTGATATAAGGGGGGAAAAAAAGTGTCTCCAATGCTGTTTTGTGTCCTACATTTAAACATAATGTGTAGGTAGGTGATTGCCAACATTAGTCAATCTGCAGAGCATAAATATTTGACTCATTACTCACAGTTGTACCCAAAGACCTGACAAAATACAAAGATTAAAATCAAAGAACAATGTTTATCAATTCAGGTGAGGCAACCAAGGTGGTAAGAGGAAAAAAAGTCAACAGCTCATTGTTGTCAAATAGTTTGGATCATGAAGAAAAGGAAATCATTTTGGTAGTGTTCGTGGATGCAAATTAATTTTACAGTCATAATGCCTAAGTTGTATTACTTTTATGTGGAAAAAAAAATCAAAGCTTGATACAGACAAGGGAAGATACAGAAGATACAGACAAGGGAAGGTTAGTGAGAAAATATGTGTTTTGTACCCAAGAGGCTACAGTTTTAATCTCTGACATCTTCAGTTTGAAATGATAAATTTATCCTTTTCATTATTATTTTTTTTAAATCCATTCATTCGTGGCTGATTCTCAGAGACTGCCTGGACAAGTCCTGCGGTTTTCTTGGCAAGGTTTTTCAGAAGTGGTTTGCCTTTGCCTCCTTCCTAGGGCCGAGATAAATTGACTGGTCCAAGCAGGGCTGCAACTGGGTGGGCAGGGGCAAGTGGGGCATGTGCCCCGGGCACCACGCTAGAGGGGTGCCAAAATGAGCATGGGGGTGTGTGTGCCAAAATGGGCGTAGAATCCATGTTTGTCCAGGGTGACATAGACCCTAGTTGCGACCCTGGACCCAAGGTCACCCAGCTGGCTTTGTGCCTAAGGTGGGAAATGTATGGATTTCTCTTTTTAAGCACATTTCAATGAAATGGACAAAGTGCTTGAAAATATATTTTTAAAATGGAACAGCCTAAAAATAGAACAATCGGCCTGTCCCAGAAGTTGAATCAGAAGTGTGAAAAAAAATCATTTTGTATCAACATTTGCAAATATCTGTTTTGTTTAGTTTTCCCTCCCCACCTTATCATCTTTTTTCTGGAGGTACTGAAGTGGTGATTTTTCAACTGAGTAACAATTGAATTATCAATTTTATAATGTACTCCTTTGAATTAAAAGCCAAACAGAGCTTCCTCTCCCCAGTTCCATATGTAGCTATTTATTCTAGCTTGCCAGGTGCTTGACAACCCAAAGAAGGATTGTATTAAGAATGCAACAGGCAATAGCTGAGGGTCTTAAATTTTGAAAACTACAGGAGAATGGAACAGAGTAATCTTCAGAATGTGAGACCTTGCAAATTGGGAATTGTATTGCAGGAAACAATACTGTGGAATTCTTTGGATTCAAATGGCCTTTTAGTGTTCCATTAAATTTTATCTCTTCTGCTCTTCCTTTGGATGATTCAGGCATGAATATTCCTTTTATGGCCTCTTGAATGTGTTGTGGCATTTTATTTATTTCTTGTTATTTTATAGTTAGGAATGTCTTCCTCCCTCCCTATAAAAGACTATATGGTCGAAAAGTAGCCTATATCTTTAAGAACTCTGCAATGTTTCATAAGGTATTAAAGTTGATGCTCATTTTCCATGTAATTGATATGGCCTTTTCAAGTTTCAGCTGAATGCACAGTTTCAAACTGGAATAAATGAGAGACATATGAAGTTGGCCTCTTTTCCTCCCTGACCACCAAATATTAGCCAGAAGAAAAGCTATGTTTTGCTCAGGGGCATAAACAGAGCTATTTGAACCCCAAGGCAAGCATTGCAGGTGCCATCATAATTCTATTATATTTTAATACATACATAAACACACAGAGAGACATACACACACACATACAAAGGCATGTGTGTATGTATGTATTTGTGGCAAATTGATTTGTATATGTATATATTCCTTTGTCCTGCACATGCATACAGTAGACACATTTATATATGCTTCATATATTCAATTCATTACATCACTGCATGGCTTTTAAGGGGGAAAAAAGTTTTCCTTTGGCTCTTCTTGCTTTCCCTTTTTGGCCCACTTCATTCCCCCTCACCCATATTTGCTTTTGTCAGTGCAATTCCTAGCAGGTCCCACAAGATAAAATGTAGCTCTTCATTCAGAACAGATTGCCCAGCTTTAATTTATAATGTTAGAGGTCAAAATACTGCTTTAGGACATCATATCTTGAGATAATCCCATGAAGGGTGAGCTGAAAGTACAAACAAACACACAGAGAAGTGTATATTCCAAACCAAACCAGTTGAGATTTCTAAACAGTGTTTGGAGGTGATCATATCTGATGTAAACCCTAGTCACATTAGTATGGACTAGGTTCCTCACCACTACTTACTTTCCAATATGAATAAATCTGACCATCTCTCATGGGTTGAATGTGCATAGTTTGACATTTGGTGAGTGGATGGCCATATCAATTGATTGATTGAATGAATGAATGAATGAATCCATCTGTCCATCCATCCATCCATATAGCATTATTGTTTAATCAGAAGCTCTGACTACTTAAAACATAATACGTACAAGGTACATTCATCTTCTTTGGAAGACAATTTTGTGATGTGAAATTCAGTCCCCCTACTGGTATAGGGAAAATAACAATATTGCATTAAAAAAGCAAGCAATGGGTTATTCAAGAAGCCATCCTCTTTGCAGCACAAATAGTTGCAAACAGACGAGCAATTTGATGGGGGGGGGGAAGTGTGCCATCAGATTTTTTTGATAATCTGAGCACTTCCCAGTAATAATTCATATGCACCATGAATGTTTTTCATGGGGTTTTACATGCAGTTGCTGGAAAGCCAGGAGTAACTGATCAAAGGGGGTATAGTTTCCAGCAGTTTGTGGCACTCTGAATTAAACTTTCCAGAGGCCAACATGCATAAAACATATAAATGATATAGAGTTCTCACTCAGCTCTGGGAGCTGAGTAGTTTTGCAGTTTTTATAATATCGATGTTCACCAGAGTGAAATAAGTACAGAGAATATCCAACGTTGGGCAGGCTACAGATCGGAGTGACAAAGTATGTGTTTGCAAGCAGAAAGTCCCTGTTAGGGCTGTGCAGGAAAAACCAAAAACAGTTCTCATTCATTTCAGTGAAAGAGAATTTGCTTTAGGTTTTATTTTTTTCCTTCAGAGAAAAGAATTTCAAAGAAATGCTCGTGAGAGGAGTGTGGGATTTTTACGTTTTAACTGGTAGCTGAGAGGAATGTATGAATATCCCTTCTTTTACTGTAGAAATATCTCTCTGGCAAACTCTAGCCCCACTGGCTGTAGTTAAATCCTAAAGAAAGATATGATAAGGGAACTATTTCTTTTTCCTTTCTCAGATTTAGAAGTGCAGATAGGTGATATATCTACCAGATTTTCTGCTCTTCCCAAATTTACATACATACATAATATATATTGTGCCTTCAAGTCCATTTTGTGACTCCTGGCAACAGCCTGGACTGGACCTGCAGTTTTCTTGGCAAGATTTTCAGGAGTGGTTTGCCATTGCCTCCTTCCTAGGGCTGAGAGAGAGTGACTGGCCAAAGGTCACCCAGCTGACTTTGTGCCTAAGGCGGGACTAGAACTCAAGGTCTACTGGTTTCTAGCCTGGTGCCTTAACCGCTACACCAAACTAGCTCTCCATACATATAATATATGGAATGCAAAGAATCCACCATCATATTTCGATTTAAAAAATACAAAGGGATGGTTGTACACTTATGCTTTGTTTAGAAAATTGTCTAGAAAAGAGCAGAGGGAGGGAGGGAGGGAGGGGTGGTATTAGATAACATCCTAAAAAGCAACTATGGCTAATATGGATCAACTTCACCAGACTGATGCATTGTGCTCCCTGGTATTTCAATCTGCATCCCATGGCAAGCCTTCCATGATAACTTTTCAACATCATGTCAGATTTTGAAATGTTCCTAGTCTCTCAGCAAGATTATACGCCTCTGCTATAGAAGAATTGTACTGGGTTATCTTATATAAAGAAATTATTTTCTCTGTAAGGGAGAACTGTGCGCAATTCCTATTTTTCAGTTTTCAAATCTTGCAAGTCTTCAAATTCACCTTGTGCTGAATTGCAAAATAACAATGTCCCAGCTTTTTTTGTTTTGTTTTGTTTTTAAATCTACAAAAACTGGGAGAAACTACTCAGAATAAAAGGAATGTATCAGGCAGAACCACTTACCAAAATGGACATGTTTGGAGTAATGCACACAAAAATATCCAGCTGATTTTTATGCAAGCATTTATGGAAGAAAATACCAAACTGATATGGAAACAGGCTGTGGCAAGGCTCTTCCACTCCTGAGACAATGACTGAAAGGGGATTTCTACCTAAGGCATCTCCCCCTTTCTGCTGGACCCACTTCCTCAGGTAGTTGAGAATCTTTGCAGCTTGGAAATGTTGTTCCAAGCTCCTTTCTAGGCAGTGCTTTTGAGTTAATGATGCAGTGTTGCCAGGTCTTTTCACCATGGTAAAATATTACTTTCTCTGTGCACAAACATTTTTGTGTCCATGTTTTATCATGGTTGTTGTTTATTAACTAAAGCAAAATCAAGCAATGTCTAAAAAAAACCCCTCTGTTCGTCAGCCTGGATAAATTTTCAATAAATTTGGCTGTCAATGATGCCAAATTAGTAATATATTTTATGTTGGACCTAATCATTATAACCTCCATAAATCATCACTATTACCTGCCAGTTTCATATGAAGCTGTAACTTTATTTCTGTCTTTTTTAACTGTGTTTGTTGATAAGTTGACTTTCTGATATTAATTATAAAGCCATGCAAATTGTGTTTATTCTCTAATAATTCACTGGCACCCAGTCCTGCTCTTCAGTTCCTGTCCCAGCAGTTGGTGGCTAGAAGTTGGTCTAAAATAGTTTTAATTTTTCAGCTGGTATGAATTTAGATCTTAAATTATGGCAAGTCGTTATTGCAGTTGCAGTTATCTTAATGGCACATAATCCAAAGTGAAACCTTGTAGTTCAATAGAGTTACGGCAAAATGAAAAGTAAAAAAAGAAAAAAGAAAACCTTTCTGCTGTATTTGACACATTGATATTTTGTATGCAACTGCTAAAATAATTGAACTCCTAAATTATTTTTGATTATAATGAACAAGATGTTACATTCACAAAAAGGCAAGTAGCAAGTGTTGTTGTTGTTGTGTTAATGATATATGGGAAGTAATTTATGTGAAATGTGTTCAGAAGTTGTATTTGACCCCCTACCCTTTCTGGGTAGGGAACCACAGAGATGACCTTGGAGAAACAATTCTGAATTGGTTATAACATGTGCAAAAACATGTGCTGAGCCCAAGAAACAAGGAAAGTGGTAGGAAGAGACTCAGATGGACTCCTTCCTGACTTTCTGGGATATAAGAAGAAAGGTAAAAGGGATATTATATATAAGGATATGGAGAGCCAGTTTGGTGTATGGTTAAGGCGTCAAGCTAGAAACCAGGAGACCATGAGGCCAAGTCCTGCCTTAGGCACAAAACCAGATGTGTGACCTTGGGCCAATCCCTCTCTCTCAGCCCTAGGAAAGAGGCAAAGTTGAACCACTTCTGAAATCTTGTCAGGAAAGGGACTTTTCCAGGCAGTCACCAGAAGGCATGATAGATAGATGAGATATAAGAAGGAAGGTAAAATGGACATGCAATAAAGTAGAGTTCTAATCTTCCTATTGAGTTTGTCTCCTTATCTGTTCAACCTCAAAGGGCTGACATTCTGATTTTAGGAAAGGAGTCAAAACTTTCCTGTTTAGTTGAAATCAGTTAATATCTCACCAAGAATGACTTCTGGTTAGGAGGGCAAGATTTATCCTCCTTCTCTTTTCCTTTCCCTCTCTTTCCATCATCATCATCATCATCATCATCAATTTGTCATCAAGGAACAATGGAATAAATTTACTTAGAAATATTATCTTCATTGTCAAATATGTGTACAGTCACCAAGAAGCTGCCTCATACCAAAATCATTACTTTGATAATATCTATATAAGCTGTGGTGATGGAATATGGCTGCATGAGTTCTACTTCAAGATCTGGAGTCCTCAAAACGTTTTGAGGTATCTGAAACCTGATGGCATGACAGCAATCTTCAGCAACATATTTTCCCTTATTTACAAACAAAAATAACTTTGCAATTGATCTATTAAAAATATTAATTAAATATTAAAAAAAAAATATCCATATCAAATAAATACTACACTTCCTAAAAATATGAATTGGTTTTAAAAAAAAATGAATTGTCTACATCTCCTGGTCAAGTTGTCTATCTTCCCTAGATGACGTTCTTGAGAGTTTCAGGCCAAGTATAACTACTTTCATTGTGTGCTAAATGTAAATCTTTTAACTGGATATGTCAGGCACTGAATCTAGGGTTTTCTGCATGCTTAGATGTAGCATCACGACTCAGCTAGGAGCCTTTCCTTTCTTTCTGGAAATGAACAGTGTAAAATAAAAGCTCAGTTTACCTGTGGCTCAAGTTGTTTGCACTGCAGAAGGATAGCTTTCCAAGAAATGCTTTCCATTTCATTTCCTAAGGAGATTTGCCAATGAACATTAGTTCAGATCCAGAACTAATAATTCCTTAATCTCCTTGTAGCACATGGTTATAATGGTTATAATACCAGCTTTAGCCACAAGCTTCTTAAGACCCACTGATGGGCTAGATCCTAAAAGTTCCATTAGTTACTGGATTAAAAAACTGTGTCTTCTTCAAATGTTTTCTGCCACTTAATTAGCTGTGGAGTTTGTTCATGCTGGATGTCTTTGTACTTAAGATTTCTGGTGTCTTTTATAGCATTTCCAATTTATCTTCCATGTATTGGTTTATAATATTCTACACAGTTTGGGAAACTCCTTAAACAGGAGTTCCTGTTGTTATTTTCTACAATAGGAGTAGAAAATATATAAGAAATATAAAGTTATTAGTTTATATTTGTGGAGGGGTATGATTCACTCAAGATTTGATTCAAATTGTCAGTGACTCCAGTCAATCAGACTTGAATTGTCAGTCTGACAAATCAAGTGGATTTGAAAAGTCGAGTAATTCAGTTGAAATCATCATTTTGATTTGGTTACATTGTGTAGCTCTGTGCAAAACCCTACCAAACTGCCAATTTGATCTGAAGGCATCTACTTAAATTCAGCACATTAAACTGAGTCAGCAATTTGATCTGAAGTTATTCAATGTATCTGCTTCCATTTCAAAATCCCATAGCAAAGTGTTAGTAATATCCACTGTCTTAGTTGCTTTCTTAATAGGGAGTTAGATGAATAACAGTTCTTTCCATAATAAAACTTTTATATTAGTAAATTATGGAAATGATTACTAGAGAAGAAAAAGAGGCAGGTTGTTATCTTGATCAAAATATGATCACTCAGGGCTGAGATCAAAGTGATCAACTTTATTGGCTTTTCATCTAATCCAGCACAAGTCTTATCAGGGCAATCTATATTGGCTTGATGTATCCATATGGCCCAGACTTTCATGTATGTTATAGAAACTGCACATAAGAAACTTAGGCAAACCCAGTTCATAATGTGGATGAATAATGTGGGTGTCATTAAACCAAATCTGTTCATCCTTCAGGAAACATTATGAGAACATTAATTGGAAACAGACTTTATGGTACAAGTTGAACTAATTTTGATGTAAATCTCTTTATGGGGTTCTGAATCTCTACTGAAAAGTTCCCCCCCTCCCACTTCACCTAGTAACATCTTTGCACCACCAGGCATGACCTGAGAGAGTAAACTGGCTTCTGTTGTGTTACATTTTATTTGGGTTAACCCCCAAAAATGTTTACAAGGTCATCTTTGTAATCTTATTAACTTGCAGCAGTGCTCTTAGTAACATCTGAGCAAATCCATTAAATGCTGTGTAGTTGCACAGGTGGGCAATTGAGACCATATACCATGAGAGCAATCCAAACATGAAACTAGTACATAATGAGGAAGCCTGTTTATTAAATAGAACACATTAGACCGGAGCTGTCCAATCTTCAGTAGCAGATGTTTCCAGGTAAAATTAGAGTTAACCTATAAAACTGTAAAAGATAAACCTTAAGACCTGCGGAAGATAACAACTTTTCATTGTAACTTGAATTTGGATGTCCCTAACTGCTATTTGATTCTATGGTTCTTGTGATAATCAATTGAATGTAAATGATATTTATCTTGTAAGCAAACTGAGATCATATAGATAAAGCAAGGGAAAGAAAATATTCTGCAGTGGGAGGTGCACTTATAAAACTACAGTAAGTGTGAGGCTCTGAAGGCCAGAGTGAAAGGGGCAGTGAAAGGGGCAGTGAAGCAGTTAGAGCGATGCACAACTTTTCCTCGGAAAAGAGTGACCTACGGACTTTGACTAGCACATCAGGGCCCACACAAGCCATATCTTAGTGGTTCAAACAAGCTGTATCTTATGAGAGAATCCTAGCACAGTTAGGATTTGTAAAAATCCTAGTAAAAAACAGCTGGCTTCCTCATCCACTACACATTTTGCATATATATGTGCTCAAGATATACAGGATCTTACCAAGGTAATTCCCTAGATATTTTTTTTCCCCAAAATTAATGAAACTTAACCATCTCTCTGTTCTAAAACACATGTTTCTCATTTCAGAACATTGCACTTGATTTGTGCTTATAAGGAGGCTAAGGCTGTCAAAAGAAGAAAATGAAAGCACTATAATATAATTGTGTTTACATTCTTGAAGAAATGTTCAGTTTTGTGGATCTTCCATGTAACGTTTTGATCTCAAGAAACCAAATTTTTACTCAGACATCAGCTACTTGTCTGTCTAATTTAAAATTTGGCTTCATCTATGATTTCTTGACCTTTTCGTCTCTCTTATCTCCTGCCTCTACTGCTGTTTGCTTCATGAATCTTGGACACATTTCAGGTTCCGTTCCCACCTTTTCTTTCTTGTACTGCAGTATGCAATTTTACCACTGTGCTATGGTGAAATATTGTAACAGTGTACAAGTTCTTTCACTGGGGGAAAATAATTGAGTGTTAAAGTGAGCGAGAGAAGGAGAGAGAGATGATGGAATCTGATGTGCAATGTTAGTTGGATAGCACTTTGTGTATATTGGGTAAGAGATAATTATGAGAAGTTATCAAATCACTGCTCAACTATTTGAAAGGTGTTAATGAGAGGGTGAGGGGACAGTTTTTGGCTGTGTACAAGGAAGTGTCAAAGGTACTGTCCTAGAATTAGATAAAGCAACTGCCTTGGTTCTATTAGAAAAAAGGTTTTGTTTCTTTGAATCAGGAGGGCGTGAGATTTCATGTGCAAAAAAAGTAGATGGCTTGTTTTTAATCAGAGCCTCAACAACAAAATAATTAAGGAAATAAAAACTGGGTGGGTACAATGGTAAGTAAAGGTTATTCCTGTTATTGTCTACCAATCAGATCAGAGACAGCCAGTATGATAGCATCCAGATGTGACAGAGCCACAGCTCCCAGCTTCTTCATCATTGGCCAGACTGGCTGAGACTGCTGGATATTAATTGGGAGCATCTAAAGAGCCATAGCTCACCCACCCTTTGAATTAGACTAAGTTGGGACATCTATGATGCTCCAGATGATACAAAATTTGAACTCTGAACAACCTTGTGAATTCTAAGCTTCCTGGATCATTAGAAATGGATCTAGACATTCATAGGGTTCTTCTCCCCATATATCCAGGGATTTTATATGATTTCACAATGGAGAAAAATATATTTTTTAAAAAAATGAGGAAAGAAATGTGGAGAAAGAAGAAAAACTAGCTAGATTCATACAGAAAGAACTACATCATATTTTTGCCTTAATATCAGTAATGGAGAAATTGTTTCTTAAGGCCAACAATACTGTATGTGCCTATCTAAAAGTGAAACACTTAACTCACTGGGATTCTGTCCCATATGTATCTGATTTCAATCTAGATGCATTTAGTTATGCTGAGACAGCAGCTTTCTTTCCTGTTTGGCTAGGAGGAAGCCCTATTAACTTAGTAAGACTTAGAATTTTAAAGTACTAATCTAGAACAATAAAAGCCTCATTGTAGTAATATTAATTTAAAAGCAGGAAAAAAATCCAGGTCTTTACTTTTGAGACCAATAAGTTTAGTTTTTGTTTTTGTTTTAAAGATGGGTTTCACTGTAGATTGTTTTAAACAATACTGCTTGTACTATCGTTGTTGATTTTTCTGTATCCAAGGCAGATGCCCATTATTCTGCAATTCTAATTAGAAAAGTGACTGCATACTGTACATTTCATTCAAAACTTTAGTCTCAGCTTCAGAAGCTGTGTGGTCTCTACAATTGTCTGAAAATTTACAAAGAGATGTATAATCTAAGTGACTATCTCATATCCTCCATGCCACTGACATGGAAAACCGAAGCCAGCACTAGGGATATTCTCCATATCTTTAATAAGAAATAGGAAATGTTTTCAGATATTGACATGCTATTTATGTAGGATAAAGAGAATAGGAGCACAATGTTTGGCATTAGTCTTTGTGCAGTAGACAGTGAGCATCTGTAGTGGGAGGGGTGATCTTTTTTGGTGGCTTCCTTAATGATTTAGATGGTTGTATGACCAAGGTTCTCAATCATACAGAGAACCGACATAAGTAGGGCAGAAATTCTGTTGTGGAAGTTACTTGTCCAGCACATGAAATACAATGAATAGAATAATGAGAACATGGAGACATCAGGACTGCTCTCATGTATTTAGATGCTTGCTTTCATGTATTTGTAGCTGTGCAGGGAGGTAAACACTTGCACAGAATCTATTGGAACCGCCAGTCCAGGTGACACAAAGGGCTCATCAGGAAGAATTGTATCTTCTTGCTTTGAAATAGAGAATGTTGTTGCTTCTGCAGTATGAAGCACCTTTTCGAGTCAGTGCCAGTCTGTTTCACAAAGGATTCTTCTTCACTATAAAGCATATTGGTAACGTTTGCTCCCAGCTATCCATTCTATTTTCCATTTTATGTTCTCTTTTTGTTGCTGATCAATCATTCAGTTCCTTCTGAGTCTTCATGACCCAATGGACATCATTTTACCAGGGTTGCCTGTCAGCAACTGCTTCTTTTGAGTTTTGCAAGGCCTGCCTGCCTGCCTGCCTGCCTTCCTGCCTTCCTTCACCAACTTAGTAATCAAAATTGTGACTTGCTTGTGTCCTCAGTGATTGTATCTATCCACCTTGTTTTCTGTTGAACTCCCTTTCAATTGCTTTTGATTTTTCCAAGCATCAGAGTCTTCTCCAGTGACTCTTGTCTTTGCATGATACTGTATGCCTAAATATGTGTAAGCTTTAGCTTCAATATTAATGCTGTGAACAGTTTGTTTTTACTTCAACTAGTCCTGAATGATTTCTTTTCTTTGTGGTCCAAAGCATTCTATACAGTTTTCTCCAGTGCCTCAAATCAAAAGCATGACTTTTTCTTTGTTATGGTCCAGCTTTACATTACAGCTGGGAAAACCATGGCCTTGACAATACATGCCTTTGATATCAGTTTGATATCTTTGCATTTCAATTGTTTGTCTAGATTTTCATAGTTTTTCTCCCAAGGTGCAGTCTCTTTATTTCATGGCCATGGACACCATCCCTGGGAATTTTTGAGCCTAGGAAGATAAAGCCTGTTACTCCTTCAACTTCTTCCATCCCAATATCTTTGTCTTTTCTTTTTAATGGGCAAAGCACTGGGCTGCAACTGTTTACCTCGTCATCATCATCATCATCATCATCATCATCATCATCATCATCATCATCCTTTAAGGCTGAATTAAGCACACTAAGGGAAATATGTCTGAGTATATTGGAATCCACAAATGCTAGGTTGTCTATGCCTTAAGAAACAGTGGGCTAATTTTGCTTTTAAACATCCATGGATACTCCTTCATGCAGAATAAGAACCCATTCTAGGATGGCCTCTGGAGGTTGCAAATGGAATTCTAGGCACTGAATGGAGCACATAAACTAAGGGTTGGACCCCTCTGTTCTAACGTGTCTCTATTAAGGTTAAAAGAGAAAGTCATTCACAGTGTTATGGGCCGATCACTTTTTGAAGGGAGCATTGTGTATGTAACACCAGTTTCTGACCTTTCTATGCAGTCTTCCTCCCAGCTGCCACACATGGTTCAGATAAAAGTTAGAACTTGCCAGCTGTTGTCTTGTAATATGACTGCTGCAAAGATTGCAGACTTGAAATTTCAAGAAAGCTGTTCTAGCACTGGGCACTGAGGATCAGGGATGAGGAGGCCAGGTTTCCAATAAACTTTAAGGATTTCTGCAATTTTAACAAACATGATGGGATGATTAGCATGTTGAGGAAAAAAAAAATCACTGTTGTAGAAGGTGCTGTATAGAAGCAAGCCGACGGCACTGAAGTTTAGAGGGAGTAGCATTTGATAGACTTTTTCAGCTGTTATTCAGTCTTTGCACACCCATTAAAAATCTCTGCAGCTCTTGCCAACCTGTTATGCATCTTAGAGGGGTCTTTACTATAGTTCATGGTCATTTTCTTTGATGTCTTTGCCCATTAGTGGAGACATATTGTCCAATAAATGGATGTTAAAACCTTGGGAAAAATGAAGGCAGATTCTGAGAGATTATTTGCCCGTTGTTCTACCTACATGGTGGATGGTGAGGAGGTATACAGGGGAAAAAAGTGTCTTTTTCTTTGCTTTTATTCATTAGAATTAAATTGAAATAAAATGACTTTATTGCAGTCATTAACCAGCACAATAGAATTAAATTTGTTTCATCGATTAAGAGCAAAATCATTTCTTTTTGTAACTTTTTTTTTTGCAATGGGAAGACCAGCCATTGTTCTCTTCAGTGTAACCTTTGTAAAAGTGTAAAAGTTTAGCATAACTTTTTTTCAGCATTTCCATTCCTCCTCCTTGAGTGTTTCTGATGTTCCAAATAGGAGGTGAATCCATGCTTTAGAGCAGGAGGTGGTGAAACTTTTTGTCACAGAGGGCTGCACTTTTCATTTTACTTTTATTTTTTGTTTTTGGAGCTGTCAAAGCAGTGTCATAATGAGATCTCTAAAGGACACAGGCTGGGGGAAGGAACATTTGCTACCCTTTTCTTTACCAGGAGAAAAGATGTTGAGGAATGAACAACAATTGGTCTGTTAAGCTGGTCAGAAACCTGACACTCTGCTTTAATTTTTTTATGGAAAATAGACAGCAATTCAAATGATTTGCTGTCAAATTTTGCTGGCATGATGTTGCAGCTTGATGTTGTACATTGTACATCCTTTTAAAGACACACACATATATGTGACATGATGCAAATCTTGATTCAATTGTGGTAATAAACAATCACATTAATCTTTGGGAACTCATAAGCTGAATTATCAATATTGGAAAATGTGGAGAGAGCTGGTCCATAGAATCGCCAAGAATCAGACACGATTTAAGAGATAGCACTGTTGTCGTCATCATCATCATCATCATCATCATCATCATCATCATCATGCTGAATTATGAGATAATTTGCTGACCTGCTTTTTTCTTTCTTGATATAAGAATCTAGCTCACTAGAAATTCCTAAAGCAACAGCATTGTTGTAATGTGTTTTTTGATAGATAAAGTGTTTTGTGTTGTTTTGTTTTGCTCAGGGGTTCAAACAGGGTGTGAGTTGGCGAAGTGAAAAAAGAGAAGCAGAAAGAAAATGTTCATCCTCCTTGTAATTTGTTAGTATCTCTACTGACACCTAAAATTACATGCATCATGCTCAAGACCTGTCATTTCCTAATCTTCAGCAGTTTTGCCCATGAACACTGCACAGATGTGGCACCCATCAAGTAGTGCATACTCTAGTTTCTAAAATGAATAAATATACTTCTCTAGGGCACACCAGATCCTTTACCACCTTAATGGGGATAGTTAGTTGGCTCTGCCAACTTCCCAGCTAACCTGTCTCAGTTGTTTCTGTTTCTTCTTAAGTTTGGGGTGGGGGGGAGCTATTTTAAAAGTTAGCTAATAGCATACTGTTTTCTGTTTTTCTCTCTTTGCTCCATTACCCTTTTTCTTGTAACTGGCAGTAAATGATGTGAAAAGCAATCCAGAATTTTCCACATAATTCCATTTGCCTCTGATGTTATCAGACAGTGGCTCTGAAAATAACTACTGAAATGAAAGAAGTTTAAAACAGAACTGATTTTCCAAATTCCAATTCTCATTCTTTTTTAAAGCTGAGGTTTTTTTTCCCCTTCCCTGTGGCTATCCTCTACATCTGTCACAGTACTGACAATTGTGTTTTGCCCTTTTCTAAACAGATATTTGATGGTGAAATGGTTTCTCCATGACAGTTTTATGATAAAGAAAAATAGGTTTGACAAAGGGGAACTGCATGCCAGCTGGGAAGCATGCTACCTAATTGTTCATTCACTTATTAGCAACTGCAGTGTAAAACATAACTGACAATAGTTGATTGGTAAAACTGAGTTTTTTTTAAAAGGCTGATAACAAAGAAGTGCTACATATTGACTCATTTCCTAACATGAGGTGGGTGTTGTGTAATACTCAAGGGCATAGAACATTTTATATGTCTTCCCCAATATTAAAAACCATCCATGAGAGTCATATCGTGAAACAAATAACAGTTGTAAAAGGAGGAATCATAGATTTTTGGTTAATCTATATTCTTAAAGGAGCAAATTCTGTCCACGGTTCCTGAGCTGCCATGCAGATGGGTGCACAGTCATTCATTGAATTCCACTGTTCTCGAGTCCCTCTCTTTGGGGGGAGATGGGCGGTAATAGAAATTTGAACAATAAATAAATAAATAAATAAATAAATAAATAAATAAATAAATAAATAAATAAATAAATGGAGATGGGTATGCCGACAAGTGGACCCTGCCATAGTGTGGGAAAAACTCTAAGAAGAAATAAATAAATAAATAAATAATTTTTGCGATGCATATCTTGACTACAACCATGTGTACAAAGAAAACTTCCATCAAAAATGCATATTGGGAAGTTTTATGTGTAAACAGACCTACTAAAGAAAATTAGATAAAAAATAGAAGCACATTTCATTGCATGTGATTTAAAAAGGAGAAGGAGAAGGAGAAGGAGAAGGAAGGAGAAGAGGAATGCAGATGTGTTATACAATGGACTTCCAACTAAACTGCAACATAAAACTGATATGGAACAGATATTGACTGATTGGCATATAACCTACATTTCATGTCCACACCCCACATTAAAACACTGTTTATTTTTATCTTGATTGGGAAAACAAACCACAGGCAATTGTATGGATCAACACAGTAATTGTGATTTATTTGGTCAATTTGTAGTTTGTTTTCTGTACTATTTCAGTGGCTTTTTCCTTGCCTGTGGAGTGATTACAGTCTCAAGCGAGGTATAAAAACTAGGAATAAGCTAAAATACCATAAATGAACCATGTATAGCTATTAACATATTACTCTAAGGCCCAGTTGTAATCTGTACATCAAAAGCAAAACATAGCTTCAAACTAAGCTTTATTACCCTATTATCATTTGCTCACTGACCCCATTTGCATGGCATTATAAGACAAAAATGAAAACATTATGGTGAGTCCAATAGCTTATCTAGTCCATCATCCTATTTTTCATAGTTAACTAACAGATTATATGGGGAGCAAATAGATGAGAGTGCTTCAGTGCACAAAGGGCTGGAAACCTCGCCTGTGTCGTCCTGCCAATCACTATGTAAATGTTGTTAAAGCACAGAAGAAAATGAAAGAGTTTTTCTGTACTTCTAAAAGTGTTTTCACTCTCTCGGTGGGTTAATCTGCATTCCTTGTAGCTGTCCCTTTCCCATGTGAGTGACCTGTTTTACAGATCGTGCTTTTGTAACTGATGTTTTTTGACTGACTCTTGAATGCATTTGCCTCCCCCCCCCGCCCCAGGAAGACAATTAGCACATTTTTAAGAATATGTAAATAGATACATACACAAACAATATCTTCATGTACTCCCATTAAGCTGCCACATATTCCAAGAATGGACACCACCAATCACTTATTTAATAAGCAGGAAAGGAAATCCAAGTTTCCCAGCCGGAAATGGATAGTCACTGCCATTAAAGCTGACAGTATTATCATTTTTATCCCTGCTGCCTGGGGGGTTACTAATCCATTATTACAGACTGCATGTTCAGTATGCAGAGCAAGTGTGAATAAATTCAGCTGTGCTGCGACTGACTTGTGTTGTTGTTGTTTTTAAATAATATGAATGCATCTTGACAATGTCTACATTTTCTACTGTAATGTTTAAAAAATGAGGAGACCATGGGCAAACCTGATCATGGAAGGGATGCTGGCTTGTCCCTCTCTAAGTTTCAGACCCCAAACCAGAGCTGTGTGCACCAGGGAAACTCTCAAGGGCCAAATGATCTCATAAAGTGGCATAAAGTCCCCCCACCCCCCAGTTTCCCCAGGATATAAAGACTTGTTTTAATCTTATAGCCAATAGACCACACACAGCCTTCCAAGTCACTGTTGTGGGCCTCAGAAAATTTTGCAGGTGCTGAGGATATTGCACAGCAAGGCTAGGGTGCTGAGCATCAGGTAGACACACAGGATGGGCCACGGGATGGGCAAGTAAAAGAGTAACTTGGTGGCAGCAGTTAGAGGCCCTCACACAGACTATCGACTGAATGCAACTTCCATAGTACATCCAGATGAGCTTTGGAATGGGAAAGACCAACGTTGCCAGACTTATGGTGGGCCTCTATGTGGGACTTTTTATTTTTTGCAGCGGAAGGCTAAGAATCAGAATCCAGAGACTTAAGGTACCCAATTCACCCAGTTAAGCCTCCCAAATCCCCATGATTTCAAGCTACTCTTAAATGCTTTAAGACACCGATTGGTCCATTAAAACCCTTCTTGGCCAGGGTGAAAATAAATACTATTGGCCACTCTGCACTATATGGCATCCATCCACAGGTAAGTAATCCATACCTTGGCTGTGCATTGTTATGAATGCATTGATCCTCTGACCTAATGGAAATCACTAATGGAAACCATTGGCTTGGTAATAAAGACAGCAACAATATTCATAGTTCCTTGATATATGAAATCGATCTCCTTAGGTGAGGAGGGGCAGAGACTGCCAGAGGCAATTATCTGATTGAATTAAACATAGATGGAATCTAAAACTGGAGTATCTTTGAAGAATAACAGTTGATCATTAAAGATCAAATGCAGGATTTATGTTTGTGCTCCCTGTTTTAGAGAACTGTTTACCAATGCTCAGCTATATGTGTAAATAAATATATTCTGAAGGCATTAGTTCTCTTTTAATTCTTTCCTTCCTTCCTTCTCCCTTCCTGCCTGGGGCTGTTTGAAGCAAAGTATCTCATCCTGCTGTGTAGGAGAGAAAGATGTGAAGAGAAGTAAGGTTAAACTACAGAATTCATTGCCAATTTAGATGGTTTCAAAACTGAAATGGAAAGATTTGGGTAGGGCCACACTATTAGTGGCTGTTAATTTTAATGCTGGTTGCTACCTCTGGAATCACCAGTAGCATGCCTTGAACACCACTTCTCAGGGAGTAAGAGTGGAAGTGGTCAATTGTCTCTCCTGTTTTGAACTTTCTGAATTTCTGAGTTGGTTTGCCAGTGCATGGCACAAGAGAAACACAGCTCTTATAAACCCTTGACCAAAGAATGGCACAGTGCTATGTGGGATAGTCATCATTTCCCACTGAGCATGCAGTTTCAGGAGGGATGCACAGTGAAGATGGAAGTGGATACCCATGTAGTCATTCAGATAAGCCAAATCAGCTGGCAGTTAATGAAGTGAGAGATAGCCAGAGGTACTGTAGATAACCACATTTCATATATTTTAAATATGTTAGACAAGATACTATAAGCCTGTGACCTGATCCAGATGGGTTCTTCATGTGCTATTACATCTTAAACATTACCTTTGAATGAAGATGGTTTTAAGAGAACCACCCCAAGTATTAAATCCAGCTTTGCTCACACTGCATGAAGTTCTCACTTCCCTTTCTGATGGTATTTTCTTTCTTTCTTTTCTTTCCCCAGCTATCATCAAAACTGCTCTTTCAAACATGGACCGGGAAGCCAAAGAGGAATATACCGTGGTCATTCAAGCAAAGGATATGGGTGGGCACATGGGTGGACTGTCTGGAACCACCACAGTGACTATTACTCTGACTGATGTCAATGACAATCCTCCAAAGTTTGCACAAAGTAAGTGCCTCTTCAGATGCATTCCATTCATAGTAGTCAGGCATCAGGCCAAGAAAGACAGTGATTAGATACACATAACCCTGGAGGGAACTAAGTGGCTTGTTTGGTTTGTCTTGACGTGCTGTGTGGACCTGAATTGTAATCAATGGCATGTTTTTTAAGGTGATATGTGAAACCCAGCCAGTGTGTTTTATGCAGTAAATAACAATGGTATGTGATTATAAATTTTGCTAATTGCGTGAAATAGAAAGGTGAATATTTTGAAGCCAGTGCAATGTAGTGTGTTGACCTAGGAGGAGACTAGGAGACTATGATGGTATGTGGAATGATCTTGGGAGACAGGAGGAAGGCCCGCAGCCAGGGCAATGGTCTGATAAGAGGGAGTTCAGTCTGCAGGTGGGGGGAAAACACTGAAAACATTTCAGAAGGGACTTTCCTTAGTTTTCCAGAGACTAAAGAGAGAAGAGGGGAGAAATACTTTCAGTCTTGCAAGATTCTGTTTAATGTAACCTTACCATAAAGGTAGTGCTGATACTCCTGGTGGTGCTTGTCTGGACAACCTCGAAGGGTTAATAGAGACCCAAGTTCTAGTCATCCTTTGGGTAGGGAGGCTAGCTGTGTGATCACTTCCTGTCAGCCCAAATTAGTGTCAGGTTACTCAACATGCCAGCTGCAGAACAAAAGCCATTCATCACATCATACACTGATACCCTTTTGTTGTGGGACCTAGGCAAGTTCAAGGAAAAGCAAGAGGACACTGCAGTCAAGCAGGACAAACACAGAAATGAAGAAATATGACTATTTGGGGAACTGGAAACAGATAAAAATGGTTGCATAATTCTGTATATCAGCAGCACAGACATGTTGTCTTCTCACTGCCATTTCTTTCATTCATGTTCCTAATCCTTTTATGATGGCTCCTTTTCTGTGAGACACCTATTTATTTCAATCTTCTCCACATCTCCTTCTGTGCTTTCAGCTGTTATGATTGCTTTCTTCCCTCATGTTTAAAGCTGGGCAAAAGTTGCTTTTAAAAATACTCCTCCCAATCCGTAGGCAAAGAAATTGGGTGAATGATTTTTCTGCCCAATAAGCAGAAGAAAGCCACGCAGGTGAGAATTTCTTGGAAACTACTGCAAGAAGTTCTAAAACAATTTCTCTGGTGGGGGGAAAAATAGAAATTCTCTGTCTGGCATTAGTCACACATCCAATCTGTTCATTGTTCTTGAAACAGTTTGCCTTTTGATACATTTTTTGATATCTGCCAAGTCATTTTTTACTTAGTCCACCTCTGAAATGCTTATTATAAACACAGGAACTTGTTTTATATTGAATTGTAAACAATGTCTGGATGGACAAGGGTTTACTGATTGCTGTAGCTACTTATATTTGATCTGTGTGAAGGATAAGGGTGGATGAGTATTGATTTGAAGTCAGGTCACCTTATTCCAACAGGTCATCCTATTCAGATGCCTAGTTCAGAGAGGCACTCAGTGTCTGACACCCAGACAATAAATATTTCTGATATGTAGGTTCATGTACAACAGCATTGGGACTGGAGTAATCTCTCACAGCTTTAGGGTCACAACTTGAATTAATGAGAAGTTTAAAAATGTGAGCACTAGAAATGCATAGGAATATATATATATATGTGTGTGTATATATATATATGTGTGTGTGTATATATATATATATATTTATAATATTGATATCCATACTCTCATTTTCCCCTTTTCCCCTTTTCCTGCACATCTCCTTTCCTTCATCTGTTTCTTAGCCTTATGTGAATTCCAATACTTTCAAAGCCCCAGTAGATTAGTGTTATGTTAGAGTCAATGAGTGACATGTCTAAAAAGATAAGCAGTGGAGTTGATGAAAGCAAGAAATCAAGCAACACGTAATTGGAGATGAGAATTTAAAAAAAAAATTCTAGGTCTAGTTAATTGTTGATCTTTAATTCAAAATCCATATTTGCTGCTATCGTTCCTATGTATGCCTTGCTCAGCTGTAGTACGGTGCTTTGTCGTATGGATCAAAAACCTGAGGGCAGGAGAAAGTTATAATAAGGGTTGATTTTATTAGGCATAGGTGTATTCTCCTAGAATTTTCCAATATAACCATCTGTGACTGTTAGCTGTTTTTCCCTGTCATTTATTTTAACTAGATGCTTAGTATAGAACAGAGAGACAGAACAATCAGAAAAGAGGCAGACTTTGTGTTTGCCCAACACCCTTAACCAGGTTAATGAATGCTCTAGTAGGTACATTCACACACATTAAACTTAGTGCTAATCTTAATTTTCTTCTGTATCTTAGTAGACTTGGCAAACCCAGCAGTATTGTTTGGTTAGTTTATCATCAGTGTACTGAGAGCAACCATCAGGTCAGTAAGCAAGTTCAGTGCTGTGTGCAAACACAATTGGCCATGTCCTACATCTTATTCATATCCTCAGCATTTTCTTTTTCTGTATAGTAGCTGCTTATTATGTTATAATTATACATTGGCTGCTTTTTATATTGGTTTATTGGTTTATTTATTTATTTATGTTATATAGTTGCCCACCTTAAACAACTCTGGGTAGCTCACAACAGCAATCAATCATAGCTATATATTATTAGCCCTGAACTGAACATCCAGAGTCAAACCTTTGTTGGTCAACAGGCAATATGATGTAGTGGAACTTGGCATTTTGGACAGTAAACAATACCAATAACTGATAGCATAGTCTATTTTTTCAATTGCTTCATCAGCAGTCTTAAGAATTAATAAAAAAAATGGTGGCTGACATCAAGCCAATGCATGCTTCGTTGACCTTTAATTGATGTACTTGTGGCAAGAGCCAAAATTGTTAGTCATTTTATGAGAACAACATTGCTTTTAGCAAAGAACAGGAAGATTAGAAACTGTATATAAAAATAAAATTCCAAATATGTCAACTGGCTTAGCAAGGTTGTTTATTACTATCTGAGTGATGTATAAATTGTATCAATATCTACCTAGTATTCTCATTCACAATTATTTCACCTATATAGGAACCTTTAGAACTGTATGGTGAACATAATCTTTAAAAGAATTTTTAGTACCTTACTAAAGTATATTTTCTGTGATGCCTTTGCTGGAAGTCATCCTACTTATCTAGATTTTTTCTAGTACTTGTTTTCACTAGAAAGAGCTCAGAACAGAAGTCTTTTCTCATGCTACTAATGGTTTAAATACGGCAGCTGTTTATTATGTATTTAAATACGGCAGCTGTTTATTATGAAACTCATGATCTTGAAAAGTTGCTCTGACAGAGCAATCCTACACATTTACATGGAAGCAAAATCCTTTGACAACCCTGGAGTATATTCCTTAGCTAAATGTAAATAATCTAGAAATAAACTTAAAGAAGTGATTGAGGAAAAAGTCAATGTTGACTCCTGGAGACTGCCTGGACAAGTCCCTGCAGTTTTCTTGGCAAGTTTTTTCAGAAGTAGTTTGCCATTGCCTCCTTTCTAGGGCAGAGTAACTGGCCCAAGGATACCCAGCTTCAGGTCTAAGGTGGGACTAGAACTCACAGTCTCCCAGTTTCTAGCCTGGTGCCTTAACCACTATAACAAACTGGCTCTCTCATATATATTCAGAGTTCTCTGTGTAGCTGTCCTACAGAAGATTTTAAATTCATCCATATACTGTAGCAATTATGGCACAGTGAACACTTGATTTAGAATGGCTGATCATAAGGACCACCTAAAGCTTCAGTTTGGAGATTTGATTGAAACCAGTTTGACTGAATCTTGATTTAAATCAACACTTTGAATCTAATTGGAAATCAAATTGGATTTGTATATGCAAGAGAGCTATTCTCTCTGTATCAACTTGGAAAATTGAATCAAAGAAACCTGGTTCAACAATTCAAATCAGAATGTTGAACCACTTGATATAATATTCTGTCAATATCTGTCAGTTGTTGAATCACATCAGATGAACAAGCAAAATTGAATCAATAAGAGGAATTAGAGCCAATCGGCAAACCCGAGAATCCACATACTAGATCAGGCAGCTAATCTTCATTGTTTCCCTTAATAATAATGAAAAGAATCAAGTTGTCATTATCAAATGCTACACATAAATGTTGTATTATATGTTAGCTAAAGCTACAGTAATTATAAAATGATCCTCATTCAATAGTTACACTGGATAGACCAGTCCTGTACATAATACTGGTTGAGTAGTGAGCATTGAATCTGTCATATTATATTACCCCTCAAACCTTTTAAAACAAGATTGAGCCACATTAAAAGTCACACTCAGATTGTGATATATTACAATCTGTTTCCCCTGGGAAGTGTTTTGGTACCATCAGTTAGCTGCAATGGCTGCAATCCGTTTGCTGCTCATTGTTTTAATCTAATTGGATATTTTATGCAATAAAAATTAACTCAGCACATATTGGCTTGAAATCCATGTGGCAACTCTAGTTTTGTATTTGATTTTACAGGAATTTGAACCTAGCTATGTTAGCTATCCGGAGAGATTAATAGCAGCAGCAACTCTATATATTTGCCAACATAACTTTTATGCTTTTCATGAAAATAAGAGTAACATAGTAGTTAATGTCTTGGACTAGAATGAGATTCAGGTTTGGATCTCTACTCAGCCATGGAATTCATTGACTAACTTTGGTTCAGATACAGCAGTTAGCCTAATTAGTTCTTAGTGATGTCTGCTTATATTGCTTTGAGATCCTGAAGGAAAGATATAATAGATATATAGGCACATAGACATTGTTATGCATATTTTCTGGGAAAATAAAAGTGAACAACAACAACAGAGCATTCACAGCTGTAGTAGAACCACACTGAACTTGAAGGTGATCAATATTCATAAGATGTAATGCTTGGCATATTCACAATAAATTATAATGAACTCAGACAGTATTCAGAGAGTTATGTGTGTTTATTGTTTTTGAGCAGAACATATATGTGTATTTTGGCTAGATTTCAAATAAATACAGCCCTCCTGGGCCTTTGAAATAAGAACTTTCACAACTACTGACTTCCTATGAAAATAATTTTAGGGACACTTACAACACACAGTGTGAAACAAACCCCAGTAGTTATAGTTAACACTTTTTTCACAAGAACAGCAGATTTTTGGACAAAGCTTTCAGTGCATGAAAATAAATATATATGTATGATACATACATATACATATGGTACATAATCAACCCTTTTGGGAACTTCATACAACCTAAAACCCTAGGTGTGAATGTGTGCAAACCTCACCATTCTGGGATTGGCTTCCAGCTTGTGCAGATCTACTGTAGCTATGAGCTGGGTCTGCTGATCCAGTTTTCTGAAAGTAAATCTTGAACAGGTGGAACAGATGTTCCATTCCTGAATCAGCGAATCTTGCACATCTCTAGTGAGAGAAAAATAGGTGTTTCACATATAAAATTGTACTGTTGTATTTCCTGTGGCCTGTGCATCAAATAAATAGGAACATTTCTCATATACTCGTCACTGAGATGGTAAAAACATGGTTGATACCATGTACTAGATTATTTTTGGGGAAGTCATGATCCGTACATATGGATGTTATTAGAGAAGCATTGCCAGACTGGAGAAACATGGTTCTTGAGGGACTATTTACTATCTTAAAGGATTTATCTGACAGATGGAATTCTGTAAAACTGCTTCTTGAAATAACTTCAGAGTAGATAATTTTGGACTCCCTGTTCTATTCAGATTATATCCATAATTGTTTATTAGACCATGTCCATCACCATGATTAGGATTATAAACTGTGTCCAGTACTGGCATCTTAATTGGAATCTCTGATCCAACTGATTGTGTTCTTAAACTATGGAATTAAAAAAAAAAGGCGAAGAAATTATTATGGGCTGTGGCATAGATTGTTAAAGGAAATGCCTGATTAAACAATAGAAGCCATCTGAAAAAATGCCTGTGACAATCTTTTATTGTAATTCCATCTCTTGCTTATATTCTAGGAATTATTTTAGTGGTTGCCAGTGAGATCTTTATCTATATTTCAACCTTGGAAAGACTAACAAAGAATACAGTACATAATAAACTGGTGTTCTGTTTCTGTAGCCCATAATGCATTATTTTAGACAATAAGCATAAGACATAATAGGTACAGAATCTGAATGTAGGGAACAAAGAAATCAGTTGCATCTTAAGACTGCAAATGAACCTTTTGCAATGTATGGTTTTATTTTCATCTATGTATTTATTTTTACATGAAGGCTCTTGTACAACTACAAATGACAAAGTATTTTCAAGGAGATGTATGAAACAGTATTTCTTTTTGCTCATACTGGCAGAAGGAAAAGTTCCGTGCAGCTATTTTCTCATTTCTTTCCTAGAGATGGGAGAGATATTGGTTTGAATCACAGTTTAATGTCTACTAACCACTTTGCATGTCCCAAACCAAAGCTTGCAACCTTGTTTTGATACTCATAGCTCTGAATTTTATGAAGCTTTATGCCAATAATCATATAATAGACCAATAAATATATATATATATATATATATATATATATATATATATATATATAATTTATTTATCACCTTTATAAGACTGTCTGGCTCTGAGTGGCAAATTTACAACAACAACAAGAAGAAAAAAAAATATTAATGGACTTCCAGAAGAAATAAAAACAGCACCATCTTAAATACACAGCATTCCCTCTGTGGCTCCATCTCCCTATCTAAGCCAAGGGCTCTGGGGAAGACCCAGGTTTTAAGGAACCATTTGAAGTTAATTGCAATGACTTTTGGCTACAGAAAATAAAGCTTGTATTGTATTAAGTTTTTCTGTGTGGTACAGCCTTTTCCAAGCTAGGTAGAAAGATATGTTATTTCCCAGAATTATCAGCAGAGGTCATGTGGACAAGTGAATTCTGGAAGATTACCTTCACATACCTTCAGGGTGCTGTTTTTGGGAGAAGATTAGCATATGTGAAAGAGTGGTGAGGGATCCCCTATAGCTGAGGTGGGCAAATCTGTTGGACCAAGAAGCACACTTGGAATGTTGACAGAATGTCATGGATGCTCTCAGAAAATAGCTGCCACTCAGCGGCTTGGCCATGTCCAACATGACCATCATGGTAGATGTGACCAATCGTAAAATATTTGTGTATCAAAAGGGAAACTGATGAAGTGGCTGACACTCTTTTTACACTCTAAGCATGTTTCTTACCACCCCGAATATATTTCATTTAATTTCACCTTACCTGACCTCTGAGCCTCATGTGGTGCAGAGTGGTAGGCGGCAGTATTGCAACCAAAATTCTCCCTACAACCCAAGTTCAATCCCAGAGGAAGCTGGATTCTCAGGTAGCCAACTCAGGTCAACTCTACCTTCCATCCTCCTGAGGTTGGTAAAATGAGCACCCAGCTTGCTGGGGAAGGTGACGACTGGGGGAGGCAATGGCAAACCACCCCGTTCTATAGTCTGCCAAGAAAACATTGCAAAAGCAGTGTCCCCCCAGAGGGTCAGACATGACTCGGTGCTTGCACAAGGGACATTTCACTTTTCACGACCTTACTTTACCTTATTTTTCTGGGCACCTGGGCACACCTCCAATAAACCACTGAGCTATCACCATATCCATTTTTTTTTAATGGCTATCAAATAACCTTACACTTCCAGCTTTGATTAAAGGCTGATCCACACTTCCTGTTTGCCCAGCAAGAGGGTGGGCCATCAGCCATTTCAGGAGAGGAGAAATGGATGACATCATCATAAGCTGGTCCCCAGCCCACTGGAAAGGCAACTTTCACTCATGTTTTCTGGCTACAAAGTCTTTTTTTTAAAAAAAATATTCTCTCATTGTTTTCTAGTATTTAATAGAGTCTATTTTCCTTTATAGATAAGTAGCAAACTCACTAGACTTAACCCAGAAATGAAGTTGCTATCTTCTAAGGTTGGGCATTCTGGTTCTCTCCAGATGTTTTGTCTTTCACTCCTCATTGGTCCCAGTCAATGGTAAAGGATCCAAAACATCTGAAAGGCATCAGGTTGTGTACCACTGTTTTAACTGAGAGTATTCAAAATCTTTCATTAAATCTCCTTTTGACAGTTAGATTCTGTCAACAGAATGAAATAATTGATTAGCAAAGAGGTTTTTTTAGCAGATTGCCATTTCACAAATAATGGACTTTTTAATATTTTTAAACTAAAAGTGTGTCCCCAAAACAGGGCTTCTTAGGTACATATACTTTATAACTGTTCTGAGACATGCTGTAAGTGATAATCTGTGCAAACAGTTATGGCAATTATGTTATGACACCAGCAAATTCTGCCTGTGAAAGGAACCAAAAAATGAGAAGTTGAGGTCCTGGTGTTTCTATTTAAGACTGTCTGACTCATCTGGTATTCATGAATTGTATCTGATTGGTTTCAGAGATAGGTAGTCCCTGAAACGGATAATTTCACCTCTTACCCAGAGCTGAAACAAGTGAATTACTAGGAAGCATGCATAATTAGGCTATCTGTAGACATGTTCAGGAGGCAGAGATTACCCATGCTTTGCCAGCTTCCAGATCATTACTAAAAGTCAGAGATGTCATTAGAATGAACAATTTCATTCTTTCCCTAAGTAATGAGAAACTGAGAGGTAATGTAAAATACTCTGTTGGAAACCAGTTTAAGCAGGTAAGAAATATTTTCCTATGATTTGAATTAGTGATGGGCAAATCCATTAGAGTATTCCACCAGCCCTAGCTTAATCAAAAGTGTCTTAGAGGAAACTTCTGCAATTCTCATTTTAATGTCCTTTGAAAGTTTAGGATTCTTAATCTCCCTTTTCTGAGTTATCTCAGACTTTAAAACAATTATGTATATTTTACACTGATATGATAAACTCTGTGGAATGTAATTTCATAAATCCCACAAAGTACTATTAGTGATTACATTTCTGGAAGTTGCTAAAAATAAGGGTTTTTTTAGATGGCTTATGGTGATTGAGTTGATGCCTATGAATGACCAATGGCTTTCTTTATTATTGTTGATTGTATTACTTATGTATTTTATTTAGCATGGATGTTTTATTGTATTGCTGTTGTTGTGAACTGCTTGGTTCAGTGTGGTAGATACAAATTGAATGAGTGAAAATAAATAAATAAGAAAACAAAGGATTCATTTTAATTAAAATAGTCATTTGGAAGGAGCAAATTCCAGTTAATATAATAGCTCATTCTTCTGTTTTATATTTGTACTCCTTCTCCTCTGATATTTTGCCGAATGTCTCCAAATAAATACAACTTTCCAGATCTTGTTCATCTAGTTGGCAATACTTGCTTTCTCTACTCAGCTCCATAATTAAACATTAATAAATTTGCAGCAATTAGCACACCAATATGTAAGTTCCCCACAGTTTTTGGTTTTTTTGTTTTGTTTTGTTTTTTTGCTGTAATACCATTGAGGGTATTACCAAAACTGATATGTAATTTTGCTCCTAACTATAGAAGAAAGGTTGAGAATTAATGAGATTCTTAGCAAGACTGGGGTTTAACAATTTCATCTCCTTCTGTGTCTTGTGGGAAAAATCCCTTCCCTGGAGCTTTAGAATGGGGAGTTCACAGAGTTGGGAACAAAGACTATAATAGATCCAGTTTATTATATATCTAGGGTTTGGGTGGGTGAAAACTAAAGGACATCTCTTTGTGTGCCCGGCAGGTCTGGTCAACCCAGAAGTTCCATATATCATAACGTTTTCTTGAACATTTCTAAGTTTCTATGAATCACTGAAAAATGCTCTGAGCTTGTGCATAGACAACCCGTTCCCCTTGTTTCATTAGCATTTTTATTCCCCCCCAATCTTTGAGTCACCTGAATGTATTTCTGACATCAATAGCATAAACCAGAATTCTTCGACACATGTCCCATTAAATATACTATATTTAAATGAAGATTAGCCTTAACTTCATTTTAAATGTACTTTTTTCCAATTATATGCTGGTTTTACACAATTCTTTCAAACCTGCTTTGACATTTCCTACTTTTTTGGAAGCAGAAGTTGGATTCTTGGGTAGCCGGCTCAGGTCAACTTAGCCTTCCATCCTTCCGAGTTCGGTAAAATGAGCACCCACCTTGCTGGGGAAGGGGACGACTGGGGAAGGCAATGGCAAACCACCCCACTCTATAGTCTGCCAAGAAAATGTTGCAAAAGCGGCATCCCCCCAAAAGGTCAGGCATGACTCGGTGCTTGCACAGGGAACCTTTCACCTTTCATATCACTTTTTTGTTCTAACTGAAAATGTTAAAAGCACCAAACTCTACATGCTCCTGTCATCAGTACCATACTGGCATTTACTTTGGTGCACCATAGGATTTCAAGATAAAAGAAATCTGTGATAGATTTATATCCTTAGCGACTAGTCTATAAATAAGTAAACAATTTTTAAAACATCTGGAAAGTTGTACTTTTTTTTGGTTTTGTTTTGTTGCTGAAAATTGCTTAATGTTTTGCATTAGCAGCATCAGCCCATAAGTGGGCTAACCAAAAGGATCATTCTTAGGCCTAGCTATTTGTTATCCTGCAGAGTGTATTGTATATGATGCAACATACAGCCCAATAAAGCTATGAGAATATGATTACATCCCAAACTGCCACATTTAGGAAATGGAGAACAGGAAGAAAATAAGGGATGTAATATGTTTTAATGGTCTTCAGGTTGCTGCTATATGGTTGCTGTTTTCATCTCTCTTCCTCTCACTTTCTCTCAGGTTTGTATCATTTCTCAGCATTGGAAGACATTGCTATCGGTGAACCAGTAGGAAGGGTTAAAGCAAATGACTTGGATATTGGCGAGAATGCGAAGTCATCCTATGACATTATTGAAGGAGATGGAATGGATATCTTTGAGATCACCTCTGATTCTCAGACTCAGGAAGGCATTATTAGATTAAGAAAGGTAAATGGCATGGAAACTGGAGGAAGTCTGGTTTATGGATCTTGGCAATACATAAAACAGTCCTTAAAGAAAAGGTGCATAAGTTTGGGTTGGGACCAGGACAGAGAAGATATAGACCAGCTCAAGAAATATATTTGATTTCAGAAGTGATTGTTTTGATTTCCTCAAGTGAAGTGCAACTCCTGGGAACTACACATGACACATTCATGTAGTTTTATTGGCAGCAATATGGAAATGTTTTTTTTTTTATTATTATTATTATTGTCCTCTGGGATGTATTTTTGACTTCTCAACTTAATTTACAGTTCTGGGATTTCTTGGTGATCTCCCATCCAACTATTAAACAGGTCCAATCCTGCTACTTAGTCTTTTTGAGATCAGCCATGGTCAGCTAGATGACCAAAAATGATTTGGTTTCATTTAAATTTTGGTTGAGGTAGAAGCCGATGATTTCCTTCAGCGCAATTACGATAATAGTGTGATTATGCTACCAACAGCTGACTGTAAAACCACTACACTTGTTTTGCTTTTTTGTCCTCCACAATTATAAAATTGTGTAAGCCCCAAATACCCAATTCCCTAAAGGCCAAGCACTTTCAGCTCACCCTCATTGATCTTGCTGTTTAATTGAACAAAGCTTTTACATCCAGCGGACAACCCAACTTTTAAACAATTGAAGTACCTACCTTAATGTAGAACATTCCTGTTTCTCTTTTTTATATTATTTTAATCCACTGCTTAATTCAATACTTCCCTTGATTTAATTCAATTCTTCCCTTGATTTACTTCAATTCTTCCCTTGATTTAATTCAATTCTTCCCTGGATTTATTCGTCAGAGGAGAGAGAGAGAGAAAGAGAGAAAGAAAGGAGTGTGAAATCATTGGAAGGATGACTCAAAAGAGGGACTCGCCCTGATATCATGAAAAGTAAGGGGACAAGGAACCATCATATCTACTTTCACTACACTAGGTGCAATTTTACAGTAATCTCTCATGTTCCCTAAAAAAAGCCTTGAACAACAATATACCCTTTCCTTATAGAGAATGTGTTCCACCCCCAGGATGTTTGGTTGGCATTTTCTGGTTCCCCAAAAGAAACAGTGAAAAGTTTTTTTAGTAGGTTGAAAATCATCATCATCATCATCATCATCATCATCATCATCATCATCATCATCATCATCACCATCACTGTGATTTGCTCCTCTTTGTATGCAGAGGAACAGGAGGTTACCAGATAGTAGTCCCCTCCAATTCCACTGCTGACTTTTCATCTCTTGTCATTTTGAACTGGGAAACATATGGAAATGGTAAGATAAACTTAAGGTAGTTTTAACATGATTTAAAAAAACAAAACAAAACAAAACCTCAGTGAAAATAATAACCTGCCCATTTGTATAATGTGACTCTGCCCACTTGTTCCATCATCCGGCCCAACCAAAAATTAAATTTATTTATTCATTTATTATTCAAATGTTATTACCACCCATTTCCCCCAAAAGAGGGACTCTTGGCGGCTTAGAATAAAATCAAGCTACAACCATAAAAGTTAAAATCTCATGAAAATCAAACACATTACAAATATAAAATGCAATAAATAAATATAAAATCCAAGAGGTTATAAAATTCCAAGCTGGTGGGAGGGGCCCTAGGGTGCAAGCCACCCCCAAGAATGGCTACCCACCTTCCTGCCCCAAGTGAGATGGCAGAACCAAGTCTTCACAGCCTTCCAGAAGGTCGGGAGTGAAGGGGCCTGCCTCACCTCTGGGGGCAAGATGTTCCAGTGGGCAGGGGCCACTGCAGAGAAGCCCCACCTTCTGGACCCCACCAGATGGAATTCTCTTACCGACGGGGTCCTCAGCATGCCCTCTCTGCAAGATCGTGTGGGGTGGCTTGATGTAACAGGGAAGAGACGGTCCCTCAGGTAACCTGGCCCCATGCCATGTAGGGCTTTAAAGGTGATAACCAACACCTTGAATTGGACCCAGAAGCAAACTGGCACCCAGTGCAGCTTGCACAGCAAAGGCATTACATGTGCCAACCTAGGGGCACCAAAAATGGCCAGCCCGGCTGCATTCTGGACCAGCTGAAGCTTCCGGATACTCTTCAAGGGTAGCCCCATGTAGAGCGCATTGCAGTAGTCTATATGGGAGATGACCAGGGCATGAGTGATTGTTCGGAGGGCTTCTCTTTCCAGGAACGGTGCACAGCCCGAAAATTGCACAAAGGCCCTCCTGCCCACAACTGCCACTCAGATTATACACTGAGTCTGTCTGGGGCATTGCAACCCCATCCAGAACTAAAGATGACAACTTCCTGGAAGCTGAGGGAAAATGTTTTCTCCAGCACTAAATGTTGTCTTCCTCTGCTTTGTATCAGAGGCTACTATCTTGCTTCTTAAAAAGATTGGGAAGCTTCAGGAAGGGAGATGGTCCTGGAGCCCTTAGATCCTAAGTTTCCACTGTTTTGAGCATTCATTAGTAGAAACTGATTGCAATCAGGCACATAGTCCAGCTAGTACACAACCTAATGGATATATATCTGTTATTGTTTTTAATTTCAGGAATAATAATAATAATAATAATCCAATCATACAGTTTCCATCATGCGTTTAGAGCACTAGGTTGACAAATGCTTTGGTGTGATTTATTGCTGCTGAATTTGCAATGATTCAAATGATACCGTTATGTGATTGGCAAATTGTGTATATGCTGATTTCCAGCAACCTATTCATCGGTACAAAAGTGTAGTAATTTCTGAGTTGGCAGAGAAGCGAGTGCTTGTCATGTTTACTAAAAATTGCAAAGTTACATTAGAACTAGATTCAAAAACTCTGCAGATTTTTTTTTAAAAGATAGGAAAATATGAATATATACTTAAGCTTTCAGAGACTTCCTGAAAGAATTCTGGAATTTTTATTTGTGCTCTTTATATTTGCATTGCAGATTTAAGCTTCTCTATGTTTCTTTTCTCCTTCTCTTTGTTCCGTTCTATGGGACATTGTGATGCAAATTTATATATCTTTCTAAAGCTTGACAAATTTGCACATTTGAAATGTTAATCATTGTGAGGCATCAAAGGGTTGGATTGTGAATCTGTACATGCCAATGTTCTTGAAGTTGCAGCAGATATTAATCTTGGGTGATCATAAAATTTGTGATTTAGGATGCCTCTTTTTTTATAAAAAATCTTCCAACTCCTATTATTATTATTTCTTATTGGCCATGTTTCAAATATTTATGAGCAAAACCAATCAGAAGTGCTTCTGTCTAAGCCTATTGAAATGATTGGCAAATTGTGAATATCAATATCCAATCACCCTTGCTCTATAGAGATGCTGTGAATCAGATTTTTTTTTTTTTTGCTCCTGATACAAAGATCATTTTGCATACAGCATGTACAATTGACTTAATTGCGCATCAGCTGCTATATCTAGCCATTGTATGTGCGCTCTCTCTCTCTCTCGCTGTCTCTCATGAATCCCATAACACTATCTCCTGGCACCCTTACACACAAAACAACAACAACAATAATAAAGAGTTCAGATCTGCACTGTAGTGTTTCAGGAGCAAATGTGAATGGAGAACCTATAGGTGACTTAGCTTATTGTCAACAATGTAATCACAACAATATACAGATCTTCAGTGCACTTATGCACTTACTGTAACAACTCTACTCTTGAAGGTAAGTCTCCAAAAAAGGTTAATGTTGCCTAAACCTCTAAAGCCGTACCCCATCAGTCTCTCAATAACTAAAACTGTATTTGCCTTCTTAATTCTTTGAGGTTCAGTTTAATAGCAGCAGAATTTCCTTGCAAGCTGTGTTCTCAATGACCAGCTATAACGTCTCTTTAAACCAATAGTAAAAAAAAAACATGGGACATGTTTAATTGTGGACTTTAAATGCAGTTTTGAACCTCCCTTATGCTCTTGAAGGTAAGTCTCCAAAAAAGGTTAATGTTGCCTAAACCTCTAAAGCCGTACCCCATCAGTCTCTCAATAACTAAAACTGTATTTGCCTTCTTAATTCTTTGAGGTTCAGTTTAATAGCAGCAGAATTTCCTTGCAAGCTGTGTTCTCAATGACCAGCTATAACGTCTCTTTAAACCAATAGTAAAAAAAAAACATGGGACATGTTTAATTGTGGACTTTAAATGCAGTTTTGAACCTCCCTTATGCCATCCAGGTAAACTTCTAAGCCTATTTTCTTTCTTGCCCAGAGGTTCCCCCCCGCAGCCCCCCGCCAGGAATTATAGGCAGAGGACTTTCCCATTATAATGTACTACATGCTCCTTGACTCTTTTAACTGGAGATGTTGTGAACTGAATCTAGGGCCTTCTGAATGCAGTTGACGTCTCAGACATGATTGCTTCCATTTTTGTTTAATACTAATACATTAATTCACAAGCAAAGTCAAATGTATGATGCACACTTTGAAAACATTTCCCTATGCTTCATGCTGCTTTGTTGAACTGTACCAGAAGGTGAAGCTTCAAGACAGTTACTGTAAAAATCTCTTGATGGTTGTGATTCACAAATATTCTTATAAAATTAAGTTAATGGATACTAAGTGTTCCTCTCCCCATATGATTAGATCTAAATTGTTCTGAATCCTGCTACTCTTAATGAAAGAACAATACCTTCAGTCTGTTCTTTTCACACATTTCTGCAAACAGTAGAATACTTATGCCACATGAAACTTGTTAATTTTTCCCTCTTTGCTCCTTAACTACAGTGAACAGAATGACAATTAGCTGAGTGATTAATATGCAATCTAGGCCATTAGCAGTAAAAATTATTCCATGGCAAAAAAAAAGAACAGTGACAAAATTCCAAGTGAGAAACTTTTATATGTGTTCTTTTTTAAAGATTTTAAATGGAGAGAGTAAATCTCCAGTTTGGTGGGGTTTCACTGAGGTTTACCAAATTAATGAAACCTCAGTAAACAGCCATGAAAAGTGCAGTCCTGTAAAAGAAAGTGAAAAGTGCATTAAAAGTCAGAAAATGGAGGTGAAGCAGATGCATTGGCATTACATTTTATTGTTCTCCCTGCTGTGGTCATTTGAAAAATGCTTTTGTGTTTGTCATTGTTAACAGCCCTTGGACTTTGAAACCAAAAGTTCATATACACTGAAGGTAGAAGCAACTAATGCATATATTGATCCACGTTTCATCAGCGTGGGACCCTTCAAGGATACGGCAACAGTAAAAATTGTAGTGGAAGATGCTGATGAACCTCCAGTCTTTTCATCACCAACGTATCTACTGGAAGTGCATGAAAATGCTGCTATTAACTCTGTGATTGGTCAGGTGACTGCCCATGATCCAGATGGATCTTCAAGCTCTATAAGGTACTGCTGCTTAAAACAATACCTCCTGCCTGAACAAAGGGCTTCATAATGTGCATGATACCTGAAAGACCATCTTCAACCTCCAGTTGTGTTTGACATTTATCCCCCTGTGGAATACTGAGAAATTAAATTTAGTCAGACCATTTCTCCATCTAGTAATTGTCCACAGGTTTTCAAATATGAGTTTTTTTTCCAGTCTGACTTAGAAATGCTGGCTGTCCCGCTAGGAAGCATCTGCATACTATGCCACTAAGCTGAGCTTTGATTTTATGGTAGCTTTAGCATTACAGTATCCTTCTGAGTGGTCTTATCACACCCACCCTTTGTTGGCATCTTATGTCTTTCCAGATCCAGAAAATGATCATTTTACCTTTCTTGGCATCTTTTTTTTTTTTTAAGTGATTCTAAAACTGATTTTTTTAAAAAAAAATCATGGTTCTCTGGATTTAAGATAAGGATGTTTCTATTTCATTTGATAGATATCCACTGTACAATCTCTGAGTGTGATCATTCTGAATACCATGGAGGAAAGTAGAAGGGAGGGAGAAAAAAGAGGAAAAAAAACACCTGAAAAATAAACAATATGTGTGGGGTAAAAAAATATTTCCTTCCCATCTTTACGATCAGGTTCCCTTAAAGTGAGCCAAGTGAACAAATGAAGGCAGCTGACAGCCAATGAACAAATAATATGAAAACTGCCCTAAAGGATGTCTGCTAGAATCAGGCTGTTCCATACCATATTCTGTAGCCTCCCAGGACATTCATTGTTAGTACTTTTATCTTCCTATCCCCCACCAACAAGCCAGTGGGCACATTTACAAATAACATATAAATCTGTATCCCCTATCATCTTTATTTACTAACAAATACCACTGATGCTTCTGTGATTTGCTTGTTTATTTTGCTATGAGAGCAGTAGTGTGATGATTTTTATTGCAAATAATTTAAATGATATCTGGTAGATCTTTTATTTACTGTTCCTATGGTCATATTGTGAACTGCCAGGTATCTGGCAAATACACATCTAGCAAGACAAATAAATACATCCAAGGGCATGCTTTGATATGAAAGTGTTTTGCTCTGCAGCATGCTAGCTTACATTTTAAACATGATTAAAACAATCTTTATATTCTTTTTTGAAAAAAATAGTTTAGTGTCCATGGGTGCCCTGTTGGAGACCCAACTTCTCCATTCTCTCTTTCTTGTCCTCATCTGAAATCTATATTTCATGGTTGTTCAGTGCATCTGGTCCAAGAACATTTTCTGGCTTGAAAAAATATATGCCACAGAGCAAATTTGCTCATCTTCAAGGCGCCATTTAAAAAAAAGAAAAGAAAAGAAAAGCTGCATAAACATTCAAGTTGATCAGAAAATGACGGGAAAGTTCTTAAATCCATCACCTTCAGGCTTTTCCTGATTTTTAATTGCTTTGGATATGTTTCTTTGCCTCATGAGTACAGTCTCTTCACCAAACTCTTTGAAGCTGCCATCTGTGCAATAGGATTATACGGGGCTGGTTGTTAATCAGATAAGAATTTTCAAGTTATTAAGTCACAAGAGGAAAAATTTGGAGGCAGAAATTCCTGACTAGTTATTGAAAATATATATCTTACTATGCCAATATCTCTCATTAAGCCATGTGAGCATTTTGGGCCCCACAAAATCCATCATTACCTTATTGTATGATGGTATTTCACAAGTTTTAATTAAATATAGAGAACTAGCATGTGGGGGTCCCATTTCTCATCTAGATTCAGACTGATATGTATACTGATTCAGTCTTCCTAATGCTTCCAATGCTTATGCCCTGATTTTTTGTTTGTTTGTTTGTTTGCTGATCACTTTGACAATCTGTGTTTCTGTGCCAGCCAATGCTTTCGTTAAAGCTAATGCTTTAAGTTAAATTCATTTTAATAAATAGACTCCTTAAAGCAGTAAGGGTTCCCCACCCCCCAGCTCACTTGGAACCCTGAGACAAGTCAGAATGTTTTAGAGAGGAACAGAGAGAGACTGTGCTTGTGAAAGATCCAAAATACATGTTCCAAATAATATTTGAAGCATACACAGCCCTACTATAGACTCCTAAGTTACTAAAAGGAGCACAGTCTTCTGACTCTGTACTTTTAGTGCTGACTTGGCATTCCACATATTTCAAAACAAATGATAAGGCTAAACATTAGAGGGATTTTCAGGGAAGCAAAAAGCTGGTTTGACCTGGCTAACAAAATGTATCAGGATGGTGCTGTTTTCAGATTTCTGGAAAAAGCCCTTCTTAGCATGCCAAGTCCCCCGCCCCAGGTAATTTAACTGCTATGTAGCCTTCATTAAGATTGTTAAATCATCATCAATGACTCTTGATGATTTTCAAAGTGCTGTCAAGGGTTATGATGAGAGGTGGATAGTATAACTGGAGGAGTGAGCTAAAGAACTGAAATCAGGAGAGCGAATGGAAAGGTGAAACAGGTTGTATGAAAATCAATATTCATATGCAACTTTTTAATAAAGAGATTTTATGTGCAATATCCCAAAACGATGTAGTTATTAATGTAGATTTACCTATTGTAAGTCATCTCTCTCCCTCATCCCTTTTTTGTAGAAATGTGTTCTTTTTTTCCTGACAGAACTTGCGGAAACAAATCAGAAATGTTGTGAAAGACCGATGCTTCCTGTTCAATAATTAGTCTACTGGGAACTTACTTTTGTTGTTCTTTGAGTTTTATAAGTTGAACCGTATCTAGACATTCTTCAATCTGTTCACAATTTAGCATCTGCTTACTATGTAATTTAGAATAATATTCAACAAATTGATTTCTTACCTTTTCCATTGTTGAAACACATCACTTGCCATCAATAATAATAATAATAATATCATCATCATCATCATCATCATCATCATCATCATCATCATCGCAGGATGAAAGCTGTTCCAAGTAAAGCTGCCTTTCAATTGCAAAAGGCAGCTTTACTTGGAACAGCCTACATCCTGCAACAATACCTTTAACACCATCAAACAATACCTTTAGCTTTTAACACCATCAAACAATGACATCTGCCTATCCCAGGTCCTTGGGAATGACTTGATAGGTGGATAAAAATACCCAATCCAGTCTAAACATCTGGCTCACTGTGTGACCAACCATAATAATAATATGTTTTCTCTTGTTCCTTTTGCAGTTGATAAACCAGCATTTTATCTAGTTTATTGCCATTTTCAAAATATTTTTGATCAGCAAACTTCATCTTCCCATAAGTGTCACTTACTTCCATTAAATCTAGTTATTTACATAGTTTTCAGCTTTTAGTCTAAATCCAGAAGTGGATTCTGCTTTTGACTTAATTCTAGTTGCTTCAGTTCATTCATCAGTATGTCTATTTTCAAGTGGTTTTCTTTCTGTTTGACAGTTCTCTCTAAATGCTTTCCTCAAATCCCACACCGAAAAGAAAGACATCTCAGGAGTTAGTTGACTACTGTGCTGACATTAAAGATAAAACAATAATCTAGTCATTTCCAGCTTCCTTTTATGAAATTGGCTGTGGAAGTGCAGTGCTTGAGGTTCATTGTCCAAAATGTACAATCCTGGGGAAAGCTACAGCTGGTATGTGTTTATCCTTTTGCATGCTCTGAAGCATCTTTTGGAGAAAAGATCCAAAGTGCTGCCCAGCCCTGTTGCTATTCCCAAAAAAGAACCTGGGTAACCGTATGGTGGACATGTTGGAATCTCAAAGTTGGCTAAATGCTGGAATGTTCTTAGTTATGGGCATTTTTTCATGGCTTTACTCATCAATATGTATATGTATATCCATTTAAAAAGTGTGATTTGTAGCTGAGGAGAGCTGTGGTGAATTGCATAGTATAGTGAAGTGTGGAGATTTGGAGAAGGGTGAAATCTAAGGAAAAACCAAGTTCTAATCTGCATGTTAGAGCAAGATGTTCATATAAGTTAGTTTAGATATTTGGAAAGATGAGATCCTTCATGATTCTTCAATTATATCTTTCCAAACATCTTTGTGGAATTCAAATGAGGATATTCTCCACACTTCCAAACTTGTGTTTGGTTTCTCTCAAAACTTTGGTAACTATTGGTTCTTGGATCTAGTCTTTCTGCCTTCAGTATTCTTCTTCTTTAAGAAAGGAACACTCATATATGCATATATACACAACACATACACAGTGTCCTGAAGGGTATTTCATCTTCAGCAAAAGTAAATCATTTTCTTAATACACAGCAGGCTCTAAAATCCTAGATAAAATATTTTATGCCTTTCCCAAGCTGCAGCTGTTTATCTCAGTCACCTAGTAGCATGCCCTCTCTGGTTGGCATTGCTGAGATACGGTGATTTACAGTATCAATATTGTGATTCATGTCGCAGCAGGAGAATGCTGAAAGGCTAGGAAGGTTCAGGTTTTGTTGTAAACCCTTAATTTACATCAATACAAAACACATTTTGGTGGAAATGAGTAAAAAGGCAGAGACATAAAGTTACATTCAAATCCATATTTCTGAACCATTGGCTGAAGAAATGAATGTTCTCACCACCCATTTCCTCCAAACTCAGTTTCTGAATCTAGCCACCACTACCCAATAAACTGTGGCATTACTAAAGCAGTTTCAGAGTTTATTAAATACTTACTTATTATTTCCATCCCATGCCCTCAATTTGATAGAAAAGTACCTTCATATATTGCTTAGATGTTTAACAATACCCATGTTAAAAAGAATAGTACAGTAATATCATGACTCAAACCATTGCACATGATGCTGTATATATTAGTCTGAAGTCACAAAAGAGAGTTTTTTTCTTCCTGTCAACAGGTCAGCTGGTTTCATTTCTGTTAAGAAACCATTCTACTTTTTAATACATTTTGATCTTGTGAAGAGCTTGTTGAAAGTCACTACAGAAAATTTCACAAATCCCCCATTTTATTTGTGTTTTTGTTTAAATAGCTACTGGGATTATAACTAGAGATCTGTCTCAGGAAGCATTTCTTTATGTAGCTAAATAAAATCAATTGAAAATATGACTTGTCCTTGCAAATGTAAATTGGAGTTCATCTTTTTAATGGAAGCATTTGCTATTTAGTGTGCATTTGTTCCTGTGATCTTTTAAAATATGTATTCTGCAATATCTCTACCATCTATCTGGTGGGGCTTAAGTTGAAATTCTGAACAGGGAGCAGAGGGGAACTTGTTTTTTTTTTCAGAATGTTTACAATTTAACCAATATATTTACAATCAAATCAAATTTTAGAAAATATTTGGAAATTTCACCCATCCATCCTTCCTTACAAGAAGTTCAGGACAATGCCAAATTCCTTATTTGAGGGTAGGTTCAGGGGTAGTAAGACATAGGGACTGCCTTGTTATTTCATGCAGAGATGTTAAACCTATCAATGCTTATGAAGAACTTCTTGTTCAAAGCAGTATGCCTTCGAACATCTTTTTTGGAAAGTGTAGCGGAAGTAGTCTATAACTTCATATCTTGTTCAGCCATTTCTAGAAACATGTGAATGAGTCCTTGGGAAACAAAATAGTAGAGTAAGACCTTTGGTCTGATCCATAAGAATTCCCCCAGCTGGTTTCATTTGTGACTGGGAACTCAAACCTACATCATCCAAATTGTGAGTCCCGTTAACTGATATGCAACTGATCTAATAATACTAGGTTTGTTCATATGAGAGGTCTCTTGATAGGAGGAGGATCATTGAACCAGTTGGGAGGGAACTTATTACCTGTGCTAATCAGAAGAAGGGAATCTCTGCTTCAGTGTCAACCACCTTCCCTCTCTAATGATCTCTGCATGGCTGTCCCTTCTTTGAACTCTGTTGAGGATGAGGTTTGCTTTTGCTTAGTTACTGTTTTTTTTTTAATTTAGTATTTATTTATTTCATTATTAACCCACCAAATCAAAAGCTTCAAGGTGGCTTACAATAATACAAAGCAAACAACAAGAACAAAGAAATTAAAATTGCAACCACAATATTAAAACCCTTTAAAATCTTTTTTTAAAAAAAGATGTACAAATGAAAGAAGCCAGTGGAAGCCTCCCTCCCTTCAAAACATTGCAAAAAACATAAGGTTTGTTGCTTCTTGGAAGGTAAGGAATATGAAGGCCATTTGAACCAGACATCCCTGGCATCTCAAAAGAATTTTGAGCAGGGAAGGAGGTGTGCAATTCTGATAAATGAATATGTGGCGGAAAACACTTAATTATTCTTTGTGATTTGACATTCTTTTATGGTGGGTAGAAATATAATTGTCAGAGCAAGTAGAAGCACCTCAGGGATGTTGACTGATCTCAACCAAGCTAAGGAAGGTTGTACCTGGTCAGCACTTGGGTGGAAGACCCCAACAGGAAATTCCAGAGATGGAAGCTTGTTTGGGGAGTTGAATAAATATTCCAGGAGAAAGTAGTAGCAAACCAACACAATATTGCCAATAACAATGATATATGAGTGTCCACATAATTATCAGGAGTGAAGCTTGAGTGGCAATTTAGAGCAGTAATTATGTGTAAACGCTACTGGGGATACAAAAAATGCCACCACATATTCCTCTGGCAACAGATTTTAGATGGTGTCCCAGAAGAATCGATGATGGGTTGAAGATGAACAAGCAAGGTATTTAAAGTGTCTTTCACTAAGGATTGAAGGAAACTCACCCAGTGCTGTAAAATGTGTTGATCCAAAGGTTCCTAATAGCTGAAAAGCAGTTACCAAGCAATTTCTGAAAGTGATAAACTTTCAATAAATGTTTTGCGGAGCCATCTTCAGTCTGCCATTTCTTCCCTGGAAGTCCAGTGTAACCCTAAGTCTCCAAGGGTATCCAGAAAATGCTGAGATCCATCTATCAGTCTGTGATTCCTGATCTTTGCACCACAGATATTAAGGGGTTAGATTTATTTATATTCTCACAAACAAGGGCCTGGTGAACTCATATATTTTACTGCTGTTTTTGTTGACCCATATTCTGTCCCATTCTACTTCTATGGTACTATTTTTTTATGAAGTGTGTTTGTAAATATGCATTTTGAAAGCATATTTTCAACATTTTGTTTTTTCAGTAATGTGTAAGTTCCCTTGACATTATTGGTGTGGCATGTAAAAGTTTCAATTTTATCTACAGTATCTGATTGGACATTCCTGGTTTCATGGAATGGTTCCATCTTCTGACCTTTTCCATTATCATTGGGAATTCCTCAGGCTCATTGTTGGGATCCTTATTACTTTCTCCATAAACCTTCTGCTAGGCTCCTTGATTTCATCAATTATTGCATCTGCACTGAAGTTTTCAGGTTTATTCTTTTGTCTTTGCTCTGGATGATACAGCATAGGCATCTCTTTTCAATGTCTAAGCAGAATTTCTTATTGGATGTGCCTCCACTATCTTAAACAGCACATGAAAGCATGAAGATAGGCATTGTTGTATTCCATCTCAATTACCTCATCTCCCTCACCCCCTTTTGTCTCTCCCTTTAGTTCAAGGCTGCCAGCTGCAGGTCTTCTGATGATAGACTGTCTTCAAATATTCCATTTAAAAAAAAAAAAGTGTTAAAACCCGCAATTTCCATTCAATGAATAGTCAAAAGGTCCATCAGTTCCTCACTACTGAGATAGCTAACCAGTTGGTTCATGTCCTAACTGTGACTCTCTTGAATTATTGTGGAAGGCTGTTGGCTGGGTTACCCAAGACTTCGCGCCAGCATTTGATCTGTGGCCAGAATGCTGCTATTTGTACTACACTGAACTTTCCTTCTTTCTACCTCTTCTTATTTCCTCTCACAACATTTCTGGGGTTAAACACATTGTGCTTTGCATATGGGTCCCCCCAGCAATTTGACAGAGCTTCTGGTGGTTCATAAGCCCATGAGGTTAATTCAACTACCAGACCAGAGTTGATAGGTTTTCCTTGTATGCTAGAATGGCCAGTGGAATGGTGGTTGCAACCCTTTTCATGCATGATATAGGGGCATGGTAAATTTACTATTGCTGCTGCTGCTGCTGCTGCTACTCCTCCTCTAAGTTATGGATGCCAAAATTTATTTCTGTTAGATAACCAGGTTATGATCTGATGCATTTTCTTGAGAGATCCAAATCAGTCAGTTCAGAACAGAATTGTGAGAGAAGTTGTTTAAAGATCTCTAATGTACTCACCAGCCTGAGTCATGGTATGAGCTAGCTCTAATACTAATTCATCACTGCATGGTAATGGAGAATACTGAATAGGTGCAAACCACTTGGTGTGCTGTGTTGAGATGTCATATCTTAGAACAATAGTCAATATATTTCTTTATTTAAATTGTCTGGTAGGATTTAGTGAAATCCTAAAGCTGTAGCTGCTGTACCATATCATTTGTCCTCCAGTTACTCTGCATGTTTTTTTCTGTTTCATTCTCTGTATGACCTGTCAGAAATTGAAAGTTTTAATTTCCCAGTTTGGTTTCTTTTACAAGTAATGCATTAATAAAACAAGTATATGAAAATGGACTGACATAAAAGCCTTCCTGTAGAATTTGCAGGGAGTTCTAAATCACCATTTTGTTTAACACACTGTCAGAACAATTTACCACTGAGATTTCTTGTTTGGTCAAGTTGCCTTTCTGTTTTAGGCTGCATAAGGTACCTGCACATTCTCATTTGCTCTGCTATCAGATCAAAGTTGTTTTGTTAGACACTAATAAGATCAGCTCATAAAATGGTCATTTTTTTCCAGTTTTTAAAGTATTTTTCCCATGAAAAGTTTTTTGGCTTTTTTTTAACCAACAATTGTCTTCAGAATTGGTTTACAATATAAACCAATGACACATTTATCTAATTAATGTAAAGTCATTTTTTCTTGGAATGAGAGTGCTGGCTGCATCTTCTTTAAAACACACAGTCATGTACAAAGCAACCTTCCCTCTTAATGTATTGACAGAATTATCAGCAGTTGTGATGAAATACAACAGGAACTGTCCAATAAAAGTGATGGATCGTCTCATTAACTCTTGATTCGCGGTAGTTTTTAAAAGACACTACCTACTGATCTTAGTGACAGCTTCTAACCTTCACGCTGAGAGCATGCAGCTAATTACTCCTTGGACTATAATTCTGCTTCCTGATTCTCAGTCCATCTTTATTTATTTATTTATTTATCTGGCCTTATGAATTATGCCATTATTGACTTCAGTGAATCCACTGAAGCCACAAAGCTTGCATTCAACCAAACATGGTTTTCTCAGATTATGATAACAATGCATTCAGGTCGGGCAAAAGAATTCCAGTGAATTTCAAGGATATTCATTTTCTAGGTTTTCCATCGATCGAAACACTGACCTTGAGAGACAATTCAACATTAATACCCAAGATGGAAGGATAACGTTGGCCACACCGCTGGACAGAGAAACTAGCACATGGCATAACATAACTATTGTGGCAATGGAAGAAAGTAAGTGATTGTTGATTATTGCCTATTTTGTCTTTGACTACTCTGCTGTGTTTTCCTATTTTCTTGTAAAGGGTCAAGGAGCTAAAGTCACCAGGAATTGTAATTTATCAGTTAGTCTCCTGAAAAGTGGGGGGGAGGGGGGAGGGAGAGAGAGAGAAAAAAAATTGCTTGTGGTGAGTAATCTGCATGTATTCCTGTTTATTATTGTTGTTTTTAATCAGATATGCCACCAGAGCAAAAGTATGCCTGCCAGGAATGAAATAGCATGGGAAATGCTCCAAGTAATGCTTTTAATGAATAGCTCTGCAACAGCATGTGAGAGCTGACATTTTTATGGCATGTAGATCTCTCTCATTCTCTCTCTCTCTCTCTCTTTTCCTCTTTCAAATAATACCTAGATGCTTGGACCTGCCTCATTTTTCTTTCAAACCATGGGATATAAACATTGTACAAAATTTAACAGCCTCCTGAAAAAGCCTTGCCAAAAATCCTGTTTCTTAAGTTATTTTGTTTAGCATTGACTATCTGCTTCTCTGCCTTCCCCTTTAAAGTTTTGCCAAGATAGTAGATGAATTTACAAATCAGAAACAAATGTTGGCAATGGAGTACCGACAGTAGTGATTCCACCAGGTTTATGAACTCCTGGTCTAGAAATAGAAATCTCTTTGGCACCTAAATGCTGGCTTCAGATATTAGCAAAGCACTCAGCCTCTAGATTATTTCACAGTGCACATCTCTAGAGAATAAAATTTATACCCAACTATCTACCTTCAAAGCATTATTCTTTCTATACTTACACTGATTTAAACTTATTTAGGGATTACATCACTGGTCATAATAAGAGAATAGAAGATTCACACAGATACAGTGTATTGATAAAGTTGTGAGAGGCATCCCAGACAGATGGCCACCCAGACTTAGCCCCTGGTGTTTCATGAATGTAAAAACAAAAACAGGTCGCAAACCCCACCCTCGCTTGCCCTGATTATGTTACCTAGTTGGATGATGAAACATCTGCAAGCAAACAACCAACTTAGAAAGCACCAAAACTCCACTGAATACTTTTAAAATATATTGATTGAGTTTTATGTACTGTATGTTCTGATGCAAAATTAATTCAAAGGGGATGAAGGGCAATGGGTCTACCAAAACAACACCAAGCCAAAAAATAACACAACCAATTCAGGCTGGTGGTATAGGATATAGACACACAACTAAAGGAAGCCTGGTGACACATCAATGGATATAATGGTAGGATACATCCAGTGTACCCTACAAGACTCAGTAAATATTAGTACTTCTGGCAACCTGCACAGAGCAGTCCTAATTCTGAAGTTAATTATACAGTTCTGAGCCATTAAATAATGTCAGATAGATTTTTGTTTTGTTTTATTTTGATGGCAGAAAGAGGTTTTGAAACTGGTCCCCTGGTTTGCATATAGTATTAGACTAGGAACAAGGATACCCAAATTTACAATAAATACATTTTGAGTCATGAAAGACCCATCTTATATTGGCTCAAATTTGTTTGTAACTTCCTGAGGCTGCAGTTAGGGGATGTACTGTGTGTCCTGGCAGAATTATGAATATGCAAGTCCAGAAAATTATGTTTTTTATTCAAAATATGCCAAATGGTGAATTTCTGGTGCAAGAGGAAGTAGTTTGTGGGGTTTCAGATATGGTTAACAAACCTATTGCAAGGCAAGCTCATATCCAGAGCACCAGAAAACATTTCCTGTTCTGTGGGATACCTGCAGTAGACGTTGTAAGGGGAGAATTCTGTTAGTCTGTGATGGCAAAAAATCAGGAGTCTGGTAAATGCTTTTTATGACTAAGACATTTTATTAGAAAGTGTAAGGTTGCCTGGGCTGCAGCTTCTTCATTGGATACGCAGAGTGGCTAGACTGATGTAGAATTTAAATTGGGGTGAGGAGAGGAAAGGTAGGGGTGGAAGGAAGATAGGGTGTTATGCAGATGAAGGTTACATGTGAGACAGATTATACTGTAAGTACCTTATTAATTAACAATTGCAATGTATTAAAAATCCATTGTATTTGTTGAGACCTTCTGAGATTGCCTGAAACCTTTTGAGGTTCAACAATTTCCTGCTGGATGCTGCTGTTAAAGTCCCACTTTTCTAAAGTTGCTTTGAGTCCTGAGACATTAAAGTGCTCAGATGTTATGCTGTCTTTGTTTTGAGTCCTGATATCAAACTTATGTCCATGAATTCTTTTGTGCAAAGTTTGTCCTGTTTGTCCTGTGTAGAATCCAGAGGGCCATTGCAGGCAGATGATGGCATACATCACTCTGGAGGAAGAGCATGTGAATGGGTCTCTATTGTGGTCTGTGTACTTTATGGGGCCTGGGATAATGGGACGAAAGTAGACATCTGGGTTTGTTGCAGGATCTGGTTCCCATGTGGGTGTTATTGCCCTGTTCTTTCTTGTTGCTTGTGAGAATCTGCTTCGGGTTGGGTGGTTATCTGTATGCAGGTATGGGCCTGCTACTTGGTGCCTGAAAAAGGTCAGTGTCCTTGTCCGGTGTGGGATGTAGCTTATTAATAATGCATTTGAGTGCCTTGAGTGGTGAGCTGTAGGGGACAACCAGTGATATTCTGTTTCTGTAGTCTACCTTTTGCTAGGTCCTCCCTGGGAATTGATCTGGCTCTGTTGATTTGTCTATTGATTTCATTGGATTGGTAGTTCAAGCTCCTCTTAAATGCATGATTTAGTTCCCTCGGTTGAGCATCTCTGTCAAGGAAGTCAGAACAAGCACCATACTTGCCTGGATGTAGATGATAGATTTGGTGGTAGGTTCTGAGTGGAAGCTGGACTCATGTAGGTATGCCTGGCAATTTGTAGGTTTCCTGTGTAATGTGGTATTTATATGTCCTTTGGGTAGTTTTGCAGTGACATTCTATAGATGGGTCTAAGCTGTGGTTGTTGGTGAGGTGGAAGTTGTTAAAGTTACAGATCTCATAAAATTATATCATGACTTCAATAACTTCCATTTACAAGAAGGGGAAAAGGAATCGACTAGCCAATTATCATCCCATCAGTCTACTAAGTATTATAAGCAAATTATATGCTAAACATTTAAATACAAAATTACTGGACTGGATGGAATCCTAACCAGTTCTGGCAGAGGAACAAGCTGTTTTAAGGCTAATAATTCTTCCCTTGATCAAACATTTGTTTTACAACACCTTGTAGAGAAGTATATAGATAAACCCAACTCAGCACTATATTTTCATTGATGTTAAATCTATCTTCAATATAATATCCAGAGTTAGACTGTGGGGAAAACTTTTTTTTCCCCCTAAGATGGCACCAAGGCCGGGCATGTTATGGAGCAGGTGCCAATGGTAGCTGGTTTTTGTATGTTTTAGTATGTTAGAGCAGGTTGGTGGTGGGGAAAGTTGAACTGAAAGGTGGTGGAGTTTCTGTGGATTTGGGTTTTTCTTCTATTGAGTCTGGTTGATGCTGCTTCTTTCCAAGCCCGCATGATTCGTCTCCGTTAGGCTGTGTAACAGCTTGGGACAGGATCACACGTGGTGCTTGGAACTTACCTCCTTGTCTGGACTGTTGCTGGTTGGATTGTTGGCTGGACCATTGTCTCCCCAGGACCGGCAGTTGGATGATGGGATTGCTGGGTGCACCGGGCATGTGGATCAGCTGTTGTGCACTGAGCAGCGTTTGGCCAAGTGACCAGGGAGAGGGGTGGTGTCCTGTTCAGACTATGAGGTGGCCAGACAGAATTATTACCAAACTCTTTATTTAAAACAACTATTTGCAACAGTAAAAGTCTTGTGAATAAATAAGCAAGGCAATTTCAGTCAAGACTATCCTGGCAAAGACGGATGAATAGACAAGGCTGCAGAATCAGACTGTGGCAGAATAGCAAGGCAGAATTCAGCTAACTCTCTGATCGAAGCTGTCAGACTTGGTGAAGCTAGAGTGTGTGGCAAGGCAGAAGCTGGAGACAAGGCTCTGTGGACTGCCACACAGATATGGTTGGGCTGAAACGTGGAGGCTAGACAAGACTGGACTGGAACCCCTAGGCAAGGCTCAGCTGTGAAGGCTAAGCTGGGCTGAAGTGGAGAGTCTAGGCAAGGCTGAGATCTGGAAGCAAAGCTGGACTGGACTGGAGAGTTGAGGCAAGGCTGAAAACTGGAAGCAAAGCTGGACTGTACTGGAGAGTCTAGGCAAGGCTGAGAAGTGGAAGCAAGACTGCACTGGACTGGAGAGTCTAGGCAAGGCTGAGAACTGGAAGCAAGGCTGGACTGGACTGGAGAATCTAGGCAAGGCTTGAATATGGGAGCACACCTGGATCACCCTGGAGCAATGCAATGAGGCTTGGAGCTGAACGCGAGGCTGTGCTCAGCAGGGACGGCAAGGAGAGGCTTGACTGGAGTGGCTTGTGCAGAAGGTGGGTCCGCAGAGGCAGAAAGCACTGGTGCTGATTCCACGCTGGCTACAGGCAAGGATTCTGATTCCAGTAAGGACTCTTTTGCAGAGGCTGTGAGCTTGAAGGGTTGGTTGTCTCTGGCAGCTTGCTCCTTGTATGCCTGTCTTTTAAAACGATCTTGTCCATGCCTTTTCTCTCCTGCAGCCAATCGGGCTGCCTTCTGATTTGCGTGCTTCTCTGCTCTCCTGTCTTGAGCGCTGATTGGAGGGTTCAAATCCCCCTCCAGAGTTTGTCCAATCTGCGTCTGCAAATTATCCCGCTCTGCTGAGTCACTTCCTGGTTTAGATTCTCTAAGCCCCTCCTGATAAGTTTCATTTTTGGAGTCAGAAAAGGGCTCAAACCTCACAGGTGGGCTGATGGTGACAGAGAAGGCCTGTAGCTGGCTGGGCAGAGGTGGTGAGCTTCAATGTGGTGATGACAGAAGTGATAGAGGTGATTTGTGAATTAATATCGAGGGGCATTTGGGGGGGGGGGTAGGCGATGGGCTGTAGCAGCTCCTAGAATAGGCTGAGTTGTTGCTTCTGGCTTGATCCTTGTGGCTGTAGCTCTCCTCCCCTCATTTACCCATGCAGCCATTTTACCTTCTTCCCAGGCTGGGGAACTGACTGAACAGAGGAACTCTGCAAATTCATGGACCCCACTGATGGATGAACTAGGCCTTATGGTGGGAGAGGGTGTTTCTCTTCCTATGGGTAAGATCCAGGGGGAGCAGGATTGATTGATTCACTTTCAGGGTTATCTGGTGTTGGTTGTATGGGCTCCCTGCCAGTCTAGTGAGAGTGGATTGTTGGGAGGGGGGATGAGTTTATAAGGTGGAGTAGGGGCATTTTTTTGGAGATGCTGAGTACTATGCAGAAGCAACCTGGGTTGAGGGTTCTGGAGGAGGTGTACTGGATGTACATGAATGGGGGAGCATGGACCATTATGGACAGGGGAAGTGGGAAGGCTCTGGAGGGGTGGGGGCAGGCTATAACATCCCAGTAGTGATGGGTATGGAGAGATATGGTGGGAGACAAGGGTGGGCCTGAGGTATATTCTTCCTGGGGCACATTCCACCCCTTGAGCTCTTTCCTGGGCCCTGGATGGCAGACCTTCAAGGGTTCCTTTGTTCCTGGGTTGTTGGCTGCTGCTGCTGAGTGCCAGGTCAGTCTGCAATAAGGGCACCCTCATTCATAACTTGATTGTCAATGAAAAAGCTAACCTGGCATGTATTACTAAGGCCTGGCTGGGTGAGGAGGGGGAGTTCCACTCTCTGAGATATTCCAGGCGTGGCACCAGTCAGATGACCCAGGGTAGATCATCTGAAATTCATGGGAGGGCTGCTGCTCCTCAGATTGCCAGGTGCAAGACCCTATTAGTTAAGTTGGGCTTTAATAGGGATCAATTGGGACTGTTGCTTTTGAACCAGCCTCCCTGCTGCATAGCAACCTCCCTGCCTGAGCTTCTAGACTCCATGGCCAGTTGGCTTATGGTCTTATTTAACATCTACATGAGGCCACTAGGTGAAGCGATCCAGCTGTTTGGGGTAAGCTATCATCAGTATGTCTTTTTTTTTTTTAATGGTTTGTTATAAGCCTCCCAGAATCACTTTCATGAGACAGGCAGCCATATAAATTTGATAAATAAATAAATTAAATAAATGAATAATCCACAGCAGATAGATGGCTATAAGTTGCTAGAAAACCCCTGGGTAAAAACAAACAAACAAACAAAAAAACAATTTATTTCATGAGGCCATCTCACAAAATCAATTCCCTCAGTAAGAGGAGTCAGACAGGGCTGTATTCTGCTCTCATCATTATTAAATATTTATATAAATTCCCTGGTGGCCTACTAACACTAACTTTATTGTAAGGTTTACAGTAAAAGAATCTTACAGGTCTGAAAGCACCTCTCCCCTCCCTTACTTTTACTCTCTTGAGAACTAGGGAAGGTGCCTTCTGAGTTGCTTCCCACACCCCTTTTCCATCTGTGGGCTGAGATACCCTTTGCATGATGGTTGTCAAGTCTGCTCACTTCCTCCTGTCTCCCAAGGTCATTCCCACAGACATTGCATTGGGGGAATTTGTTTGAATCCCTACCTTCCACTTACAGGAACTTACACTGAATTGCAGGGCATCCTGGCTGGTCAAGTTCACAACTGGATATAACCCCCTAGTTTTGGATTTGCCTGGAACACATTTTTTTTTTTTTTTAAATTTTAGCAGTTCTAGAATATGCAACAGTTGCCATTTATTTGTCTACAATCTGATGATGATGATGATGATTCCCAGATATCCCATATGGGCTTACAATTAATTGTTCAATTAATTAATGTATGACTAAATTAATGTATGAAAAAAATTGAAACTATCTTAGACAGTATATCTTATTAATATGTCAAAACAGAGGTTGGCCATCTGACAGCTGCAAGGTGTTTTTGCATGTCTAAAACTCTGATCCAAGAAATTATTTTAAAAAATGGCTTCAAATGTTTAAGATATTGGTGTTTTTATATGAGATCTCATGAACTGTTGGGGGTTTCATATGAAACCTTATTGGATTTTGTCATTTTTGACATGAGGAGTGAGATGATTGACATCTGGCATGATTTCATTTTTAATATTTGGGGATGGGGAAGAGATTTCCTGAAATCATTCAACTTAATGACCCAGGGATTTTAAATACAGACACACACACACACATGCATGCACATTTGCTATATATGGTTTCCTTCTGGGCACATATAATCTGTTTTCCTATTTTATTTTTCCCACTTTTCAAATTGCCAGCCTCCTGGTGTTCTATGGAATCTCTATTGACAATTAATTTTTTTTCACTAAAATAAATATGGGTAATATGCAAAAAATCAGGAATTGAGAATTGAAATTTTTCTTCTAACAGAATTGTCTATTGAATCAATATATAGAATCAGTGTGTCTTTTGATCTTAAAAGACACACTGATTAGGTAGGTAGGTAGGTAGGTAGGTAGATAGATAGATAGATATCAATCTGTTAGACTCCTTAGTGGATGTTTTCAATAAGTTGGCTGTTGATTTTCTTTTGTTTGAGAACTAAAAAATCTAAAGGCATGTTAATTCATTCATTTTGATTGTGTCCCTTGGTAGTCACTTATTGGGTGAATATTCTTACGATGGTGAACCAGGTTCTTGGAAGAGAATTCAGAATCAAAGCTGTCAATATGTTTTTAAATTCTGTTTCAAAAATTTGGAATGTGCCTATTTATCAAGAACTTTGGGTTTATCATGCTTGGAATTTTGCCAAAATGTGGTCCTGGAAAGGCACATGTATACTAGGTGTGAAAAGTTTACTAGACAAAATGTATCAGCTCTCAAACTTTGAACTGGCTTTTTAGTGATGTCAAGAAAGATTGAACAATGTGGTCAAGGTTTAATTTATTTAAAATTGAGTCATGGCATCTTTTATAGAACTGTAATTATGTTTATATTGTTATATTTGCTTAAGGATTTATGGGAGGGGGCTATATTTTGCTCTATCTTTTTTTGCAATTTGTTTTGTTTGGGTTCACATATTTTGCTTTGTTTTCTTTTTATAGGTGTATATAACAGGAATTAAAACTAATTCAAAACTCACACTATTATATATATTATGGTGCATCCCACAAATATGTCATATTCTCCCCTTTGCAGAAAAGAGATTTATCTATTTTTTTGGAAAAGGAGATGGAAGTCTTCTAGAAATTGAGAATGCAACCCAGAGAAAGAAGCACATTTAGAAAAGCTTCTGGCAAATGAGGTCGTAGAAGGATCTTGCAGAACAGGCAGAACATGAAAGTTTATTTTCAGTTGGAAAACTTGTGTCAGGGTAGCCTTACTTTGAATAAGACATGGACTCACTTAAAGGGTTTAAGGATTTCCAAGTTTATTGAAGCAGAATGCATACGGAGAAAAAGATGGGAATGCGGGTGTGGTATCAGGGTATCCCATTTATACCCCGGTGGTGGACCTTGTCCTCCTCCACCCCCTATTGTCCCCCAAGCCAGGTCCGGATGGGTGATAAGAGTTGGTATGGGTCTGACGATGGGTGATTCGGGCGATCTCCGATGTTTCCCTTTGTCTCCTTGCCTTCGTCCGGTGCAGGTGCGTCCCCCAGGGTAATGGGTGGGAGTTCCCCCGATCTGTTAATGGTTTCCAGGTCCTGTCCGAGGTGCGCTTCTATTGTCCTGGTGATTTACTTATGGGTTTGGGTGCTTAAGGGATGATGTGTGTGTTTAAAGGATAATGGTTATCCCTTCCTCTTTCCTGATGTGCATGTTACCCGTTGTGATGCACTTATGACTTGCAATGGGGAACATGACATGCTGCCCCCCTAAGAGAATTCTAAGGTGCCGGTTTGTCCAGGTATGCTTTGTGGAAGCTTTTGACCAGCTGTTTTGCTGAAACATTTTGCGCTTGGACCCACTCTGAGTGTGGAAAATGTCACCATTTGACGAGGTACTGTAGGGTGCCCCTTAGCCTCCTGGAGTCTAGTACCTCCTTAATTTCAAAATATTGCCCATCTATCATGATGGGTGGAGGCGGGGGGGGTGTTGTTGTGCCATTTTGAAGGGGTGGCCGGTTTCATTAGGGCACAGTGGAATACTGGGTGTATGCGCCGCAAATTGTGGGGTAGGTCCAACTTGAAGGTCACTGGGTTGATAATTTCTATGATTTGGAATGGTCCAATAAATTTGGGTGCCAATTTCTTTGAGGGCTGTGGGGACTTGATGAACTTAGTGGAGAGGTAGACCCTATCTCCCACTTTGTAGTTCAGTTGCGCCGCCCTGTGGTTGTCTGCAAACTTTTTGTATGTAGCTTGCGCGTCTGCGAGAGCCAGCTGGATGAAGGGCCAAACCGTGGCCAATTGTGCCGCCCAGTCATCTGGGGAGCAGGGCGGGGTGTCTGGTTGGGGCAGTTCCGGGATTGGCACGAAGTCTCTGCCATAGACCACTTTGAATGGGGTGTGACCTGTGCTCTGGTGCACTGCATTTTTGTAGGCTACCTCTGCAAAAGGTAGCAGGTCCACCCAATTGTCCTGTTGATAGTTTATGAATGATTGTAGGAATTGCTCCAGGGTAGAGTTAAGAATCTCTGTAAAGCCATCTGTGTGGGGGTGCCAAGCTGTGGAGAGTGCCTGCTTGGTGCCAATGAGTTTTAAAATTCTTTCCAGAACCTGGAGGTAAACTGTGTGCCCCTATCAGTCACCAAACAGGAGGGGGTGCTGTGGGGTTTATAGATGTGGTTAAGGAATAGGCGTGCCAGCTGTTGCGTGGAGGGAATGGACGTGCAGGGTATGAACTGTGCCTGCTTGGAAAAATAGTCTTTTACCACCCAGATGACCATTTTTCTTTGGCTGGGTGGTAGGTCTACAATGAAGTCCATGGAAATTTCCTCCTTGGGACCGGAGGGGCTTGCTACTTGCTACAGCAGTCCTTGGGGCTTCCCCACCTTTCGTTTTGACATGGCACATGTGGGGCAAGCAGCAACATATTATTTAACGTCCTTTCTGAGAGTAGGCCACCAGAATTGTCGCCTGATTAAATGTAATATTTTGATGAACCCAAAGTGCCTGGCTGTCTTGTCATCGTGGGAGCGGTTTAAAACTTCCGCTCGCAATGTCTCTGGCACATACAGGTTCTTCTGTCTCCAGGCTAGACCATTCGTAACAGATACATGGTGTTGGTTGGTTTGCAACCATGTATCTGTCTCGAGGGCTTGAACGAGCCGTTGTTGCCAGTTCGGTGAAATTGAGCTGTGTCTCCCTCCGTTCGCGGGTGTTTGTGCTGGGGTGTGTTGGGTTCTTGTTTGGCTGTGTGTGACAGCAGGGCAGCCCAGCTGTGTGTCGGTCCACACAGTGCCCACAATGTCCGATGCCTGGCTGGCATCCTGAGGCCATCGGGAAAGAGCATCTGCTAGGAAGTTCTTCCTCCCCGGTATGAACTTTAATTTAAAGTTAAACTGGCTGAAGAATTGTGCCCAGTGTACTTGCTTTGGGCTGAGGCGTTTTGGAGTGCTGAGAGCCTCTAGGTTTTTGTGGTCTGTCCAGACCTCAAAGGGGCAGGAGGCCCCCTCCAGGAGGTGCCTCCATGTCTCTAGGGCTGCCTTGACTGCGAACGCCTCCTTTTCCCACATGTGCCATCTCCGTTCCATTTTGGAGAACTTGCGGGAGAGGTACGCGCAGGGCTTCAGCTGATTGTCAAAATCCTGCTGAAGCAGGAGTGCTCCGATGGAGAAGTCGGATGCGTTGACTTGCACGACGAAGGGTCTGGTGGGGTCGGGGTGTTGCAGTACTGGCTCTGCTGTAGGCATTCAAAAGCCCTTTGACAATCAGCTGTCCAGTTCAGGAGTGGCCCTGGGTTCCTTGATTTACATGTGTCTCCCAGGCCCTTTGTCCGGAGTAGGTTAGTTAGAGGCAGCACAATTTCTGCCAGCCCCTGGATAAAATCCCTGTAGAAATTTGTGAAACCAAGGAAACTTTGGAGTTGCCTCCTCATGTGTGGGCGCTCCCACATCAGTATGGCTTGGACCTTACTTGGGTCCATCTCGATTCCCCTTGCCAAGATTCTATAGCCCAGGTAGTCAATTTGGTCCTTGTGAAACTCACACTTGGAGAGCTTGGCATATAGCTCTGCCTTGCGGAGTTTCCCGAGCACTTGCTTTACTAAGCGTTTGTGCTCTTCTTCGGTCTCTGAATATATTAAAACATCGTCAAGATAGACAAGCACCCCCTTAAATAAGTGGTTGTGCAAGACCTCATTAATTAACTGCATAAACACTCCCGGTGCCCCTGCCAGCCCAAATGGTAGAACTTTATATTGAAACGACCCCAGCGGGCAGTTGAAAGCCCTCTTCCATTTGTCCCCCTCCCGTATTCGTATTCAAAAGTAGGCTTCCCTCAGGTCCAGTTTTGAGAATATCTTGCCCTTTGCCAGGTGGGCAAGAATGTCCTTTATTATGGATAGGGGGTATTTATTTGAGATGGACGCGGCGTTCAAACTGCGGTAGTCGGTACAGAGCCTCAGTGACCCATCCTTTTTTTCCTGAAAGAGGACTGGGGCTCCGACTGGTGAGTTTGCAGGCTCAATAAAACCCCACGCTAATTTTTTATCGACAAACTCCCTTAATGCTGCCAGCTCCTTCTGGGTCATCACATAGATTTTGGGCTTTGGTAGGGGTGCGCCAGGGACCAGTTCTATGGTGCAGTCTGTTTTTCTATGGGGTGGGAGTTTGTCAGCCTCCTTTTCACCAAACACATCGGCAAACTCTGCATATATGGCTGGCAGACCCTCCAGGGTCACTGCCTCCAGATGCATCGAGGTAATCGCCGCCCTCCCCATTGCAGCACGGGGAACCCGATCCCCTGTGGGTGCTTGATAGCGCCCATCCAAAAACGTGATTTCCCTGGTTGTCCAGTTTATTTGTGGGTTGTGTTGCACTAGCCACGGGATCCCTAGGATGATTAGGGGTTGGCCCACCAGTGCCACAATGAAGGGCAGTCTTTCCTTGTGGCTGCCAAGCCGCAGCACAACTTTGTCCGTGTATTGGGTGACCAGGCCCCCTCCCGCTGCTGATCCATCCAACTGTGTAAACACAATATGGTGCTGAAGTAGATAGCAGCGGAGGTTTAGCATGGCCATCAGGTCCGGGTGCATAAGGCACTTCGAGCAGCCAGAGTCAATTAGTGCCCAAACTTTTTCTGTCTTTCCACCATGGTTTAGGGTGACTTTCACATATAGGGTGGGACAATTTTCACTCACCCCGAAGTCGTCGCACCTCTTGTTTTCTTCCACCTGTCCTCTGGTGCTCCTTAGGGCAGGTGGCTGGTGTTTTCCGCCGGTTCGTTGTTGTCGCTTTCCTCTTGCAGTAGGGGAAGTCCTTTGCTGCGGTTTCACCTGTCGCGACTGGCATTTTCCTGGGTGCTGGGGTTGGTTTGGTCAGTGCCTTCCCTGAGCTGTCTCTCGCCTTCGCCTTCGGGCAGACCGCCACCTTGTGATCCTCCTTCCCGCACCTGAGGCACTGACCCTTGGCGAACCGTTGGTCTCTTTCTTCCTTCCAAGTTTGGGGTCTCAACTTCACCAGTCCTGCAGCTGTGCAGGGTCCTCTCACCGCCTCTGCATGCTGCACTTCCCTTTTTGCTTGGAGGAAAGTGTCCTGGGCGTCCTCTGCCTCTCCTGCCAGCCGGATCCACTCCACCAGAGTGTTGGGGTTATTTCTGCACAGTGCCCACCTGAGCACGTTCAGGTTTAGACCCTCCTTGAACTGCTCAATGAGGGTGGACTGGGACCATACTTCGACCTTACCGGCCAGGGCTTGGAACTCCATGGCATAATCTGCCACGGAGTGCTGTCCTTGTTTGAGGGTCTTCAGGGCTCTTTTCACCCTCTCCCTTTCCAGGGGGTCCCTGAAGTGCAGTTCCACTGCCCAGAGGAATTCATTGCAGTCCTCGAGTTCCGGGGCGCCTGCCTGGCATAACTGGACATACCAGTCGGTGGCCCGTCCTTTTAATTTGATTGCTAAGGCATTTACCTTGCCTTTCTCTGTTCAGAAGTAGGGGCCCCATTCCTCCATATAGTTCCTCGCGTTGGTGAGGAAAAATGAGAGTTTTGTGGGGTCCCCATCGAACTTAATGCCGAAGTCCTTGATCGCCACTCTCGGTGGGCTCCAAGCTGCATCTGGGCATCTAGGTGTGCTTCGGGCAGTTGGGGCTCCATGGTCTTGACGTGGGGATTCCCTCCATCGGGCGTCAGGTGGTGTTGGTGCCATCTCTTGCCGGCTCCCGCTTCGCTCCGGTCGTCTCGCCATCGGGGTGGGAGGGTGGGGTGCAGCCCATCTGGCGGGTTCCTGGAAGCGAACTCTGCCTGGCGCTGCATTGTCCTCTGGACCTCTCCTCCATCTCTCTGGCTGGTGTGTCTCCGAGGGGGGGGTAAGGGGTGTTGGGCATTTGGTGCCTGGTCCTTCCGCGCCCCGGCTGTGGGATTCGTACACCTCTGCTAACCTCTGGAGCAGCTGCTGCATCGCCTCCAGCTTTTCCTCAACCACGCTCAGCCTTGCTGCCATTTGTGAGCCCTTCTTGGTGCAGTCGCCCCTCCGCTCTCCTTCGGTTCCTGATGCCGTGGATGATGGGACATCCCGCGGTTCCTCCGGGGTTCCAGGTGATACGGGTGAGGATCCCCCCGTCTCGTCGATGGTGGCCCACGTGCCATGGGACTCACGGGTGGCATTTGTCGTTGCTTCCCCCTCCGAACTCGATCCTTAGCTCACCTGGACCTTGTGCCATCAGGGCCTCGGGCACCTTCTATTTGTGGGGATGGGAGTTCCGCTGCCGGTTGCCGGGTAGCCGCCTCGCCATGAGATGAAATCTTCCATCACTAGCTTGGTTCCCTCACAGATTGGATCTGGACTGGTGCTAGTGGAAAACATTTTTTTCGATTTCCATCTTTATGTCAGGGTAGCCTTACTTCGAATAAGACACAGACTCACTTAAAGGGTTTAAGGATTTCCGAGTTTATTGAAGCAGAATGCATATGGAGAAAAAGACGGGAATGCAGGTGTGGTATCAGGGTATCCCATTTATACCCCGGTGGCAGACCTTGTCCTCCTCCACCCCCTATTGTCCCCCAAGCCAGGTCTGGATGGGTGATTAGAGTTGGTATGGGTCTGACGATGGGTGATTCGGGCAATCTCCGATGTTTCCCTTTGTGTCCTTGCCTTCATCTGGTGCAGGTGCGTCCCCCCGGGGTAATGGGTGGGAGTTCCCCTGATCTGTTAATGGTTTCCAGGTCCTGTCCGAGGTGTGCTTCTATTGTCCTGGTGATTTATTTATGGGTTTGGGTGCTTAAGGGATGATGTGTGTGTTTAAAGGATAATGGTTATCCCTTCCTCTTTCCTGATGTGCATGTTACCCGTTGTGATGCACTTATGCCTTGCAACGGGGAACATGACACTTGTGACCTTTGCAGAACAGAAGAAAAATGAACTGTGCAGATGTTTTAGACATTAGGGAAATACCGGTTTGAACAGATGCTATCACCTTCCTGGTTCTTTCAGCATGGAACAAAATTTTGTTAGACTGAGCTGTGAATGGACCACAGTTCCGTCCTCCCAAATTTTGCCCTAAAACTACAACACATATTGGTGGAATGCTTCTTTAAAATGTAATACCACTTGTTTATTTATTTAAATTATTAGAACTATAAACTACAAATGTGACTAGGCAATTTTCTGTTATCTTAGTATTTGTGGTGTTTGCATTTTTTTTTTTAAATTGCAAATATCTAAAACAAAACAACAGTGGTGCTAATAATTAAAGCCAACAGTTCAAAACAACAATCACTCAGATACATAAAGCAAAGGAACATTAGCAACAGCAGGGGCTATCAACAAACACAAAACATGAAATAAAAATCCTGTTTCAATAAAGCAAAATAAACATCATGTATTGTCTTTTGAAGGCTTGAGTGAATAAATAAATAAATAAAAAAGTTCAAGCGCTATTGAAAAGACAAAAAACTTCATTACTGAATGAACTTCGTCTATCAAGGAGATCCCAATGACACTTTTACTGAAAGAGGCCTTCTTCTACTTCAGATGGAGGACCTGAAATTAAAGTCAAGATTAGCTATTGGGAGTGAGCATAGATAGATTTTATTTTGTGTTCTCCTACACTTTACTTCCCTTATTAAAATTCAAGCTCTTTCCAAACTACTTATGTAGAAATGGGTGGATCTTCACCTGCTGGATTTATTTCTTAAACCTCTGCTCTATAGAAACTCATAGAACTATTTTATCCAAGGTGATCTTGGATATATATAATTTATATATATAATTTATAATTTACCCAAGATTATCTACCCCATAATGTAGACTGAAGAGAGAGTGAGGGGTTCCAAATCTATTACTGAATTTCCAAGGTTCAATGGGACTTGAACCTGGGCCTTGCAGGTCCTAGTCTAACTCCCTAACCATTATACTACCATGCTGGGAAGTTCTTAACAAAAACAAGCAAGCCAAATGAAAATTTCACTTTTCTCCATCATGTTAAGAGGATCTTTTAGGAAAAAAATAAGGTGGTGGTGGTGGTGAAAATCTGCTATCTCATCAAAGATATGTTATGTGGTGCTTCAAGCCAAATGATAAAAGTACTCCAGGGCCTTAGACTAAATGGATATATAAATGTGTTTTTACTTTTATCACATTTACTTTTTTGGGTATTTTTTAAAAATCTAAATAAATTGTACTCAGCTCAATTTTGACTGACCTCAGCTTCGGACAATTACATGAATATACGTATGCAGTGTTCTTGGCAATGACTTTGAAGTAGCATGCCTCTACCTACTTTTAGGACAATATTTTCAAGCTCCCAGTCTTGGGAATTCCTTGGTGACCTGCCATTCAAATTTGAATCACATCTGATTAATATTAGTAATCTCACCAGATATGCAGTAAGAAAATACAAAATGTTATTTTGTATTATTCCCTCTGTGCAGGTGCTCGCCAGGAATTACTGCCTCCATTCTTCACTAAACATCCTGGTTGTTCTGACTCGTTTTATCTTAAGCTGTTACTATCCAATCAATCTGATTTTATTTCACTGACCACAGCCAAGTACTGTTCTATAGTTTGCACAATACGTCACAGTATCTCTAATTTTTCTTAGATATTTTAGAATTGTATATGTTTCTCTTTTTATCTTAATTAGTTATACTTTTGTTTTACTTGCTGGTCTATGACCGAATAAAATTGATTGATTGATTGAATCTGCTTCTGAATCCAACAGAAGGAATTTAGAAATACAATTGATCTTAAGCTTTTTTAAGATAATCCCAACCAACTTGCACCATGCAGTATTTATCACCATGGAAAGCCTTTTCTTATTTCACTTGCACTGAAACAAAGACCAGAATATGTAGCATATTGTGGGGGAGAAAAAACTTTGTTTGGTAGAAATGATTTTTTTGGGGAAAAAACACTGTCAGAGAAAGAAAATATGCTCATGGAGAAGTGCTCTCTCTCTCTCTCTCTCTCTCTCTCTCTCTCTCTCTCTCTCTCCTCTCTCTGTGTGTGTGTGTGTGTGTGTGTGTGTGTGTGTGTGAGAGAGAGAGAGAGAGAGAGATTTATGCTTGGGAGAAGTAAGTTTCTTCTCCAGAATAAATTGTGCCTGCTGCATATGCGATAAACATAATAATTAAAACAGATAAATGGCAATCTCCAGAAGTTATCACTGAATATTTATCAAGGGTTTTAATTATTGGAAAGTTTGATGAATCACTATTTGGAGCCTGGGGGGCAATTTCACACTTGTCACCATTAAACTGTTCTGGGAGCATAAAGTATATGGACTTTCCAAGCCAGAATGGGCTTTGTAATGACCTAAAAAACTGGAGGTACTCCTGCAGCTGAGAGTTCAGTCCCCAGGATAATTGAACAGAAAGAAATTTCCCTTCGAGATGCAAACAGTGCCTCCTCTTTTGAAGGCAACAGTATTTGTGTGATTTTAATTAATTGTGTAATAATAATTCATTTGAAATAGATTGGGCGAGAGGCACCCATCGTTGTTGTTTATTCGTTTAGTCACTTCCGACTCTTCGTGACTTCATGGACCAGTCCACGCCAGAGCTTCCTGTCGGTCGTCAACACCCCCAGCTCCCCCAGGGATGAGTCCATCACCTCTAGAATATCATCCATCCATCTTGCCCGTGGTCAGCCCCTCTTCCTTTTGCCTTCCACTCTCCCTAGCATCAGCATCTTCTCCAGGGTGTTCTGTCTTCTCATTATGTGGCCAAAGTATTTCAGTTTTGCCTTTAACATCATTCCCTCAAGTGAGCAGTCTGGCTTTATTTCCTGGAGGATGGACTGGTTTGATCTTCTGGCAGTCCAAGGCACTCTCAGAATTTTCCTCCAACACCACAGTTCAAAAGCATCGATCTTCCTTCTCTCAGCCTTCCTTATGGTCCAGCTCTCGCAGCCATATGTTACTACAGGGAACACCATTGCTTTAACTCCCATGTTTGCTACTAAAGAGTTTACCAGCATCCTTTCAGAAAAGGAGATTTTGTGAAAGACAAAGTGGCAATAGTTTCTACTGGGAGGGGTACCTCTCCGGTCATCTTGTTTCCCATAGATTTCACTTAAATTAATACTTTCAAAAGGCTCAGGAAAATTAAGGAGGTCTAAAGGAGATTTTTTGTACAGATACCTCCCTTTTGAGTTGTCACCTGCCTGTTCCCCAGCCACTCTAAAACATCTCACTTGCTCCTGAGTGGTTCCTTAGCTGTTAACACTTCTGCAGTAGAGGAGAAAATCTAGGATGATCCATTCCATATCTGTATCTCTTCTCATGGATCTTGGATTCCAGTCTAATTATTTTTCTCTGAAATCACAATTGGCTTGCAGTTTTCAAGTTTAATATATTCAATTTATTTATTATAGCTGTAGACCAGTACAGGCAGAGTGCTTAGTGAATATATATAAATCTATCGTAATAGATAACAATCGAAAGAAATTTTAAGACCAAGTTAAAATACATTTCTAAAACAACCTAACTAATATCTATGATTGAGGTCTAGGGCGCAGTCTATATTTAAATTATAAAATTGACACTAAAATAATATAACAACATCTAAAATTGTAAAGAAGTGATAATATCTAAAATTTAAATGAATTATAGCTACATAAAATGTGTTTGGCTAGTGGAAAATTGGCCCATCAGGGTCAAGTTTAATGTATGCATGTGTGTATGTTTTGACAATATTTCTCTTGTAATTGCTCATTTTCTTCTCTTCTTCAGAGAAAGTGGAAGGATACTTTGTAATTTGGTTCATATTTTCTTGGTGATATTTTGGAATTTAGTTTATTGTTGGAGTGGTGAAGGGGGTGCTGTTTGGTACTGTTGCTTTTTTTCTTACATGTTTTTGCATCGCTCTCCTTCCATCCTGGCTGCCCACACTTCCCTGTTTGAAAAAGCACAGTGAAAGGAATTCCTTTCAGATGATGTTTGTTGAGAATTAATTGAAAAATAGAAAACCAAGGAGCACTGAAGAAACTACTGTGTAATGAAAGACATGATATTCAAATGCAAACATTGGCCACCTTGGTCACTAAGTAAGTGCAAGAATGTTATAATTTACCCATGAGAATTACTCTTCTCTGTCAAAAGAAATTTCAGAAGCAAAATTCTCATCCATCAAGCTGGATGACAGCTGGCAGAAAAAGAATATGATTGGTTTTTTTCTATTGTTAGAATACAATATGAACTATTTGGTATTTTAGTAAGGATATAATAGTATGCATTGTTTCGTCTTCATCATGATTTGATACCCCCATTTTATTTTCCCCACTTGGTAGTGCATTTCAGGTCTGAGATATTTCTTTTTCAAAACCATCAGTAAGCTTTGCTACCCAGTTGAAATGTACAATGAGAAGTTAGATAAACATTTGTTTCAGTCTTATAATTGATTTCCCTACCTGGCCTTAATTTGGATTCTTGAAGCTATGCTTCAATATGCCCCATGTCTAGTTAGATTTCTAATCTGCAATACTCTAAATGCTGCTGAGAAACTATACAAATCTCACTTATTATTTGATGCAGATGATCGCTTTCTATCAAAAGAGAGATACAGCTTTCAGGGATAGGGGCTTTAACTAGCGTATACAAAGGTTCCTCAGAAGCATTAATAGATCAGTTGTCAATGAGAATAAGTGATCCAGGTTTGCTCAATAGGGTTTATGACTTAGGATAGATATGAAGGCAAACTTCTCACTGCAGATTTCCTAAAGCTCCAATATATCACAGTGGATTTCATGTAGAAAATGGTGAACAAAATGTGGAATATCTTGCTATTGTTTGTACTAAGTGTGCATGTCCAAAGACATGAGAGATAGAATCCCTAAAAGCATGAAAGGATTTGGTTATAGTATGTATTGGTTTCAGGCTTAGGATGTGTGAATAACTACTTTCTAATGGGTGGCTTTTAGTCAAACAATTTGCCAATAAAATATCAAGTCAGTTCAACCCTTGTAGAATCTGTTGCCATATGATTTTTCCCCTTCCCTTCCCTTCCCTTCTCTTCCCCTTATCTGGCCATTACTTTTATATGAAACATGAAACATCACATTGATAAAAGGACTTTTAACTTCACTTCCAAGCACAAAGTAGATGTTTAATAGAAAAACTCAGCTACTCAGTTTCATCAAAAGGGAATAATGGAAATGATTAGCCTGATTATTGATTTCTTTTCTTCTCCCTCTTTCTCTCTTTTAATGCTGCTTCACTCTTGGTGGTAGAGAGTCCTTTGTGAGTCAGGAGCAATATTAAATTAGGGCATAGAGTAAATCAGAATCAAAAAGGGCCAAGCCATGTCTTCATGTCTAGAAGGGTACAGTCTGATCTTAGAGTACATATTAAAGAAGTGAAATTGGTTTCCTGGGACTGATCCTTGCTCTGTTACCCAGGAATTGGAAATGTTTCCTGTAACTGTAAATGTGTGACTCACAAGTAACAAACATCATATAGAAAGTTGAACTTGAAGACTTTGTAGTTGCTTCATACATTAACCAGATAACAAGGAGTGTTCTGAAAAATGAATTGGCTATTTTTGTGTCTAGTGTGCAATGAAGAACTTGAGTGAAAGTCAACCTTACCCTGGAAGCCAATGTTACTGCAGGAAGCCAAATCAACATGTTTGTAACATCTAAAATGTTGCATGTTGTCCTGCTGCAGCATCTTGTGAAAGTGTGACAGTGCAGTTGCTTTCCACAATTTCCTTTTCTCATATTGGGTGAGAAGGGTGAAGAAAAGTGCAGAAGAAAAAGCTTGGTCCATCATTTATACAGTTATACAACAGCAAATGATCAGCTTGTAGCCCTCATTCTCATTTTGTATCAGCATGAGAAAAGTGTCATATATGCATGTAACATCACAGGGTCATACAAACAGGACAGAGCTTACAGTATTTGCTCCACAAGACTCCCCTTGCAGATGCCTCCATCCTCAGCCTAAATTTAAAGGCCTGATGGAAAAGAAAAGTTCAGATATCCCATAAGATCTAGTTCTCCTTTCCCTGCAGCTTAGAGGAAGAGCAATGCAGGCATCAGAAGGGGAGAGAAGGAAAAATAGGTGAGAACACTTCAAGCCCTCCAACTGTATGGCTTCCAGTGGATTATCCTTGAGGCTTTTATGGCTTTTGGCAGAAAATGGATTGTGCAACAGTACTATACAAGCTTCTCTGGAAATTGATCTCATCCAGTTCAGTGACATTTTCAGCCATGATCTCCCTGGACATCTCCAAGAAAAAGAGTTGTCAGAGGATGAACACATGGCGTCTGTGAATCTACCTGTAATTCAGCCTGAAGCATGTAATTCTGTCTCATAGGATGTAGTCTAGAAAGGGGTCAATTTCTTTCACACCTTAGACCCTGCAGGTCTCAATCCTGAAACAATCCCCTAACTTGTGAGCCTAAGAGAATGGCACTGCAACTGGGTTAAAGGGCAAAGAACCAGGACAAGATCTGCTTAATTTAGTGTCTGATCCAGCACAATGCCCTTATGGCTTTGATCTCCCAAGGAAAAACTGGACTGCACTTCAGATTTGAACTAATCATGGCAGATGCTGATACTGGAAACATAAATGGGGGCTGGTTGATAATCCTAACTATGACTGTGGGAATGTCCCACAAAATTTATATCACATTGCGATGGAATTTCCCCTCAGGAGGTTCCCTGGCTCCCTGCAAGAATTACATTATCTCAAGGGTACTGCTGTCCAATGGCTAAACAATCTAGATATCCGGCCACAGGCTTAGTTACTTCAGTAACTGCTCATACATAACTTAATTTATTCATCATTTCATTCATCATTTGTACTGCATGTTTTTAAAATAATTTATTGTCTCAACGTCCCGTATTTTATACACTTTTATATATTGTTTTTGTGATTTTTATGCAACAATGCTGCATTCTGCTATGCCATACAAAATAAATAAACAACCAGGACAAGGAAATGCCAGATTGCAGGGAATCTCATAAGGAATCATGGCCAATTTCAGAATCAGAATTATGCTCAGCCTGGGAGGAATCTATCTATTTTGAGTGAAAGAGGCCATTTTAAAATGGACAGGTTATAGGAAACCTCTGTTAAAGCTTCTTTCTGTATTCATGTGCCCAAAACTCTGTTTTGACTCTGTTCAGCTAGACTTCTACATCTTAGCATCAAGTTCAATTTCACTTTTTGACTGAACCCTTGGAGTTCCTCCTATTTTCCTCATTTCAATCATGGACTGGACTTCTAACCAATTTTACTGTCACCTCAACACTATAAAGACTTAGATACTGTGCCATGAACTTGTTAAAGTATGTTGTGCTGCTTGCTTTTACTTTTTTGTCCCCAGCAGGACACTTTATTCAGCATCAGCATATAGGCTTGTACTCTACATTTACTTTCATCCTGTATTATGACATACAAAACTCAAAACAAGTCCAAAAGTAGGTTTCAGATCCATTGATTTGAACAAACTTGATTACACTTCTCTGTCTGGATAGAATTGCAGCTTATGTATTTGCTCTGGAAAATCCTAACAGAATACCAAAAACTTGGCAGTTGTTTGCAGTGTGAATTTCTCCTGTTTTATTTCAAGCCTGACAAATGAGACGTTAGTGGGTTTTATGATTCTGCTTTAAGTGCACAATTAATATTGCTATTGATGGCTCTTTTAACATTATAAGAAAATCAAGTGTGGTGGATTTTTAAATTTATTTTTAACTTCTGTAACATCCACTTCACTAAAGCTTGCTATCTGTAATATATGGAGGACAATTCGATTCCTTAAGACTTACGATTGGATTATTCAAGCTTACACAATACTAAATTTCTGCAATTATCCCCATGTCACAATTAAAACAGTTCCTTCCCTGCTTATAGTACATAGATGCCACTTCAATCTTACTACAGCAAGGCAAAAACTGGGGCACAAGCTATTTCTACAGCTGCTTGAAAAAGCATCCATTGTTTTCCAAGCTGGCATTAATATTATTGTAGTGTCCTCACCCTCAGTCATGATTAAGTAATTGATGCAAACAACAGTAGATACAAATGGGGATTCAATATTGTTCAGAATCACATGAATAGATTATAACAGTGGCAACAATATAACTACAGTACAACAAACCAGGCAGGCAGAATTAAAACTATGATAATTACATGCACAGAATGTAAGTTTGACTGGGACCATTCATATATCTAAGTTAAAAGGTACTTAAATTATAGGGCTCAGATACATCCTAAAGGAATTCATTACTTTACTGGTACACATAGATAAATTACCCTGATAAAATGATGTAGTTTTCTTTGAATTGAGCTCTGCTTGTAGTGCCTTCATGAATACACCATGTAGTTTTCCTAGCAAAAATACAGAAGTAGATTTTTATTTTTAGTTCCCCCATCTAGCTTGCAACTTCATATGCCTTAGCAAAACTTAGGCCTAACTCTGCACAGATAAGGTCAGTCAGGTGTTGTCACAGACATAGTCAATCAGTTAAAGTACTAGAGGTCACATGTTAGCAATATGCCAAACTTAGCTATTTTTTCACTTTGCTATTTTTTAAAATGTGTTTCTGATGATTGTTTGTGTTGTGTGATCCCACATTTTTTGATTATCTTAGTGGGCCAACCCAGACAATGGGTTAATTCAGTAACCAGATTATGAAATGTGTGAGGGAATAATGAAGAACTGGGTTTTTAAATTCCAACCCCCCACCCCCGCTCAGGTTTTCTGCCATTCCCAGGGTGGGGTATCAGGAGATAGAAGATGAGGTTTGGGGTGAGGTTTGGGTGATTAAATTTAACCAGATTTTTTTTGGTGGGAGGGTTATGGGAATTAGTTTGACTCAGTTCAGAGATCAAACAAAATTAAGCTTTGACATCTTTCCCCAGCTGTGCCCTTAACTGCCCAAATTCCTCCTCCTCCTCCTCCTCCTCCTCCTCCTCTCATCATCATCATCATCATCATCATCATCATCATCATCACAATTAAACTAAATAATAAGGGAAATATTTTCCGGCTACCCATAGAAACCCCTCAAGCATGAGTTTCTCAGGAGGTGGGACAGGAAGGCAGGAAGGGTAAGTAAACAAATGATGTGAATCACACCCTATGTCATTTACTCCATTACACAACTGACACAAAATACACTATTCATCTCAGTTACGTGATGATATCATGAGGTATGTGACATCATTATGGCTTCTGCCAGATACCATTGCTGACAAGCAGGGCATTGGCATTGCCACAAACTACAGATTTGAAGCTTGGTGTAGATACTTTCACAAACCATCTGCCTTGGGAGTACTTGCCCATTGAAGAATGACTGCCATAATTGTTATGGCTGTTCATAAAACATCCATTTATCAGAAGGCATGGAAGGTTGTTTCCTGTTTACTCTGGTTCATGGAGGCGAGGGGGCAGTTGGAATGATTCTGTAAACAGCAGTGCTCTGTAACTCCTAGCAGGTTTTTTTAATGCATTCCTATAGGGCCTATGTAGGGGGTGTGGTGGCTCAGTGGTTAAGACACCAGGCTTGTTGACCAGAAGGTTGCAAGTTTGGCAGTTCAAGACCCAAGCGCCACATGACGGAGTGAGCTCCCACACTTGCCCCAGCTCTTGCCAACCTAGCAATTTGAAAGCATGCAAATGCAAGTAGATAAATAGGTACTGCTTCACCAGGAAGGTAACAGTGTTCTGTGACAGTCATGCTGGCCACATGACTGCGGAAGTGTCTTTAGACAATGCTGGTTCTTTGGTCATGAAACAGAAATGAGCACCGCCCCCTAGTGACAGACACAACTAAATGGGAACCTTTAACTTTACCTTTATAGGGCCTATGTAGGACTTGGGGACATTCTTGGAAAAATAGAGAAAGAGAGGGAGATTGATGATGATGATGATCCTTTCTATTTATTACCTTTTCATTACTATTATCATTCTGAGGGTTAGAGAGAGGGAGAGATACATACGTATACACATACTGAGGTAGGGTTTTTTCCAAAATTGGGCAGTTAAGTGAGATGCTTTCCCCAGAAATGACCTTTTTCTACCTACTGAGAAAGAGTTGGAATTCTGCCATTCATGTCATCAAACTCAGAGAATCCCTCTGAAAATCTTGTGGAGGATAAAAAAAAAGTGTTTTCTTTCATCTGGTTTTCCTGAGGCAGAGCTACAATGATAGATAGCTGCCATTTGTCCAATACAGCTGGTTTAGATGGCCTTAAAAGAAAATTGGATAAACTCATGAAGGAGACATAAAAAGTTAATGCTGTGCCAAAATCTATCTTGCAATATCAAAAAAGACTTCTTCCCATGCAAAAGATACTCTTAAAATTATACAATCATGGAGCTGGAAGGAACCACATAGGTCACTGAGTCCATCCCATGCTTGTGGATTTTTTACAGGTAGCCCTCATTTATCAACTGCCTCATTTAGCAACTGTTCACAGTTACGATGGTGATGAAGAAGTAACTTTGTGACCAATCCTTGCATTTGCAACCTTAACAGGTCTGCAAAGCAAAAGAAAGCTGAAGTAAGTTCATAAGCACAGTTGCAGTTTCACTTAGCGACTTCTTTGCTTAATGACTGAGCCGCTGGTCCCAGTTGTGGTTGCTAAATGTACATTATTGTTAGCATGCTTTAGAATGTCTTTTGATCTTACTTTATGGTGGAACAGTTGAAGATGTTAGTGTTCTTGTGTATTTTAGAACATGTTTCAATGGCTGTCCCTAGTTCCTGAGCTGAAAAAAACTTCATGGGGAAATCTACCTCTTGGTATCTTTCTTTGCAAGTTTATTGAAGCATGAGAAGTCAAGCAGGTGCACATTGCAGATGAGAAGATTGTACCATGAAGTACATTCTTATCATTTTTAACTAACTCCTTCAGAAGATAAATGCAAGAACTTCACATCCACCTTACCAGAGTTTTCTTTCTCCCCAAAAAAGAGGAAACTGTTCCTTTTTCATCAAATAAAAAAGAAAATTGTTGAAGGAACTTTTGGTCCAGCACTAACTTTTATAATCAGCTATTGGACAGGACAGTTGAATAGTTCCACAATGTTCAGAAGCCACATGGCACTGAATATTTATAGTGGTTGAGAGAGAGGAGTATGGGGAAATATTTCCCTACATGTTCTGAATTATGGATTTCACTAGTTAATGGCAGTGGGAAATACAATGCTGGAACCCAACTCTAAACTCTAGTTGTCACAGGAATTTTTTATTATTTCAATGAATCCCAGCACCAAAAAAAAAAAAGAAAAAGAATCTCATACTTTGTTATTTCATGAGATTGGCAGACAATCACATTGGCAACAACAAGGCAAAGGATCTGAATCTTCAGGGGATCCCCTATAAAAAAAGTGCAAGTAGCTAGTGGCAAATAGTGTTAATAATGCATCAATCCAACTATTTGCCACTCTCTCTGGGCATCAATTTCGGGAAGCAAATAGGCAACAGGGGAAATATTGAGGAGCTGGCTTAGCAATTACTGGTCAGTCCCAAGAAATGACAATATCATTGGTACTGTTTCATTAAGTGGTTGGCTTCAAGTGGCTTTTTGTTTAAAGTCCAGAAGAACCAAATGGGAAAGATTATCAGGCACCAGCTATAGTTCCGTGAGGAATGAAGAGTCCATGTGTTGATATTGGCAATTAGCCTCACTAAATGGTTTACAAAAAAAGACAAAAAACAAAGTAGAAGAATCTCAAGGATAAAGAAGTGTAATGTTTCAGAAGTATATACAAATATCTCTATGTGAGCAACAGAGACAGAAATTACTTTCACCTGCAGCATTGTCTAAAATGAAAGCTGCAATATGTTCTTTATCAGCAAGCCAAAGTTGTTCTTGACAGTTTATCAAGAATATTATTACTGTAACTGATATACCACATTTATATCAGTTATCTCTCCCTCTCTCTCCTTGCTCACACACACACATCACATTTAAATATGTAATAAAAAGTGAAAACATTAAAATGAAAGAGGCAGAAGAACAACTCTGTCAAATACCATACATATTACAATGCCATAAATAGTTTGGCCATAGTTTTATCTTTAAGATTTGTTTTTCAATTTCTCTCTTTCTCTGCAAGTTTAGAAGTGATATCCATAATCATCTTTATGAAGTTTCTCTCATTCCCCCACCTCTTACACCTTCTATAATTATTTTTTAGCAAATTACACTACAATGATTTCCTACCCTAGAAAGATGATATCAAACATCTATTTAAGTATACTAAGATATTCATTATCCCATGAGTTAAAAATGAATACATTGGAACTAGCCTATAGTCATCATATTAACTAACTAAACATATTTAAGAGTGCTTAATGCTACTACTATTTATCATCAATACTCTCTCTCTCTCTCTCTCTCTGTGTTGTTTTTCAGTACAAATTAATTTGCATCTTTTCAGCAATGTCCATGGGGGACATCAAAAGTGACAAGATGGCAGACAGAGCATCACAATGCAAGCCCCACTCCTTTTGAAGAAATTCAAAAGGAATAGAACTTAAATTTACAGTGCTCTGTCCGCCATTTTGTTATTTTTGATTCACAGAGAAGGGTGGGACTTAAATTTGCAGTGCTCTGCTTGCCATTTTGCTGTTTTTGATTCATACATAACTACTGATCCTGCAACTGCCCAGAGTCCCTCTTTAGGGGGGAGATAGGCAGTGGTGAAATTTGACAAATAAACAAACAAACTTATTTAATCTCAGTAACGCTCACAACACCAGAGAAAAAAAGTATATTTAATCTCATTTTACCAGTAGGGTTAGGACCTGCCTTTAGGGTCAGCAAAATCTAATACTGTTTTTGTGAAAATCATGAAGGAGCTAGGAAATTAAACTGCAGTGCTAAATAGAAGAAAGCACTTACTTCCCCCCTCCCTTTTTCCCCACTTGTTCCCCATTTGCAATAAAGATTGAATTGAACCATCAATATTTTTGTAATTCTTACCACTGTAATGATTAACTGGTTAAGCTATAGGGCTGTGAAGCTCATGTTCAGGTCTTCACTTGGCTCTGTTGACGATAGGCTAGTCACTTACCACACAGGGACTTTGAAAGGATAAAATAAAGCCAGGTGCTATGTACACTGTCTTAAGTTTTCAGATGAAAAATGGGATAAAGTGTGATCAATAAATGAATGCCCTTCAATTGAGGATGAATGCTAAATGATAAAGAAGGTGTTCAGGAAAAAGGTTGAGAATTGGATGATCAGCATTTGTCCATCTGTTAAATTTGGGGCTCATCTGAGATCTGGATGGGTCTCTGAGTTCCTCGCTTCCCCATTCTTTTGGATGAATAACTTGAAAAAGTTTGGAAGGAGATGGAGATTGAAAATAAATGTATTGATGATAATGGGTTTTTTTCCTAGTTAAAATTAATCTTCCTTTATAAAATGATATTGTGTGTCTTTCCATGATAATAGCTGTATCCTTTGGTTCTGCCCATTCCTGCTGTTTTTGTGAATGGCTGACTTTTGTGATTGTTAAGTTTAAAATCCCTGTTATGATGGTTCCAGGCATAAAACAAAAATAAAACAAAATTTGTTAATTTCTAGGAAATGTAAGTGTGTGGAAAAGATAGGAGAATATGAATAAGGGATATTATTTTAAGACTGCATTGGCAAAATGATTGTGAGTTGAAAGTCTCTTTTTTCCCCTGTAACTGGATGACTGCTGGATGGAAAAATGTATCCCTGTCTCATGAACATATATTTGCACAACAAAGCTGGATGACTTCTCCTTCTCCTTCTCCTCCTCCTCCTCCTCCTCCTCCTTCTCCTTCATACAATCTTGACTTTCAGGACAGAGTCCATTCTCCATTATAATTGTTTTTTTTTTAATGGCATGCCAAAAATAAAACGATTCAGTTTTATTGAGATTTTATGATAATTAGAGTCCTGTCTAAATTTTGACCCAGACTATTTTTGACTGTAAATATAAAGCAGTAAGAGTGTGCTTATATGGGTTCTGGCAAATGAAATATTACTATTTCTGAAAGTGTTCGCCTATGCTTAAAACCAAGCATATAATTGAAATATCTTCCTGATCTTTTCAAAGAACTGTATAAAAGAAAATCCTCACTTTATTTAGAATGCTGGCAGATAAGGATTATAACTAGATTCATATTATGTTATATTATGGATTGTTTGGTTTTGGCTTAGTATGTTAAATTAATTTAGCTTTCATTATTTGCCAAATCATGGTTTGGTCAATATACCAAAATCAAGAGTATTATGATTAATGTGCAAATTTTTCACTATTTCTCACTAATAATTCACATTGACCTGGCCTGTTAATCTTATAAAGATGATGGAAAAACTCATTTTGGAAAATAAAATAAAATAAATGTAAGGTTTTTTTTTTAAAAAAATCAGGCAATAATAAGACTTGCTTTAAAACAGCATACAGATAGTCCTCACTTAACGACCATTCCCTGAAGTTACAGCTGTTGCAGCACCCCCATGGTCACATGATCAAAAGTCAGGCTCTTGGCAGCCCACCCACAGGGGTGCTTTAACTCCCCCCCCCCACCTAACTCTCCCATCTCTGCCCTTTTGGCTACCCTGCACAGCAGCATTCCTCAGTGGCCGTTCTGGGGCTGAAGTAGAGGCCAGGGGCCTTCAGCAGTCTCAGTTGGCTGCCACTGCCCTGGATATCTACTTCAGCCCCAGCACCGCCACTGTCTAGGAATGCTGCTATGCAGGGTGGCCAAAAGGGCAGAGATGTGGGGAGATAGGCTGGGGGGGGGGGGTTGAACAGTAGGCAGAGGAGGCTGTCCCTTGCCTTACTGAGGCTCAGAGCTTAGGAGGGACCAAGCCAGGAATGGCTTGGATCTTGGTGGGTCCACGCCTAACGACTGGTGGGATTCAGTCAATGACAGCAGTGAGGAGTGCCAGGATTGCCACCGCTAAGTGACGCAGTCACATGACATCTCACATTATTACTGCATTGCTTAGCAATGGAAATTCCGTTCCTAATTACCATCATAACTTGAGGACTACCTGTATTAAAAATTGTAGTAAACAGCCCAGTAAAAAGTTGTGTCTTGTTCCTCCCTGCAGTTTCCAGATTGGTAACTTGTCTAGTAAATTGTGGCCTGTGTAGAGCAAGGAGGCCCTGCCAGGCAATCTCACATGAGATATTCAAAAGCCAAATAAGACTGTTGAGAATTATGTTATATTATATATATATGTATATGTATATGTATATGTATATATATATATATATATATATTAAAAAAAAGGAAAGGAAAGGTTTTTTTTAAAATATTTATTTATTAATAATTTTTAAAAGAAGGAAAAAAGAGTGAATGAACAAGCAAGAAAGGGAAAAGAAGAAAAAAAATGCAATAATTGTATCAGTAGGTGGACAAAGGAATTACCAAGATTGTACAGTTAGTGCTTAGTATATCATTGATGAGAAATTAATATAAAAAACAAAGTACATTAAATTATTTTAACAATATGAGAAGGGATTTGAATTGCTCTGCTAAGGGCCAAAAGCTCCACTATTTGTTAAGGATAGGTATTGAGAGTCTCAGCAAGTGTTACCACCTGGCCATTCTTGGCTTGCAAGATAACGTAAGCAGAGTTGGTCTTAGTAAGTACTTGGATGAGAACCGCAACTTAATAGGCTAGACTAGAAAGTCTAAAAAATATCACCAGAGAAGGCATTAAGAGTCAAACTCACTTGAAAGAGACTACTTTGTACAGTTGAAATATATATATATATTTGGTTTGGCTTTTAGTAAGAAATTACTTAAATATTGTGTTATTTTAGAGTGATTATCGTGGAGTGGTGAAGATGGTGGAGTGGAGAAACCAAAGTTCTAGTCTTCCTTCAGGCACAGAACCCAGGTAGCTGACCATAGGCAGCTGCTGTCTCTCAGCCTTAAATCAGCATCAGGCTCTGAGACAAAATCATCACATCATGCACTGATAGCTTCACTATGTGAGTAAATACAGCAAGCACAGTGCAAAACCAGCAGAGCAAGTAGACAAATGTTAGCAACAGCAACAATTTGATTGTATTATTACATCTAGTATAAGAACTGATAAATCATTTATCTTTGAAATTAGCTCATGGTCTCCAAATTTTTTGATGCAATTTCCAGCTAAAAAAAATCATACATTGGAAGAAAGTTTGTAAGGGAGGAGGATATTATAGTGTGGAAAAAAAAATAACATGCCTCAAAGTATTGTATTAGAAAAATGGTTGGGGGGAAAATGGTTTCTATTAAACAAAATTGTTCAAAAAGCAGTGGAATGTTTACTGAATCACTGATAAAATAAATTAACATTTTTAATGATGAAAACCAATGGAATAATGATGGAAAAAAACTTTTACAATTGGTATTTTGTTATCCCATTACCATCTTTGCTATTTTTTTCCTGGAACAAAATATCAACTACTTATATCTTCTTCTTTCATAGGTAGTTAGGCATTTGAAGCTGGTGTTTCCAGATTGAAGGCTAGCCCTTTTCTCCATTGCATCACAATTCAGTTGAATAAAACATTTAAATAAGTATTTAGTCAAAATATGGATGAGCATATACTGTATATGAAATGCATGCACATCTACTGAATACTACTGGTTGTGCTATCAATCCATCAGTTCTTTTTAGGTAATAGGCATAGATGATGACTATTTCTGATTAAAGCAAAGAGTTTTAAAATCAAAGTAATTGTTATCTTATTACCTTCAATCCAAATCATTAGATAAAACAAAATTAATGCTTCGTTTTCTTGTCACTGTTCATCTCACCCATTTGGGGGGTGGGGTGGAGGAAAGGAGGTAGTACCAATATGTCTGAGATATAAGTATAATGCTTTCTTAAATTTTGTGATCTATTAAGTGGTCCTTTTTATATTTTAGAAAGTCAATGTTGCAGGGAAACAAAGCTGTATATTGTATGATCTCTTTAAGTGTGAGACTGTCTAAATGCCATTGATTTCAGTGGGAGAATTAGGTGCTTCCTTCTTCTCTCTCCCTTTAAGATCAATAGATATAAAAATGTTTGGCTGGTTTCTCCTTGTAGTTCTTAAAGCACATGCAGAAAAGGTAATAAAGGATGCATTCAAAAGATATAGTACTTCACTTTCCAATCAATTTGTCTGCAGAACACTTTACCCTTGTCTTGGATTAAACATTGTTGGATTTGTTTTTCCTTTAATGCATTTATTTTAACCAACACCTTCACATTTTTAGATCATTTTCAGATATACTTTTTTTTTCAATGTAGTATTGTCAGCATTGCCTCTCATAGGCAGAAGGACTCCCATGAACAATGCCCAATACTGAACTTATGAGAGTGAAACTCAGTGAGAAGTTAGACAATCTCTAAAGAGGCCACAGCTTACTTCTGACCTCCTGGCAGGCTGCAGGAGGACAACCTATGACATGGTGATGCTATTGGAATGGCGGGGGGAGGCATTTTGTCTCTGGGAGGTAGAATGACTGAATTTCAGTGAAACAATTTATTTCTAGTTTTGTGTATTATAAAGATGCAAATGGAGATGACTGGCCTCTAACACTGTCAGTTAGTGTGTCTTTGAGTGTGTGTTTTAGAAGGAAGGGAGCAAGGGAGGCAAGGAGGCAAGGGGAAGGAACATATGGGCAAATATTGGCTATTTTGCTACTGAAATTTGGTAGCAAAATTTCAGAGTTTGGGAATTTCACCCAGGTCTTGTAAGGACCCATTCCTGGGTTCTTACTCAGGGAACCTTGCCCTATAACCTGTGTTTTCATCTAGAGAAAAGCACCCTTCTTCTTTCCACCAATGTCCAAAGCTCTCCTTAGTAAGATAAGGATTTTTTTCTCTTTCTTTTTAGGAAGGAACTGTCCTTCTAGATTTCTGTGATATAAATCTTCACTTCTCCTAGGTATCATAACCATGCACATTAGATAGAAAGCTATATATCTACACTGCATGCAAATCAGTTAAGGAATATTGCTGGCTACCCAGAGAACTGAAGTAGTTCCAGTCGCCTAGCATCTTCTGATAAGGAGGGCAAAGAAGCTTTCCTAAATCCCTGGAGTATCAGTGGTGGTCAGAGTAAACCTAAGAAATGTGAACCAATGATCTGAGTTGATATAAGCAGTTCTGTATTTGCAGAAATGGGAATCTTTATCCAGCTAATAGTGTTTGTGCATGCAGTAACCACCACCTGAGTCAGCAAGATAGATGTACATAAAAGCAGGAATATCACCTTTACCAAGATGCCTCTCATTTTGCATGACTGAACTACTTAATGTTTGTAGTACCCCCTTTGTTTCGGTGTGTCCCCAAGAAGCTGCATATGGATGAGGAATTTGCCTTAGGTGCTCTGGGCTTCATATCTGATGGGAAAACTTCATCATGGACCTGATAGGTTTTTTAATGAGGCCTCAGTATGTGATTGCAAATCTTCAGTTCTTTGTGACTCGGGAAAGGAGAATGAAAATTCACCTTTGCCTGTGTATCTCCAGATCACCTATTGATCCCTCACACAGTAAATGGCCTTGGCAGATATATGTCACCTCATGGAGGTGAATGGAGAAAAACTCTGAGAGTCACTAATCAGACTCGTAGGTTGCTTGAGTGTCACTGTTTATGGATTTTCAGCTGCTTGTCCTTTGAAAACGATCCAAAATCATTTACACTGGAGGCAGTGTGCCCACTGCGCTCTTAATGAATGAACTGGGTTTTTATATTCCAGAAATTCAATAATACCACCGATTCTGGACATGAAATGAGATCTATATTAGTGCATTTTAAATACAATTTCAGTATCCTGTTAGGTCCCGGTCCAGGCACAAATACCGAGTTTTGGATGAATATACATAGGATTGATTTCACATGTAGCTAGCTGTCGTCATCTATGCCATCAGCATGATGTGTAGGAGTGAGAGACTGTTTTTTCTCCTTTCCTCTTTTTGACAATTTCCCTGTGACCCTTACCTCATTCCTTCTGCATCCTGAGTTCAATGGGGGAATCTCTAGAAAAAGAACTATAATTTTCAACACTTTGCACAATTCACATCTCCAATCACCCTTTGCATTACTAAGGCCCAGGTACGCACTGACTGAACATTGCTGCCCCCCCTACCTCCAAAAGACATTTGTAAATATTCAAGTTTTTGTGTGTGGTATTTCACTGTGTACAAATGCAGATCTGACCATTGTTAAAACAACATTAAAAAAGAGACAGATAAAAACCTGTCAGCGTATCTATTCTTGTATTGTTTTCTTGTATAAATGTGAAAAAGGATAATATAGAGGCCAGGGGCATTAAGTTCACTGAAGAAGCAAATAAATTTAGGAAATTCTGAATGCACAGTGCTTTTCCCAAGGCATGAACATACATTATGATTTCTCTAAATATTTTTATAAACTGTTTTTTAGAATAATGTTTTCCCTAAAGACAGTTTATCATTGTTAGTAAAACTCCACTGCAACTGCATAGTATAAAGAAAGATATTATTGGAAACAATCAAAAATAGCAACAGATAGAAGCTTGACCCCTGGTGACAATACTCCAGAAGCTGTTTGCTGTTGCTTGTTTTTGTGTTTTGTTTTGTTCTGCCTTAAAATGAGACTGGAAATGAACAGGCAAACAATGGAAATGGCTCCAAATACCATACAGGACACACTGCTGAGGAGTCTTACCCCGCCAGCAGTTTCACTTCATACAGTTCCACATCACAGCTGTCTTCAGGATTGGAGTTTTTATCACAAGGACAAAAGCAGCATTGTGCCATCGCAGTGCAAGCTCCAATGCTGTCAAATGTATGTGTGATCTCAAATGCAGGTACAATGGTAGTGGGGTTTGTAGTAGAGGTACAGTGGTAGTGGTAGAAAGCTGCTTTCATCATTTACTCCCTTGATTCCCTCCCTGCTCATATTTCTTTGTGTGTGTGCATGTGCACACAACACAGATACACGCATCTTTGAGCAGAGTTGACTCCTGGCAACTGCCAGAAGAAGTCCCTAAATTTTCTTAGCAAGATTTGCAGAAGTGGCTTGCCACTGCCTTCTTCCTATGGCTGAGAAAAAGTGACTGGCCCAGGGTTACCCCATGAGTTTCTATAGTTTAAAGGACACTAGAACCTGGGCTTCCCAGCTTCTAGTCCAGTACCTTAACCTCTAGTCCAAGCTGGCTTTTGGGCTGAGAGAAAGTGACTAGCCCAAGGTCACACAGCAGGCTTTGTGCCTAAAGCAGGACTACAACTCAGTCTCCCAGTTGCTAGCCTGGTGCTTTAACCACTGAACTGGCTCTCACAATATATTTCTGTAATCCCAAACTATACAAAACTGCTGAATGTGTAAGTTTTTCTCCTTTCCTCCTCCCTCTACATTGTGCAGTGTTATGTCGGATATTAAAGATCACAATGAGAGAAGCAGGAGGAAGGAGGAGAAAAGGACTAAAATAATACAGAGTAAAATCAGATGATTGGGAAACAGGGTATCTTGATACAACTAGATACAATCTTGATAAATGTGAGCCACCTGAATATAGATTGTGTGAAGCTTCAGCTTTGCAAACCTCAGGATGGGGAGGAGTATGATATAAAGCCATACAAATGGATATAATTAATGTTTGTTTGTTTGTTTGTGTTAGATACTTTGTACTTAACAAAATGCCAAGTTTTGCCCATGTAGTCATGCCCTGCTTAATTTAATGTGGGATAGAAGTGTTTGCTCTAGGAATTCCAGTGGAGTCAAAAATAACAGAAAAGAAACCTTGCTGTTCTCAGGGCAAGGTAAAGAAGACCTGCTCCATCCCATGGGGTAACAGTATGCTGTGCAGGCTTCTGTAAACCAACGGAAAGGAAGCTGCTTGTCAAGGATGGGCCCAGCTGCATCCCTCCAAGGGCCTCTGAAATAGGCACAAGGGATGGCCTACTCTAGGGGGCCAGCAATGCAGCCATGGGTGACTGGGGTCTTGGATTACAGAGAGAAGTATGGACATCAGTTCCCAGGAGTGGGGAATGAAAGCTTCTGGGAGGGATGAGATGGAACCTGGTGATACCCTGTATAAGTGTAGGGGAAGAATGTGCAAGCTGAAAGTGTGGGCATTCCTGGGGCATCTTTCTTGTGGGGTGGAAGGTCCAGAATGACCTGTGGAGTTGAGGGTGAAGGGATATGGCATCTGCCATTCCAGTCTGGACATGGGTCTGAGTGGCATGGGCCACATTGCACTATTAGTTGCTGATGAATATCAGTGGCTTAGACTGCTTGCTGTCAGAACATCCTCTCCAGGCCTTTGTCTTACAGACGGTGGTGTAGCTGTCAGTTTAACTGTGTGTATATGTTCTACTGCTGCTGGGCACTGGCCCAATGAGGTGGTATTGCACAGGGCTGAGGGTGGCATGTTGAATTTTTTTGCTGCTTGTCCATAGCTGATTTACGATGATGCAGATGCATCTGGGTAGCATGGGGAGGGAACAAATGAGGTACTGTGGTATAGAGAGTCTCTTGCTCTGCTGAAGGATCCTATAGGTTATAAGAAGTTGGTTTGTGGTGGTTGTCAGATGTTATCATATATGGGTACTCTGCATCATGGAGACAAGACAGGCTGTAAGGAGTATTGGACCATGGGCCTATTCACAATGTGTTGTTCTATTAAAATGCTATTATTCTCTGCAAAATGGACTGAAATTAGATAAACTTCTATTTCAGGATATAAGCACCTGAGATAAGAAGGTTTATTGTAGAAAAGCTAATGAAACTATTATGGAAGAATTTCAGCAACTGCTATGTATTAAATGCAAGCTCTATTTACAGTGAAATCACTGTTCAAATTCTTGTGCCTCGTCCTCAGGCTCAGAAGCCATTTCTTTTTGGCAGGAGGGATAGTTTTAATAACCAACTTATCTGTTACCAGGCTGTTTGCCTGTGACCATGTGAACACTTGCTCTCACAATTGTTTTTTCTCATAATTTGATCTAAGTTCATATTTTTTTTAAAAAAAATCAATATTTGATCTACTTTCATTTTTTTCTTAAAAAAAAATAAAAATGGAATGTAAGTTTCATTGAAAGTGGTATGTGGTCTTTAGTTCTGATTTTGCCCATGAATCCTAATCTATCAATTGTTAAGTATAAGAATCTCCTTTGTTGGATGAGAATATGACTGTTTAGAAATTCCTAAATATATATAAAATTAGTGGGCTTGCAATTCAAACAGAAGACAAGTAGGACCTCCGTCTTTGCAAGGGCATAGAACTGTTCCCTCTAGCTATGCTGGCTGGGAAATTCTGGGAGTTGAAGTCCACATTTCCTAAAGTTGCCAAGGCTGAGAAGCACTGCTCTAGTTTATATCCCATCTGTTCAGAATGTGTCCTCAAACCCACAAATTTATCATGGCTGATTTGGACTATAAGTGCTCCCTATGAACAGAAATCTATCTTTTGAGGGAGAAATATGCTGTAGCAGTATTCATCCTATTATGCTAACTTACTACATCAATATATATATATACATTTCTTGACCTGGAATGTGAAGGGATGTTATAAATTCCACCACTTATGGCTCCTAATTCCAAACAATCTGCCCAATTGCTAGTAGGGATTTATATACCTGGTTATCTGGGAGAGTGCAAGTGAAACTTCTGAACAGTAATCCAAGGTAAAATCCCACACAGCACTCTCATTCTTTATTCTTACTTATCAGGCCAATTATTTAATCTCATCTTTCTGCTAGAAACAGAACATTCCTCTTCCAATTTGCTTTTCATAACAATCCTATGAAATAGGATGGGTTAAAAATGTCTAGCTCCATTTCTTTGATTTAGTGAGTACTTGAATATTCACCTCATGGTCCCACTCACTAGATCACATTTACTCACTAGATACACATTTACTACTACTATAAAAGGCAAAATTTCAACACCTATGATGTGAGAATACAGTTTGGCATTAAGGAGGTTTAGATAGGAATAATCCATCCTGCTCTTTTTCTTCGTTTACATTTATACTTATTGATGTTTAAAATCTGTATTTCTTCCTTCAAAACCATTTTTTTTTTTTTACAGGAGTAGCTTATGACATACTAAAACCATAAAATTAAAAAAAAAAATCCTAATATAAAATGCACAATTACATATCCTAATTAAATTAGATGATACAACCAATGCAAGCAAGAATTAAAGTAGTTTGGAAGTTTCTAAGCAGTATGTATGCTTAAAATTAGCTCATGTATTGATTAAGATGTCTGAGAGAATGAAATTAATTTGGTTGGCACCAAAAAGACAATCAGCTCAGTCCTGAATATATATCAGGGGATGACATTAGTGAGTCAGGAGGGTATGCCTGAAAGGGCTAGTTCTAGGTAGCACTTCACCACTTCTCATTATGGGAGGGCATTCAGAGTAAGGTTTCTGATGATCTTCCACTCTGAAATAAAAATAATTATATTTCATAAACAAAAGGAGCAAACAAATAAGATATCAATTTTCAGCTGTAGTCTTAAGTAATCTTGGTATCTCCAGCCTGGCAATTTCTGAACTCAGTAAGCTTTTTCTCTAGTGTGTTTAGCAAATTATATAGATTGTTTAATGAATTCTCTGCCAGTTTCTAAGAATAATATCTGTAGGTTTCATGTTTGTGATTCAGATGAAAGACAAACATTTGGGGACCAGCCACAAGAGACGTAAATAATTTCTTCAGAAGCTTATCTAATTAATTGCATTTCACTAGAATGTCTCTAAAATTTGAACTGCCATTGTTCTGTTAATTTAGATAAAAGGAAATCTTGAGTGCTTAAATGTGACACTTGGCACTGAGTATTCAATGCTGTGTGTGTGTGTGTGTGTGTGCGCGCGCGCACATATTTGTGATGTTCTGAATATTCAGCTTGGATGTAACTGAATCTCACCCTGATAAAAAAAAAAATAACTGTTTTTTCCGTGTTCAATGTATACCCTACAACAGTGCGTGGCAAAGCGATTCCTTACTGTTCTCCTTTCTGTAAATTCTGGCAGCTAGTAAGCAAGTGAAATATTGACAAAGGCTAGTTGGTTTATTCTGATGGAATTGCATAATGCAGTCTTAAGATATATTCAAATATACGGAGCAAATTTATACCATTCTGTTCTATTTTCAGCAAAATGTCACCTGCAATGCCTGGTATTTCAAGGAGAAGACCACAAACCTTATTTATCAGCAACAATTATAAACTAGAAAAAACTGGTTAGGGCTCTGTTTTGAAAATTAACCATATGGAACAAAACAAGATTCATATCTAAGTAAACACACTTGGGAACTAGGCAATGAATTAAGAGAAGTATGATAAATTGTAGCTATAAATGTGGGTCAGAGCTTTTGCCCCCTCTGTGCATAATTTTCATGAGTTCAAAAGCACATATCTGTATCAAATAAATCAACCCAAGTTCTTGAATAAGTAGGAAATATTATTTGTCCCTTTCTTTTAATGATTCACCTCAACTTCTGTTATTTATCCCTTCCACAAAATATTTTAGAACCCTTCTGCTGCATTTTTTAACCCTTCTCTCTCCTTTTTTCTACCTCTTTTCTCCCCCCCCCATCCCCCCCTTTTCCTTTTCGCTAAGCTGAAATAATAGATGTGCAGTCAGGCTGGCTAATAGAGTAAAATGGGAAAGATAAGAAAGAAAATAAATCTTGGTTGTTTACAGCCTCTCTTCCCCCATGCAGAATGCCCTTTATCAATAAAACAATGCAAACTTCATCAGAAAGAAGGCATCTACCAATTTAATCTAAGAAGGTCTTCATCAGACTAATCTCCTGCAAAAGCTTTTTTCAATAGGGATTTATTTGCTGTCTCTCCTTTGTTAAATATGGTCCCTTCTTTATCTTCATTTCCTCCCCCTTCCAATTTTGAATAAATCAGCCCAATTACTAGAAGTAGAAAAGGTGCATCAAGCTTTCAGCACAAAAATGTTTATCTACCTTGGGCCCTTGATGTAATTAGTATGGTATGAAGTGTGCTTACCTTTCTCTTTTCTCTTTTCTTTTTTTCCTTCCCTGTGCTGTGTCTTTCTTCTCTTAGGAAATCCCAGTCAAATATCTCGAGTACCTGTTGCTATCAAAGTTCTTGATGTAAATGACAACGCTCCTGAACTTGTATCCGGGAATGAAGCCTATTTATGCGAAAATGGAAAAACTGGAAAAGTAAATATTCCTTGGTTGTCCACCCTGTGTGGTTTTTTCCTCTCAAGTCTCTTGATTGACTGTCTGTTGATCTAGTTTCATGTGGAACTGACCCTGTTCAATTCAAAGTCGTGGTCTGTTTAGTAACAGCAATCCCTTGCAATTTGTCTCACTCAATGGTATAGAAAGCCAATGTGGAATAGTGCTTTAAATGTTAAAATCTTGGACCTGAGAGATCCAAGATTCTTCCTTCAGCCAGGAAAGTTGAACAGGGTGACTTTGGTCCAGGGACCGCTTTACCCTATCCCACAGAGGACTTGTGGAAAAGCTTGGAGAAGTGATTGTTCTATATGCCACCTTGAGCTCATGGAGGAAAGGCAGAATATAAATCTAAGAAGTAAACTCTGTAACACTTTTCCCAGCTTGGAACTCTCTGGGTGTGCTAGATTTCTAACGCCATCACTTTAAGACTGCAACTGTGTTGGAATTATGAACATATTGTTTGCAGAGGGCTTTTGAAATTAATGTAAGGGTCACACTCAAATACAGATTATTACCGATCTAATCTTACAAATAGATACCACCCTGCACACACACACACAAATTGTAAGTACACAAGTTCTATACATATGAATGCCATTTTTTAAAGCCTTGATCAGTCTTGAAACAGACATCCAAAATTGCATTCCTAACTGAAAGATCATAGGTTTAGGAGGAGGAGCTTTTACACATGATCTTCTTATCCTCCATACATGTTCAGTTTACCCTAATTGATAATATCTTCTAATTTTTTTTATTATCATGGAATGATACCTGTGATTTGATATATTTAAGATTCTAAAATTAGAAGAGGACATTTACACCACTAAATCCAATGCAGTGCTGAATCCAAATGAAAGCATCTCCAAAAGATGGCTGTCCCACCTCGATTTGAATATATCCAGCAAAAGGCAGCTTACTGCCACCTTTGCTCACCAGTTTCACTGTCAAACTGCTCTTCCACCCATAACTTGCTTTTTTGTAATTTACAGCCATTATTCCATGTCCCAGGTTCTTGGGGAAAGACAACAATCATGGTCTTACCCTGTTTGACAATTCTTTAGGTACTTATTTGTCTTTTCTCAAGGCTAAAGAGATCCGTGTCAATCTCTCAGTGTAAGATCCTATTCTCCTGATTCTACCAAAAAGAGAGTGACAATGATTTTCTAGTTTTAGATGAGCAATAAAGGAATAGTTGCTGATTTTATTTATGTGTTGGTTTGGTCATTTATTTAGGCAGTATCTCTGGTTTAGGATTGCAGGATCTTGAGTACTGAACTTTGTTTGTTTGTTTGTTTGTTTGTTTTAAATCAGAGATTGAGTCTAGAGATGCTGTTGGAAGAAGAACAGAATAAGGAAAAAATAAAAGTGGCTTTGAGTGCAGTTTGAAAGTGTGTATCTAAGATGGAGATACTTCTAAAACATGTATCAGGGATAAAAGTTAACCAGGTTCTTAAATCTTTCCAAAAAGATTGAATCCACATCAGCCTTGGCCATCATTCAGGAAGACACACAGTGTTGGACTGTGTTCAATGATATAACAAACCCTTATCTCCTAGAAAGTAATATAGGACAAATGAAACAGAATAGTTTTATAATCCAGCTTGTGAAGACAATGAGTGGTTGGAAATCTACAGATTTCTATAGACCTGATTTATTTTTGAGTAGTAACATTTTTAAGTTAAATAAACCTCAATTGACAGCATGTCACTAATTTTGTTAATCCAGCTAATTTTGTGCCTCATGTGGTTTGGCATTAAAATCACACTTTACCAAAGCAGCTTACCTGATAATAGAATCTGAATTTCCAGACAGTTAAAACAAACCAACAAATTATTACTCCATTGAATACTGAGATTGGTGAAATATGGCTTCAACACTTGATCTGAGTTATCAGTGTTGGTAAAGTTGGGCATTTGGTTTTATCCCTGCAGTGGATCCTTCCTTCCTTCCTTCCTTCCTTCCTCCCTCCCTCCCCCAAAATAGAAGACAATTAGATAGATAGATAGATAGATAGATAGATAGATAGATAGATAGATAGGTAGATAGGTAGATAGATAGATAGATAGATAGATAGATAGATAGATAGATAGATAGATAGATCAGTAGATCATCCCTCACAGGAATTCCACAACTTTTGGGTGATTATTAAATAGGCCCTTTGATGTGTAATCATTTGTAACATGGCAGGGAGTGGTGGTGGTGGTAGAAATCCCACAGTTGATATAAATATAACTAAAACAGTAAATGTCACATTCCTGAGGGTCTGAAGCCATGATGAGTTGTACCTTCTCCCCACTCTATATACAGTAGACTCTAACAGCTGCACTTGGATTAAAATTGGTCATGATCAGCATACTCCATAGTATCTGATGATAGTACAATGTTGTTGTTTTTTTGGGGGGGTGAACCTTACTAGCAGTCTCTCCCATTTAGCACAGGATGTCACACTCTTCCCAATATTAGACTAGAAAGGTACAAATACTCCATTTTCTATTAAGGCTAGTCCATACATACATAAAATGAATACAGTTGCGCACACATGAACACCCCCCACCCCAATTATCTTGCATTATTTAGTGAGTAAGAGAGACAAAGAGAGAAGCCTCCTCCAATTGGACATCATGCTAACATTTAGCACTGTTCTTTTTAATCTCCTATTTAACATACATAATCCTGGAGAAATCAACATTTGGTTGTCCCTTCATTTCACTGCTGAACAACAGAGGAAGCAATTGAGCTTTCTAATGACCCCAAAATGAGAATTTTCAAAGAATTATCTTTAGCAAGTGAGAAGAATCAGTGATTGGTTGCTGTCCAGTTAGGGCAAGCAGCTAATCTCATTCCAGTCCCCCTCCCAGATTATATTCTCTGATCAAAAGCCTACAAGTGTGGTATTCTATCTGTCAAACTGCTGAAATGCTCTCTCCAAACACATACAGGGTGGGCTGCAGCATGATGGAATATTTGTGATGATTCTAACTGCTTCAAGAGTTAGAGGTAATGGTAATAGGAAGTTGACAAGTGTTGTATGTTTTGGAAAGGAGGAAATACCTTCAATTGGCTATGATAGGCTGAGAATTTCAGCATATTATTTTACATGGCATGATGAAAGGAACACAGAGCTGAGACTCTGAGGATAGAGAGCCAGAGAAAAGATGGAAGAAGGGAAGGAATATAACTAAGGTGCTGTACTGAAAGAAAAGATGAATCTCATAGAAGGATGGATGAAAAAGCAGATGAAGGAAGATAGAAACCAAAAGAAAATGATACAACTGTTACACAGGATCTTAGGACAGGACATGGTTCAGTAAACCACCTAATATTTAACTATGTGTGCCAATTTCAGTCAATCCCGGACTGTTCACATTGGCTTCACAAGGCAAGAATACTATGTCTAAATAGGCCTCATAAATTAAAACCGTAGCACTGATAAACTGAAGCCAGCAACTTAAAATGCAGTTCAAATTATGTAAACCCAGGGTTAAAAAAAAGTAGATAAGGTAGATTGACCTTATGCAAAAGAAGTAAAAAGTTGAACTTCCTAACCTATCTCTTCTTCACTATAGTTAACCCTGCCCTATTTTTGCATTTTTTTAATTTGGTCTTTTGGATCATGAAAAAAGTGGATTTGGAAATAAAAGTTTCACGATTGCTATGATCTGGCAACCAGGATGAGACCATTTATGTTTCAGTCTCATGAATTGTGAACCCAAGCTATACATATCTGGGATTCAACAGTGAGGTATAATTCAGAATGACAAGAGTTTCTCAGGAGTATGAGTGTGTTTCTGAGTATTTTTTTTTCTTTTAATGTCTATTTGGTATGCAGATATACATAACAAACTATCCTCAGAAATTAGCCATTCAATTATAGGTGCTTTCCTTTAGTCTAAATCTGAATTCCCCAGGTTCTTTCTAATTAAATCTTTATCATACAACATGAAGGACAAACGCAGTCACTGCCTACCATCTGAATACATTTACACATTTGCAGGTTAACTTACAGCTAAGTTAAATTGAGTTTGAATCTCCTCAAGGGAGCTGATTACATCTCAACCTCTTAGAAAACCTGATTTGCAGTCTGTAAATATATTGAGTAAACTATCTAGTGCAGTTCACTTTTTCCACGTGTTCTATTTTGGATCCTGCTATAATTGAGAATGGCAATGACAGCTGCCAGTGATATGATGGAATACATTAAAAATTGTGGATGTACAACATTGCAAGATGAATTCTTTATGCTTTTATTCTGAATCTGTAACAGTTGAATGCTAAACTCAAATCTGCCGAAAAAACATATTGCTTTGCCTTGGATGTTCTTTACACAACCTTGCTGACTTGGAAGCTCCCCGCACCCCCCGCAATCCTTGCTTCTACTCATCAATCTGATATTAATTAATTTAATGAATTACCAATTGAGAAAGAAAACTCCTACAGAAGAGGAGTTTTTTGTGTATGTACTCCTACAGTACATACATACAAAAAAAGCAGTTTATTCACAACAGTAACATTTTATTTGTTTGTTTGTTTGTTTGTCATATTTTTATTACCACCCATCTCCCCCACTTGGTCATCCCACCAACATTGGTGGGCAAAGTATCTTCCTCACTTTTCTATGCTAATTTAGCATGGACAAAAAGTTGATAGATGCTTAGCAAAGCAACTCTTCATGCAGAATTTCTGAGCAGGAAGAGACACCAGGAGAATTTAACTAAAGATATTCTAACATGCAGTGTAAGGTAGCTGGAATTACACATCATAAGTATAATCTTAAAAACACTCTAAACATTTCTATTTATATCCAAAGGAGTTACTTTGAAGTCAAATAGTGAAACAAAGAACATTTAATTCCATAGGATAATTAAGCATATGAATGTCTTACTCCACTGAAATCAAGAATACTTAGTGTCACTATTCCCCTCTCCCCTTCATTCTCCAAAGTTTGGCAAAAGTACACCTTAGAGTAATTTTTTTACCCCTGAAAGAAACATTGTGACCCTCCCCATATGAATATTTAAAACATCTTTTTAAACCCATGACCCCTAGGACAGTGTTATACCACTCAAAGGTTAATGAGAGAAAGTTTTGACATTAGAGGGGAAGAACTGTCTTGTATTCCTCTTATTGCACCATGGAACAGAGCAAAATTGGGTCCCTGTGCTTACTTATTCACTCTGCCCTGAAAGCCAATATCTCTCCCCACACAAATTCTGGTTACTGTCTAGCCAGTATTACACTGAACATCTCAGATTTAAGTAAATATGTTTGTTTTCTTGTTTTAGGTTATTCATACCATGAAAGTCATTGACAAAGATGATCCCAAAAATGGACACTATTTCGTTTATAACCTTCCATCTGAAATGGCCAACAACCCAAATTTTACAATTAAGGAAAATGAAGGTAAATATAATATGAGGGAGAGTTGGAGACAGTACTTTTTATTTCTTTCATTGCTTCATTTTGCTGATGTTCTTAATGTTTTCCAATGAGAGTTTGACTTCAATCTTTATGACACTGTCACTATTTGTTTTCAAGGTATCTGCATTGGTGCTATACATACAACGCAATGGATTATAGCAAATATAGACACAATAGTTATTTTACCCAGCAAAGTCTTGCAGGAGATTTTTATAATTGTAATACATTTGTTGCTCTTTTTGATGTACACATTATGGTATATTTCTTCATGGACAAAGCAATATTTACTTCTCATTTAACTAGAGGTAAAATTATTTCCAATTGTACTTCTTTACTGTTGTGTGGTTTTCTTTTGCCCTGCACTACGCTTTTTCTGAATTCTGACTTAACAATGATAATCTTCAACATCAATTTCAGAATCACAGCACAGTTTTCTGTACTTTCTAACTGCTTCAGTTTGTCTGTCTCTTCCATCCTTCAATATGTTACTACAGCATATGTTTAGAGAAATGAAACTGGAGCTAAGAAAATTTCTGAAAAGATCCTTTTTCTTAGATCCTTTTTTGTATTCTGCTCTCCGGGGGTGGGTGGGGTGGAATATTAGCTGTTTTGGAAAGAAAATTGGAAATGGCCACATAGAAATGCAGCATAGACCAACTTGAAAGACCTCCTGAAACTGTAATTTATCCAAGATTTAAAAGGACACAAAAATGTCCCAAAATGATACATTTATTCTCAGGCTTGTCATCTGTTAACAACAACAACTGCAGGCTTGGGATGGGAATGAGAACTGTAGTTATGTGATCAATGATTTTAACTTCTCTTCACAATCAGTGGTTCTCCCAGAGCATACTAATTGTCATGTCGAGAGAAGGGGTGGAGACTTTAAGCTTATGTCTAATCCCAGAGTTTTGCTAGACATGAATCACATGTGTGATGGAGCTACAAAAAGAGTAATGGGATTAATAGAACCATCCTTTCCAAGCCCTAAGAAGTAAAAATACCCCATACCTGGAACAATGTGTATAGTTTTGGATGCTATGCTTTAAGAAACATTAGAGACAAATGGGAACAGTTTCAGAAAGAAGCAGCTAAGGAAACAACCTACAGGACAAAGAAAAGCTAAAGAATTTAGTGTGTGGAAGCAGGAGAAAACAAGACTGATGAGAGAAATAAGATAAATTCTCAAGGATGCTGAATCAATGAGACATGTAAGAGTGAAAGGGCATCCATTACTCATTCTCTATTCCAGACCTTCTTGCATCCAACATGCAAGGACTCCTTCTCCTTTACTTAATTATTCAAAGTTCCATTAAAAATTGTCATAACGTAAGTCACAACTATGTGAAAGCAACATTATCTTGCATTTTTAAAGCTTAGCTATGCTAAATAATCCCTAACCTCTCCCCTCCAAACAGTTTCTTTTCTGAAACTTTGTGCCCCTCTAAATTCACTTGCTGAGTGACATAGGAACACATTGTATCCTCTAGTAGAAGTAATGCTATTTTTGTATGACTTGATGGCACTGCATTAAGTAAATACCCCTTATCCTGGGAGAGCAATGCCAAGACTTTTTTGCACATTTAAAAAAAATAGTCATTTCCTATCTAATAGATTTTGATGTACATATATTCACGCGTTCTCATTAAAACAACACTCTGGTAGCTGATATATTATGGAATCTTTTCACTTCGAATAAATAATGGATTATTGGGGGAGCAGTGGCAGCAGCAAGCTAACAGCTTGTTCAAGTTTTTTTTTTTTTTTAATGGTCCAGTTGATTATAGAGCCAAAGTGTAATGATCATACAAAGGCCTTTCTTACATTGCCTTGAAATATTGTTCCAATTGTGAAAGGCACAGCTTTTAACATTTCTTTTCTTTCTCCTAATACCCTAAAAGGAATTACAATGATGACGATTCTGCCATTCTGCTCAAAGAAACCCTGAACAGCATATACACTAAGGAAAGAGAAACAGTTAAAAAGAAAAAGAGAAAACCTGCTGTAAAACCCATAAAACAGAAATAGAACAATCACCCATAAAGTAAAAACAAATCAGAACAAAACACTGAGAGTACAAAAACTACATTCATTTGAAAAGGCATTCTAAAATAAAAGTTGGTTTTGGAACAAACATTGGGGTGAAGAAGGACTCCCTGGTCAGAGAAATATGCAGGATCCAGTGATGTCATCTGAATGACAAAAGCAGTATTGCACTGTTGCAGCACAAGGTCCACCCCTTTTGTGCATGCATAAGTGACACATGTACTAAAGAAACAGTACCTGCATTACACCACTGTGATACTGCTTTCATAATTCGATCCCACCCACTTGATGCCTCTGTGTCCAGTTATTTAAAAAAATATTCCATGGAACTGTATTTCCCTAAAGGAGTTTTGTAATTAATATGCCAACACCAGGAAGGCTGTATTCCTAACCATTCGGAGCTCAATCCAGCAAGCTAATCTTAGTGTATGATTGCATTGTGAGGGGAGGCATTGCATGCTTTACATAACCACAACTCCATTTCTGATATATTCATTCCAACATTTTGTAAAAAAACTGTTTACTAATCTATTTTGGTGTGTGTGTGTGTATGTATGTGTGTGTATATACAGAATGTGTGTGTGTGTATGTATGTGTGTGTGTGTACATACACATACATAAATGCACATAGAGAATGTATACCCACATTCTGTTCCTTTATTATAAAATGTTTTGAAAAGTAAAGTAGGGAAAAATGTTTTTCGTTGGAATAAGACCAACTTTATGATATGCCCATCCCCTTGGAAACCTGGATTTGTCCCTGAGGTTCACCCATTTCCTCCACTGCATACTACATAATTGTCTGCACTCTGGAGACAATGTATCATTTTTTTGTAACCACACAATAGTTTTGGGGCCCATGTTTGCATGGTTTATTTATGTGATTTTCTGTTGTCTTAAGCATGAACACTTTAATGGAGCTTATGCTTTCCAGGGCTTTATGTTCATTTTTCCCAACATTCAGTTTTGATATAAGCTTTTTCTTGATACAGACAAGTTTGGGCATATTTGGATTTTTGGCTTGGAAACATCTCAAATGTCACTCTGCATGTACTTTCCCAATAGTGGTGTAAACTGGATAAATTCATGTTAAAATTCAGTAGGAAGAAAAAGTTACCTTCATCATCAATCACATTGATATCCCACCACATAATTTCCTAAACTCATAGTGATATACTGTGTGTTTGTGTGTATACACACACACACACACACACATGCACACACACATATACAGTACCTACATACACACACACACACATATGTACATACACACATAGGAATAAATCTTAGGAAAAATTATGTGGAAAAGACATGTATATTAGGGAATGGTGCTTGCAAAAACACAGGCAAATTTACTCAAAAGAAAACACACATAAAATGCATTTGCATTTACATTCCAACTTTTTTTTTTTTAAAAAAAGGGGAATTTGCTAACTGTTGTATAAGAAAATTAACTTTTGCTTGGAAAAGGGAAGTGCTGTATGAGAAAGGGAGAAAAAGAGAGGGAGAAAAAGAAAGGAGACTATTAAATGAACCAGTTGTATATCATTCATATATATGTGCCAATCATTTGTTCTTCCTCTGGAGTATTGCTGTATTTAATATTCTCCAACTGTGGATTACTGGTGATAATATGAATTAATTTCTCTACAACTTCTCCAGCTTCTTCTTCTTTTTATTAACCATTGGGGTCTGGTAGGTGATAAATCAAAGGATATTCCTGCCGATAAGCCCTCATTTGAAGTCATGGAAAGCTGGCAAACATTCTTCTGCTACAACTATTATCCAACCTGAGAGGAGGAACATGTGATCTAAAGTCATTTAAATTGGTCACCCGCCTTATCACCATTGAGCTGATAAAAATCCCCCTGCATAGTGAAATTCTTCTAATCCCTTTCCTGTGGCTTTTATGATGAGATGGATGCTTGCAGCCCTGATGATAGAATTGGCAAGAAAGCTGGTCATTATGTGGGGCAAACTTTGGTGGATTTTATTCAACAGCTGAATGGCAAACTAAATCAATGTAAGTGTCTCAAGAATACTAAATTCAAGCTTTACCAAGGGCTTTACTACAGAATAATTTGTTTCAAGCAGGCTTTTCCAGTATTGAGCTCAGAAGTAGCTTTTCTCCAGGGATGGAAAAAATCATTTTTATGGTTCCAGACATTTTTCCTCTCCTTTTCATAATTAATAATTATAGTTCTCACCTTACCTTACAGAATGAACAAGTACTAGAAAACAAGAACTGATTGAATCATATCCAATTATTCTGATGTCTTCAATTTGAGATCAGTTCCTGGTGACTTTATGGATTCAGGCTTGACCTGTCTTTGGTTGTAACCCATAGTTCTTCTAAGAACATTCCAGTAATCTCCTTAATCCTATTCATTGACTTTATCCATTGTTTCCCTCTCCTTCTACTTCCCTCAACTCAAAAAGCATAATTATTTCTAGCCCATTTTCTGTTTGCATCATATGCAAACATATCACCTTTTGATTCTCACCTTAAGACAGAGGCAGCCTTTGATTGCTGCAGGACTGATTGATTGGTTCTTCTCAGTCTCTGATACTCTTAGCAGAGTCTCCAAATCCATAATGTGAAGGCTTATATTTTTCTCTCACTCTATCTAAAGATCTAGCACATCAGTTGGCCACATGCTTTAAGAAAGATCACAAGCTCAGATAAATGTTTTATTTGTTATATCACCAGAAACATTTGATATTCATTAACATACTCCCTTTGAATGTGATTTTATAAAGATGTCATGCCTATTAGCCATTACCTTTGATTAATCTGTTGCTATAGATCAGACTGATTCATAGGCTTCCAATTTTCTTTGATAATTTTATCTGAATTGTTGATCCAGTTCAGGAAGTCAGTTTGATTTGAAAATTTGGTTGAATGAACTTTGAATCAAATCACCAAAGCAAAATTTGGCAAAGCCTTAGCATCTTCTCATGAGTTTACAAGAACTCAAAGTAGCAGTTATTGACATAAAATCCTGGTGGACTGTTTTCCATTGGGTCACAAAGGTTTGGAAACAGCTGAACAACATCAACAAATATTTACCTGGCAACATGTCATATTTGAATGGAATGGTTCTCTTCTGTTCAGAGTTCCAATTATCAGTCTTGGATTAGGAAAACTTACCCTCAGGTTTCCATTTAATCATGGAACTCAGATTTGAAGGGGCAAGCTTATTTTTCTTGTAAGCTACTACTTACAGAAAATATAAGCCAAATGTCTTTTCTGTTTGGTTTAAAAATAAAGGAGAAATTCAATATTGTTTAATGGCATTGCATAGGCTTATGAATCATTGGAAGACAAGAAAGACACTTAAAAAAATCCCTCCCCACATAAAAATATTTCTGAGGGAGGAATTTTGAGATTTGGTATTCAAGATGACTGAGACATTGATTAGTAGTCCCTGAAATCTGATTTGATTTGATTTGGTTATTTTAGACCTATATAGCTGTCCATAATATGAACCACAACCCAGAGTGGATCACAAAACAATGCCAACATCAGAAATAAAATTAAAAATAAACCATTACATTCCCCATGAGAATCCAGCTTCTCAACACACAGAGGAGACAGCTTGGGAATTATAGATCCTTAAATATTACTACTATTAGTAAATCATCATCATCATCATAATTTCAGATCAGATAGTTCCAGTAAACCAAGTCAAGGTGATTCCTTGATTCAGTTCAGGCTACTTTGCAATAATATTTGTTTCCTGTGTGTCAGATGACATTACAAGATGGAAAACTGAATGAGTTAATTGGAATTATAAACTGTGTCAGTATCTGTGTTGTAATTCTATAAGATTTCTAATATAAAATGTTATGGCTGCCATCAATTTGATTTTTCCAGAACATGCATTGTAAATTTTTGATGTTCACTGAAAATTGATCATTTTGCATTAATCATGAATATGTCTATATGTATACAGCTTGGTTACCATAACATTAACATTTAAAAACTATCAGCTTATAAAAGAGATAATATCAAGTAGCATAATTTATTTTAATCAGCCTTCTGGATGAATAGGACATTTCTGTCTTTATTTGTCAAGCTTATATAAAGAGTCTTTCTCATAAAGAATGTATTGTGCATGGTCTATGTGACCTGTTGTGTTGTACTCTGTAAACCATGTGCTTCTTTCTAAGCTATTTGTTCAACCTAAGGTTTTTTCTTTTCCCCTCTCATTTGCTTCTGCTCTTAGTGGTTGCATCAGTGAGTTTCACCACTAAAGCTCTTGACCTTAGTGATACACTCAAGAAGTGATAAAATGAAGAACGCATCTTTTGTAAACAATTTATATAGCCACAAATAGATCAGGTGTTACTGTTTTCTTTATGGGCAAGGTTAAACCTACTTGCTTCTTAGTTCTTCTGATCCATTGCAGGAAATTGTAGGAGATTCACTGGGGCAGAGTGGAAAGGCATCTGTCCTCTCTCCACACCCAGGATGCCTTTCTGCTGCTAATATCACTGTTCATGCATGTTGACTGTGACCTAACGTTCAGTAACATCTTTTATGCACATTAAATCCATGATGTCATAGTCTTCATGGAAGAGTCAGAAGATAAAGAGGCAGGGAGACTTTGAAAGCCATTAAATTGTTTAATCAGGGCTCAGCACAGCAAGCAATAAAGGGTTACCCCAGGCAAGTATGACACATATATCTCCAGATTCCTTGAAACAAGATCCAAACTCATGGAAAGAAAGATGGAGCCAGATAGAGAGTCAAAGGGCTGAAGGGTAGATTAAATTGCAAGGAAGAGTTCCCTGGAAGCAATAATTTACTTTAGAGTCACCATTGCTCTAGAATAGCACTGGATTCTTTGTGTGTTATATGCATGTCATTTGGAAGCAACTCACTGCTAAAAACAAAATCCATACGTTGTTTCTAGAATGGTAAGGTATCTTGAACTCTACCCTAGACCCCTGGTATATTAACTTCTTAGATTCTGAACTGGTTTGTACTTTGGCTTTGTGTTTTCTCATGCTTTCTGGATGGATATACCTGGCTTGGCTGACTATTAGACTACCTTCATTATCTGTCCAATTGTCTAGTTACATATGGATTATTTAGGAGATGCTTTAGCCCATTCCAGTAAGCTTATCTTAATATAGAGCCCTTAAACTGTCTTTGTGGATGAATCTGGATATTATAGGCTGAAGTCTTGTCAATGATTCCTATCTCAGGATACTTCAGCCTTAGTGATGGTGGCCAGGAAGACCATGGAATGGTAAACACATGGAATGGTAGAATTGAACAACTGTGTGACATAGTTAAAGGTGGCCCAAACTAATCTAAGATATTCCAATTGCTGAATAATACCATGGAATTCCAAGAAATCTCTGTTTCAAATCCTATTTAATGCCCCTCTTAGTAATAGCATAACGTAATTCCTAACCAAGTACACATAAGGACTCTGAACATAACAATTTTTATTTCATGGCAGCTAACTTTTATCTAAACATAAAGAAATGTACTTTGCCAAAGCTTCTCAAGTCTCCAGCTGTAAAAGTTCCCAATTAAAAATTATTTTCTTTCTCTTCAAAGGCAACATACACAGTACAGAAAACTTATAATACATTTTTAATGCCATTAATGATTTCATATTTCTAATAACAGTGATTGGGAAAAAATGGAAATAAGAGAAAAGTAGCTAGCTAGCTAGTTGGAAGGTTACACAGCAGGGAAACTTACAGATGTGTACTTATTAAAGAAAGTTCCATGAGGTAAAGGAACATCAGGTGCACTCATAAAAGCCTGACTTACAGACATTTAACATATAGCTGCTGCTGCTGCTGCTGCTCTTCCTCCTCCTCCTCCTCCTCCTCTTTTAAATCATTCTAGAAATGTAGCCTGACACTAAGGCACTCTTTGTCTCTGTTGACCTTTTTTTCTAAGACTACTGGAATGCAGGCCCAGGTGGGCATAAAATCCCCCCCCCCTTCTTATGACGCACAAAACAGTTTGTTTGGTTTTGGTATTATAGTCTACTCACTAACCAGATCTCATGGCAGGTTACCTAACAAAGGGATGAAATGTCATTTCAAAGATTTGTCAATACAGCTTTTGGAAGGGGAAAAAAAAAACCTATCTCAATCATGGATGGTCCATGAAACCTCAAGGCTGCATTTGCAGCCTCTGGACAAACTCTCACACTGCTGAAGATCAGCAGTAAGAAGGTCTTCTGTCATTTTTGAGGCAGGAAACATTAAACTTTCCATATGAGTCCTGAAATAAACTAGTTTTGAAGGAGGAAGCACAAATTACCTCCCAAGAGAAACCTGGCTTCCACAAAAACGTGACTTGGCTGTGTCCACTTTGCCTCATGCACAACATTCTTTTAAAAAAAAGGGAGTGGGGTTAAATGTTGTCCCTACCATCAAAAAAGAATGTCCTAAACTGATCACAATGGAAGAACTGAAGTGTAATTAGAAGGAGCTGAAATAATCAGAGAAGCAGCAGCCTTGACTTGAGGAAAGATCTTTTTACATATACCTAAGTATGGTGTAGAACCAGTTTGGTCTAGTGGTTAAGACAATGGGCTAGAAACCAGGAGACTGCGAGTTCTAGTCCTGCCTTAGGCATGAAGCCAGCTGAGTCACCTTGGGCCAGTCACTCTCACTCGGCCCTAGGAAGGAGGCAATGGCAAACCACTTCTGAAATCTTTCCAAGAAAACTGCAGGGACTTGTCCAGGCAGTCACCGAGGATCAGATATGATTGAACAGCAAAAAAAAAAAAAAAAGTATGGTATAACCAAGTTGGAGAGAGGAAAGGAGAATATAGGAAGTGCTTCATCCATGAGGAGATTATCTTTCTGTAGACATTTCCCTGAGCTGTGAAGTCCAAGGCTGAGTAAAATCCCAAGCTATAAAGACCTTCAAACTGTCTTTCCAAATTATAAATTTTAATGTGCCTGGAGGAAGAAATTATTGGTTATATGGGAAGCAAATACTATTAGCTGCACTTTATTGTTTTATTCACTTTAGATGAAATCCAATTTCATTTTTGTCCTGGCCCCATCTATTTTGTTAAAGTGTGGCTCTTGCCATACTCCTCAAAGGCAGATGTAGTCCTTGGACTGAAAAAAATAATCCTTTATCCAAAGACCAGAGAAAGGAAAGAGGTAAGGAGAAAAAACATCTCTCTCTCCCCAATTTGTTGGCTCTTCTTTTATTGCTGAGTTTTGTATAAATAAATATTAAAGAACATAGCAAGACTTAGAGCCAGTATTAATCGCTGACATATTTCCACATGGAATGTACTCTCTTTTGTTAAGCAAGGCACAGATAAATAAATAACATGAAAAGCAAGATAATGAAGGATCAGGAGGTTAATTGGGGAGATGAGTGTGGAGCAAGACACCCACCATCCTCTTGCACACCTGCTTCCAACTAATTCATGCAGTAGCCTTGGTGTCTACAACTCCAAAAACCACCTGCTGTTTTCTCAGCTTCCAAGTGCTATTTTTAAAGTGTTTGCCAGGAAGGGAAAGTCAGTCAGATATAGTGATTTTGTCACTAATCAGGAATATAGGTGGCCTGCAAGTTTGAGAAACTCAATAAAAGTGCCTAAATCCCTTGGTAGCACCCTGTAACCTCAAGGCAATATGTCAGGCAAAGGATGGATGAATCTGTCAGTTTTGCTTTCTCCTCTATTCAGTCTTTCTTCTTGGTGATGTTTTAAATCTCAAGTCTTTTCTATCTTGTTTATAAAAACAGTTGTTAATTTTGGCCATCAAACTCTCCTGAATTCTTACCTACCTGCACTGGGGCAATTTAATAAATGAAACTGACCTTGATGAAAAGGATCACACTGTAATTACTAAAGATTTCCAATCAGTGTTTGGAAATCTTTTTGTTCATAAATCCTTATTTTAAGTGGACCTAGTAAAACATTTCTGTATCAATAAATATGTTTACTAACCTGAGAATACTGTGCAAATGAGATGGTAGAGAAGAGTTAAAAAAACCCAACCATAGGCAATTTTCATACAATATACTGAACTACAACCTAGCTCACCATATTTTAGCATGCTATATCAACCCATCCTCTCTGATTAATTGATGGTTTGGCTTACCATGAGATCTCATGGAATCTGGTCTATGACTGTAATAAAAATCTGATGGATTGAACCTAAGAAAATTTACAAGCAAATAGAACATTTATAAGTTTCAATGGACTTAAGATTTCAGTAGATCTGCTTTATTTAAAACTATTTCTGTATCCACCTCATTTTTTTTATCTTAAGAAATCTATGATCTGCTATAGATCTAGCCCATGATTTGTTTTGTTCTGTTTTTCTTTTTACTGAAAGAATATATCGAACAGCATCAGAATCTGCAGAAATTTAGGCAAGCAAGCAAGCAAGATGGATCTATGTAGTTCCATTTTTTTTTCCTTTATGCAGACTACTACATTAATACTGAAAGATTTGAAGTTCACCAGGAAAGTCAAAAGTTGGCAGGTGGGACTAAAAAAGTGACAGATGATGTCCATTAAATAATTATGCTTACTTTAAAAATGACCAAAATTCACTAGCATCACCAAATCACAAGAGTGTTGGTATTCCCACAAGAATACTAAATTTTGTGAGATTTGATGAGAGACAGCAAGAGAGAGAGAACCAAATACATTTTATAGTAGCCTTGTGGACCATTAGTGGCCACTGGACCATAAGCTGAGAACCATTGATGTTGGATAATATAGATAATGGGATATAACCAACATGGCTTTATCCATATGTATGGATTTATCAGTAACTTGGGGAAAAATCTAGACAAAATTTGTAGCATCTATTGAGAGGAGGAAAGAAAAAATAATAATTACTAAGCAAGCTTAGTTGGATAGTACATGCAGATCAACTTCTGGAAAGAAAATGAAAAATTGTGTTGACTGGGGGGAACCAAAACGAAGTGTGTGGAATTCTGAGTAGGAATATTCCAACATTTTGTTATTGTGATAAAACAGAAAGCAATAAAGAGCTAATGTGAAATAAATCAAATAACATTACATTTTTGAAATGCTTCTGCCTCTCCCAGAGATGCTAATAGGTGGGAAATGGTGGGTGAGCTGTTGCCTGCCAATAATGTAGGGTTGCCTAATGTAATAGAAAAATCTCATGCATTCAAGAGTAAAGTGAATTCAATAATTACCCGAGGGATCCTTAGCTATTTGATTTAATATACTCATAATCCCTGCCATTAAGTAAAGCCACCATTTACTTCACTTGAGCATTTGCAGCATTGCCTATATTTTACATGTTAAATGAAAGAAAGGACTCTGTATATTCAGTAACTGCACAAGTTAAATGACCATTGGTTTACTGATGTCAACTGGGTCCAAAGCTGTGGGGAAAAAAAGTAACATCACTATGTGAAAACAGAATGATTTGTTAACTGCATACCAGTGCTTAACAACAGCTCACCATCTTCTGTATGAAGGCCATTGCTTGTTCCATTGATCCAGATGAACACAATTAAATGGCCAGGGTCAAATTCCTGCCTTTCTCCCTCATGTGCCTCTTCCATTTTTATCTCCTCTCTAGAACTTGAGTATGGGGCATCTTATCAATAGACTAAAAAATGGAATAGATATTAATACCGATGTTTTAATTGTCATTAAAGGACTCATATTGAAAGTTTGTCCAAAAGAGTGCCACACTAGGGAATGAAAAATGAATTTCCATTTTGCTACAGTGAAGCCATAAATTTAAGATAAAAGTCCAGGGTTACGTTACACAAAGAGCAAAGAACGTCCACAAGAACTTGGTTATTCCATTTTAAAGGGGGGAACTAAAGTAATATCATTAAGTACAGAATCCAATATTATTTAACTGCACCACTGAATCTGTACTTGTAGCAGAGTGTATATTGGAATTAAAAACTGGGACTATATCAGTTTGAATATTTATGAAAGGGACTTTTTTTTTTTAAGATTCTTTCCTGCATGCAAAACTTAATAAATATGGACCATTTGTCAAGGTGCAAATTAAGGTGAAACTATGCGTCAGATATGCTTGCTGATTATAAACAGGGAATTTATCCATGTGAGAACAAGTAAGAAATGCTGAAAGAAGATGATAATAGAATTACTTTCCTTATCAGTTGGTCTGATTCCCAGAGATATCTGTGAGGTCACTGGTGGATGTACAAGTAAAGATGAGATGGACTTTTAAGAATTATCTTGTGACTTCCCCAGTTTTCAAAAGATGCAACTGTGCACATCAAGGGTAGACAATCTGGTGCCCTTTAGATGTTCTGGACTGTATCTCCCACAAGCTCCTATCATTTACCAAACTAAACTGAACTGAAATCCAAATAGTATAATCTAATGGGCACAAGGCTGTGAACCCAGGTTTATAATAAGGATAAACAACAGAGAGCCAGTTTGTTGTAGTGGTTAAGGCACCAGGCTAGAAATTGGGAGACCGTGACTTCTAGTCCTGCCTTAGGCACAAATCTATCTGAGTGACCTTGGGCCAGTCACTCTCTCTCAGCCCCAGGAAGGAGGCAATGGCAAACCAGTTCTGAAATCTTACCAAAACTGATTACTTCTGAATTGAATCTGAAGCATTGCATAGCTCTGGCATATCATTTATGTTGGGGCCCAAATACTTAATTTTATGAATGTGTTTGTGTGCGTGCAGGCCCATGCATATATGTTTGCATGGTCTTATTTAATAATAATAATAATAATATTTCCTAAGAATTTGGGATGTGGAGACTGGGGGTACAAACACATTACATTTACACATGTAAATGTCTGAACTTAACAGTCTAAACCCAGAAGAAAGTAGATCAAGCAAGGTAAATAAGTCCATATATTTGATAAATGAACATAAAAAAATAAATAGGCAAACACCCATTGTAACATTACCACCTTGGCCCTTCTGTTAATAGCAAATATTTAGAATATTTCACAGAAATAAGACAAGGAAGGTACCACAAGGCTCATACTTTAACGGAAACTAAAAACTGTATTCTCTTGTTCCATCCTGCCCACCCCTTCCCTTTCAGATAATACCTTCAACATTTTGACAAAACGCAACGGATTCAGCCGGCAGAAACAAGAAGTCTATTTTTTACCCATCATCATCAGTGACAGTGGGAATCCTCCAATGAGCAGCACTAGTACTCTTACCATTAAGGTCTGTGGCTGCAGCAATGATGGCATTGCCCAGTCCTGCAATGCTGAAGCTTATGTCCTCCCTATTGGTCTCAGCATGGGTGCTTTAATAGCAATTCTGGCCTGCATCATTTTGCTTTTAGGTATGTATGAATATATTCCTAGGAAAGACATGAATGGTACAGTGATTAGGGTGTTGAAAGGGATGAGGGAGATCTGCACTGAAACCCATATTTGGCCATAGAAGAACATCAGGTGACTTGGGTCTGGCCACTATCAGGGCTGTGCCCACTTCAAACATGATTCAGGAGAATGGAATCTCTTTGATGTTCACTAAACCATGTACATCCTTTTTCAGGTTTCTGTGTGAGCCTTAAAAGACTGAATTCATTAATTGAATCCCTAAAATGTGACTCTTAAAGCAGCCATATCTTCTCCTTCTTCTTTTTTTTTTTCAAGCTCACAGGCCTGAAGGAAGTCTGCATCTCCTTTAATGAAAGCAGAGGGTTGCCATGGTTAGACTTGTGTGAGATTCAAAGCATTTCCTGTAAATCATATTCAAATCCCAACCTACCCCAAAGTCTAATTATGGTAGAAGAAAAAAATGCCAACCGGAAGAAATGTATGCTGCCATGATTAACTGGATCAGAGAGATACATATCTCATGAATAAACAAATAGACTTCTCAAGAAGAACTTCTGTCCCTGGGAAAGAGTTCTGAGTATAGACTGATTCAACCTAACTCCTGCTGTTTTTAATATGCCACTTCAAGTCATTCATACATTTAGTTTCTTCCAATTATGTCCACTTTTCCTTCAAATGGCAACCCAGATGCTTAACGGCATTAATACAAATTTAACCCAATGTGAGAGATGCAAAGAACATTAAATGGTGACTTAAAAAGCAAGTGAAACATTCCTGAAAATGAGTCAACATTCCATTAGACTATATTTATCAGGCAAACTGTCAGGCTTAAATACTCATCTCTGGCTAATTTCAAATCATCTTCAGTATAAACGAAGTAAATAAAAAAGCAGAGTCTGTAGGTGCAAAGCTTAAATCAGAACTAAAGTAATGATGCAATACAGTTCAACTCCTATAATGCCCTAGTCAGCAGGTGCCCATTGCTAAGAATTTTGAGAACTGAAGTTCATGTATCTGGAGAGAATCCAAGTTAGGGAAGGCTGATTTAGCAGATACATGGACATAGGTCTTTCTCATTCTTTAGCCTCCAAGTGTTTTTTTGTTTGTTTGTTTTTTAAATCCTTTGTTTTCCAGAGAAGAAGATAATTTCAGTAAAATTCTCACAGGTAGAATGCTGTATTATTGTACTTATTTAATTTTAAGATAAACAAAGATGCATATGAATACCCTCTCTTCTCTCCCTGGCGTTTCATATTTATGGTCAATCTTAAGGAAAGACCACAGGAAAAAACTCCTCCAGTTGAGGACTTTTTCTTGTTGTGCCTGTTTGCTTCTTTATTTCAAATCAGTTGGTCTGGGCAACAGGGGGCCTTCAGATTGATAGAAGAATGTGTAACAACAACAGTAACAATAACAACAAAACCCACCTTCCAAAAGTATCATCCCTTTCCATTTCTGATAACCAATAAACTTAAAACATCACCATGAGAGGGATATGAACATTCTCAAGTACCATCTTTTTTGAAGGGGAATTTTTTTTTTGAGAAATTTCAAAGCAGATTTCAGCAAAGCATAAATATTTCTCAAAACATTTTCATAAATACCCCTCAGATGGGGTGTTTGTGGGGTATTCTCATTTGGCCCCATATACTTGAACTTCTAATTAACTCCTAATTGAAATAAATTTATGCTAAGAGAACACAGATTCAAAAAGTTGGTGTCTTCCAGGCATTTCAGGCATCAACTCCCCAAAGCTCCAGGTGGCATAGACAATAATAAGAACTTAGGACAAGGATGCACAACTTCTTGATGGCCAAAGACCACTTTTGACACAGTGGCATAGAACAATGACATAAAGCAGATGCAGCTGTGTCACCATGTTATGCATGTAGGCTGGACCACAATTTCTTGGAGTTTGTAGAGAGTTTGGGATTTATTTCTTTGCGTATTCTTAACCTGACATTATTTCTTTTTGTAAGGATTCCACTACAATTTATCTGTGTAATAGAGAAAATAGCTTCAGGTTAGGCTACTGATTTCAGCAATTGTGGCTGAAGTGCTATTGTAAGTTTCAGAGAAGTACAAGTATGAATGGGTAGTAGAACCTAAGTCCTATGAAGGGAAGTTAAAGAAGAGAAACACTGAAGAATTCCAAGTCCTTCTAAAGTGCAGGACGTGGGGTAATCACAGGAAGGCAGATTCCAACTGAATGTTAGTGGGGGCGGGGGGGTTGTTGCTCATAGCAGTAAGAGGTACAGGCAGTCCTCACTTAACAACCATTCTTTTAGTGATGTTTCAGACTTTCAACAGTGCTGAAAAACTGACTTATGGCCTGTCCTCACACTTGTGACTGTCACAGTGTCCCCATGGTCACATGATCATGATTTGGGTGCTTGGCAACCAGTCTGCATTTATGACTGTCGCAGCATCCCAGGGTCCCGTGATCACCATTTTCAACCTTCCCAGCTGGCTTCTGGCAAGCAAAATCAATGGGGAATTGTGTGATTCACTTAACAACTACATGGTTCGCTTAATGCCCATGATTATTTCCTTAACAACCACTGCAAAAAAGGTTGTAAAATCAGGTCAGATTTGCTTAATGACTGTTCAATTTAGTGACCAATATTCTGGTCCCAACTGTGGTTGTTAAGCAAGGACTACCTGTATCTGACAGAGGAACCAATTATTTAGAGAGGAAGGAGCTCGCTTTCCTTAGATGTGTTCAAAAGGAGGCTAGATAGTTTTGTGCTCAGGATGTTTTAATTTCTTTTTACTTTTATACTTATGATTCCAGACCTTGTATTAGGAGTGGTACTCTGGGGCTAACCATTTTGTAATATTTCCTTTGCAGTCATAGTGGTGCTTTTTGTAACATTAAGGAGACATAAGAATGAGCCTCTGATTATCAAAGATGACGAAGATGTGAGGGAAAACATAATCCGATATGACGACGAAGGTGGTGGTGAAGAGGACACAGAAGCATTCGACATTGCAACACTGCAGAACCCAGATGGAATAAATGGATTTTTACCCCGTAAGGATATTAAACCTGATCTTCAGTTTATGCCCAGACAGGGGCTGGCACCAGTCCCTAATGGGGTTGACGTTGATGAATTTATCAACGTTAGACTCCATGAGGCTGATAACGATCCCACAGCTCCTCCGTATGACTCTATTCAGATATATGGTTATGAGGGAAGAGGATCAGTGGCTGGTTCTTTAAGTTCTTTAGAGTCGTCAACTTCAGACTCAGATCAGAATTTTGACTACCTCAGTGAATGGGGACCCCGTTTTAAAAGACTTGGGGAATTATATTCAGTGGGTGAAAGTGACAAAGAAACTTGACAGTGGATTACAAATGTTCACTTTTTTTCCCAGTCTTGACTTAAACACTCATGTAATATCCTAGGGCCACCACAGTTCATTATGACTAATGTGGCTTTTTGTTTAGGGGCAACTTTAGCACCAGTCATCTTTTAAAAATCAACTACATTGTAATGTTGAACCAAAAAAGTACATAAGTCAAAAAATATATGTTAGGAGGTCTGAGTCTCGTGGAGTGTGGCGTTAAGTATGTAGAGTGTCTAGAAGTCTTTGGATATTCTATATTCACATGACCACTCTGAAGATGGGGTTTGGAGCGTTGATCGGCTTTGGCGACGGGAACCAGTAATACACTGGAGAAGATGTTTCCCTTCCTAATAGACTTCTGTGGGACTTTTTTTGGTAAAGAAGATTATCTTTTGACAGTCCATTAAGAACAAAGGGTTTATCTCCCCACTGCCCACAAAGATTCCACAAGGGAAAAGGGAAAAGAATAAAAGTTTAAAGCAATATCTGTCGTCTTTGCGATGCTGATTTTTTTTTTCCTTTTCTTTTCTTAAAGACAGGATTGATAAAACCCCTCTTGGCCTCAATTGTGCAGTAACTCAAAGTTGTACATAGGATAATTGTTGGCTGCAAAAACACACAGACCAAACAATAACATCTTTAAATATTGTGTCAAGCCTTAAAATATTCACATGTTCTTAATCCATTCCAGTGACAGGATTCAAAACCCACAGTTGTGGGGAGGAAATCTGACAAAATTGATTGTTTTCTAGAAGGATTACTCCTTCTTTGACCTTGATAAGGAAAAAAAACACAAAAACAAAAAAGGAGTGGAATCTATGAAGGAGGATGGACTCATATATATGAAACAAAAGCTGGTTTTATTGCTAAAGAATGCATTAATTTGTTTAATCCTTGAAATAAATATTTTATTGATGTCCATTATTGCTTTTATTTATTAATATTGGTTTTTGGAAGAGTATAAGGAAAAAAAGAACCATCTAAATTATATCCACTGATAAAGTTTTAGAATTATTTGTTCTATATATAGTGTATGTTAATTGAAAGATGCTTTTTCAAAAAGAAAACACAAGGAATGTTAGCTGTAGAGGAGTAAAAAATGAATGCTAGCAAGGTGAAAAATGTCCCTAGAGGAAACTAACTTTGGATGTTTTTATATTTATATCATAAACCTACTAACTATGTTCAGTACAAGCACAAACAGCTGGAAGCAACCGGTTCATGTGAATATTAAAAACAAAAACATGACTCTAGACTTTAAAAGTTCCACACACAACACCACAAGGTTTTCTGCTGTATTAGAAGAGGATCCAGTATGTATATATATTTTTTTCTGCTAATGTTTTTAGCTTTTATTTCTTTTATTCCTTAGAATATTCATAGTTATGTATGGAAATCTTGTTCAGAGAAAACAACACATGGAAGCTGTTGGCATCCCCAATTTGTAATGGAAACTTATCATTTAGAAGTAGCATCTGTATAATAAAATTAAGTGGTATATAAAAATCATTTTACTTTTTTTCCCTATTTCTGTTTGGGAGCTTTCTTTTCTTTTTTAAAAATTTTCTCAATGTATTGTATTCAGAGAAAGAAAGGGGGGAAAAAAAACCAGAAAGCAAAATACCTGTATTGTTTCCTACGTCATGGAAATATATTTTTTTATAAATACCGTCTTTGTGATCACGGTTTCTTTTGGTGTTATCTGCATCTTGCAGGGAAGGATTACCAGACAGTGAAAATATATAAATCTGAGAGTTGCAATCTATTTTAAGTCTTTTAAGTAATCAGTACATTATTTGGATCTCAGCCAACCTATGAATTTCCTGTTCATGATAAGCAGACCAAGCCAGGCACAAATAATAATAATAATAATAATAATAATAATAATAATAGATGGTGAAATGAATTAGACCTTTTGAAGACCCATGTATGTTCCAAATTCACTTTGCCCAGATTAACAAATCACAACTCCTGTTTTTTAAAAAACATGCAATGCCCAGATAAGTAAATCATACTATGGTTTAACAATGGCCCAATTCACACACACACTTGATTTGATTGATTATGTGCCACCATGCAATTTTCAACTCTTAGCGATGACATAGATAGCTTTTCTCCATGATGATTTGTCCCTAACCTGTTCTTTTGGGTCTTCCAATGGTGCATCCTTTGCTACTGTAACTGAGTCCATCCGCCTTGCTGGTCATCCTTTTCTTCTCTTTCCCAGCATTAGAGCCTCTCCCAGAGAGCTGGGTCTTCACATAATGTGTCTGAAGTAGGATAATATGAGCCTGGTCATTTGTGCCTTGAGGGAGAATTCTGGGCTGATTTGTTTGATGATCCATTTGTTTGTTTTCTTGGCTGTCCACGGTATTCTCAAGAATCTTCTCCAACACCAAAGGTCAAAAGTGTTAATACTCTTCCTATCCTGCCTCTTCAAAGTCCAATTCACACAAACACATGCACAAAATACAAAGACAGAACATGTCATACTGTGAACTAAACAATTTCTTTGGAGCCTTGCCTAGTTTGTGTGAACTGACCTGATCTGTTTTATTCAAAGAAAATGGAGCTCACTGCTTTATGTCAGGTTCTTCACACTCCCAAAACACCGAGTGGATGGAGGACAATAAATAAACAAACAAGCAAATATCCAAATAAACATTGAATAGCAGCATTCAGTGGTGGGACTTAACATTTGTACACTAGGAAGACTAGTTTTAGATATAACCATACAAACCCTATCAGCATTATTTTTACATATGAAAAAGATCATTTGTAAAAAATAAATAAAAGTAAAATAAAAGCTGTTTTATGCCAGTTTTAGACTCTGGAAATTTCAGAATCAAATTTGGGAAACTTCCTTCTGGTGAACAACCAATTTTACCCCCTGCAAGATTTTTTTAAGATCTAAATTGCAATAGCCCCATTGCAAGATACAAGGCTCAGTGAGTATATGATTAGGGCAGCTAATACTGGAATTGGACGGCATGTATCTAAAATGTAATTTGCCAATTAGCCACTAAGCATTAGGATTCATAAAATGAAGGTGGGGAGGAGTTTTCCTCTGATGTCCTTGAAGGCCACTAAATAAAGTTGAAATATTGATCTCAAAACATTCTGCTTGTTGTATTAAAATGAGAATGCGGTTCTATACAGTAATAGGGAATTGACTACATTGATGTAAGCGAGCAAATGACTGCATGGTGCTAGTAATAATAGTGCTGTTACAATTTATGAAAAATGTGTCACTTCCCTCCCACGTTCTTAAGAACACAAGTGGACTGAAAGTGGACTGTAAGCAGGATCATCCACAGCTGTTTATTAAGTTAACGGCAACTGCACACAGGTTGTGTGAAGAAATGTGAAATAGTGTTTCAGTATGGCAATTCAGTGTTTTCATGCTTGCTTCAAAAAAGCTGCTTTTGTTATTTAACATGCAGTGATAATTTCTTGTGGGGGGGAGAGTTCCACATAACAGCATTACGTTGCAGATTAATGTCTCTCATCTAGGTAACTGTAACAAAAATGTCACATAAATATAAAGTGTTCCTCTTCAAGGTTCCACTCAACATCTATGCCATCTTTTTGATATGATATTCCTGTTTCCTCCCCAGTTCCCATTTTTCCCCATCCTGCTCCTTCCAGCTAGCATTCAGTCCTTAATGAACAAACACATTGCAGTACTTACTTTTTCTGAAAAGATTCCAATCCTTTGGATAAAATTTCCTTCCTTCCTTCCTTCCTTCCTTCCTTCCTTCCTTCCTTCCTTCCTTCCTTCCTTCCTTCGACTTTTTGTACTTTTCACCTAAGGCAGATGGCACTTGGAGAACTGTATCTAGTGTTAGTATCTATAATATCCATACAATTATGAATACTGGAAGCCAGTAGAATGATGAAGCTCTTGCAAGTGATCCTCAGACATGTTTTTCTTTCAACAGATCAGGACCTCAAAAACATATGAGCTCACACCATGATTGTTAATCTCATCTTCTCCCCCCAAAAATAAACAACAAAGGCTACTTTAATACAGTTCTCTATCATCTAGGCCCTCTGGAAATATTTAATCTGACTAACACTGTGCCAAAATCTGGGAAAGTTCCCAGAACTTTCCTTTCCCTGCAAAATTGCTTTCCTACTTCATTCTCGGAGTGTGCTTTTGTATTTTTTGGTGATAATTTGGAGCTTATTCCTTATTGTTGTTATAAAGTGCCAGGGTATCCTGGAGACATTCATTGATTTGCTTGTTTTTCAGTTACCCATCTCTTACTCATTCTGTAATTTCCCAACCTGAGCTGAGAAAGGAATTATCTCCTGATATCTTTCCTTGAGACTGAACGTATGTATGAAAAAGCAGAGCAATTGCAGGCCACTGGAGAAATAACTGTGCCATGAAAGATAGGGAAACATCCCTTGGCCACCTTTTATCTCAGGAAAACAGCAGAGAATGGAAATGACATATTTGTCCTGAAATTAAATAAGAACAAATTGAAAAATGCAAAGGGAATGTAAAACTACCTCCAAAGCATTGATATTGAGCTGGGTTAGAAGTTTCTTACCAAGGATGGAGTTGCATATCCTTGAAAGAGTGAACATAGAGCCTGAATACCTATGTTGCTCAATGCCCAACTGATCATCAGCTGTGAGCTTTTCTGGATGGGGAGGCTGGGATACAGCACTGTTCTAGCAACCTCCCAGGTAAACTATTGCAATGCACTTTATATGGGTCTGCCCACAAAGATGACAAAGAACCTGAAACTAAGGCAGAATGTAGAAGCAAGACTGTAGCCTGGAATAATGTTTAGAGATCATAATGCATGAGCAACTGTACTGTCTCCTTGCACATTTAAGACTGGGGTTATCGAAGAAGACATCTCCTAGTATGTAACCACTGAACATACTTCCTTTTCTTTGGAATCCCATCTTCTGGTTGTACTCTGACTGTTCACTCTTGCATTTGGATTTAACAACTACAGCCTGGCCACCTGCTATTTTCCTTTCTAAAAATCTTTGCTTCTCTATTTTGGTGAGTATGGCCATTTTCATCTTCTAAAATATGGTTTCTTTTTATTTCATTTCAGGATGTTATTGTAGATTTTATGACTTTTAATTGGCCCTGAGATGTTTAGGGCAGGTGGCAGGCTATAAATGGTTTATTATTGCAAGCCACATTTGGTACTTAAATAAGCTGAAAGACCCAGGATGCATTTAATAATAAATTTAAAATAATAATAATAATAAAATATTTTAATGAATGAATAAAATAGTTATGCTCAGTGGAAAATCTTGGGTACACCTGGAAATGTTCCCCGGTTGTACACAGATAATTTGAGCTTTAACTGATTAATCTTCCCAATGGAACTATGTTTGCACTCCAATTTCAATGTACACACACTCACACACCCTTAGATATGGTGTGCTACTATAGATGAAACTTGGGATTTATGTCAATGTTCCAATCCAAAATACAAGTGCTTCAATATATGGATCAAATTACCTTTCCAAGTCACACAGAAATTTAAGCCAAGTAGTTCCTCTGTGTGATTATATTCCTCCATGTAATGCCTAACAGTTTTCTTTGCAAAGAAACTCTCAAATATATGACCTTCCAATTGCCTTTTTTGATTGAAACTGCAACAGAGAGCATAGCAGTAATAAGATTCCCTCCCTCCTCCCCTGAAATGCTATTGTCTCCTCTGTAGGAGAATCAAAGCATGACACAAATCTCATTGGCATCAGTCAAAAAGGTACCAATAACCTATGTCATTGGGTGTTACTTTAAATGATGTGTCTGTGCAGCTTTAAAGCACAAAATGTATCTAAAGAAAGGTGGGGAACTAATCATAGTTCTATCTATGGTAAATGTTAAGGTGCCTGTGTCTTATCTTACAGTGTTTAGTGGATGAAATCAATAGAAATTCTGCTGTAAAGTGGAAGAGGTTCAAAGAAAATGTCTTTTTTATTATTTAGCTATTCTACATTTCAAGGACCAGTAATCTTTCCAGACCTACAGTAGGTACCACTGCACAATAGCCTCTAAATTACATTTGGTAATCTTCCATGCAAAAGCACCATCACTCCAGAGAATTCATAAGTCATCACAAAATCTCAGTATTCTTCTGAACTCTGGAGATTCTGGGATCCTTGAGAGATACTGCATCTAAGAAACATTTGACGTTTTCAGATCAAATCTCAGTATTGGGGTGAAATTATCAAAATCTCAGCAAACCTTTGAGATTCACAAAGGGAGACCATCCTATTAAAGTGGGCCATTTTTTTTTCTTTTTATGAAAATAAGCCCACATAAAAGCCCACATCATTCCCACAACCTGGAGTCTACAATGTGAAATCCAAAGGGTTTTTCTAGTTTCCTTCCTCTCCTCTCCTCTCCACAAGAATTTCCTTGATGTTTAATAAATGGTAATAACAGTATTACTAACCTACACAATTGTTTGAATGGAGAGTGCTAAATCTGATTTGTCAGGTTCTGGAAGTTAGTCCCTTCCTATTTATCATTGCATTCCTTTCCATTTCCTGGAAAATGCCCAAGTATTTTCCTTTTTCTTAGATCTTCCCCATCCCTTAAAGACCCATACTACAATACTGCCAAATTTCTGATTTCTTACCATGTAGCCAGATGTTCCATAATACTTTAAAGAAAATGAAGGCCAGGTATATTGGGCCTGCAGCTAACAAAACCACCATTGCTCAAGGAATTTCTATAACCCAGGCTGCTGAAGATTGCAATCCAAAACACTTCTGGTGGATGCAAAGTTAGGGAAAACTCCTTTGGGCAAGATAATTATTTTCCTAATGATTCATGACTGTTTATTAATTCAGCTGGCTGAATATTACCTACACTAACTCATAGCTGCTCGCAAGGATTTTTCCAATTCAGGTTAGAGCAAGGGGATTGAAAGAGGGCTCTTTAGATAGCTCTAAAGATACTGTCAGTTCAAGCTCAACCCCTATTTACATCCATGTAGTTTTGTAAGCAACAGTGTGGAAGTCATTTGCCATTTGCAACCTGGGTGTGCTTTTTCCTTTTCTCTTGACTTCCAGTCTGGCCTGTAACCTGGTATTCTCTAGTAGTCTCCCATCCAAGTGCTCACCACACTTGACTCTGCTTAGCTACTGAGCCCAGATTGTCTGGGGCAGCCTTTCTCAACTTTTTTGACCCTGGAGGAACCCTTGAAATATTTTTGAATGTGCAGGCCTTGGGGAACCCCTGCACATTCAGGCTCAAATATAGGCCAGAGGTTACAAAATTATTATATTTGTTTCATGGGTAGGCCCGTATAGATGCATTAACAGTGTTCTTCAACAAAAAATAAAGAATGAAACTTACCACTTTAATGTGAAGTTGGCTGAATTTGAAATAGCAGTTATAACACTTCCAGTATTCTCCTGAGTGTGAGGAATCAACAATTCAAATAGGCCAGTGGATTTAAACCACTGACACTAATGATTAATGGGGATTAACCATAACTGGTTTATAGCCAGTTTATATCCTGGTTGGTTTATAGCCAGGATGTTTGGGTACAAATAGGAATTATTAACATAAAGTTTAGAGGAGTTATATATGGTGCTTAGACAGCATGCCAACAAGCATTTTCAGGAACTCTGGCAGCCTCAGAAAGATGAATGCCTTCCAAGAAATAGTCATCATTCTTTTGAAGAGCAGTCCATTTTGTTCAGAATGCTTTCAAAGGTTGGGGAAAGAAAAGGAAGCATATTCACCATATTTAGAGCTTGTTTCCATATGAGAGCAGATGCCATTAGCAGCCAGCCTACTACTGATGGAACACCAGAGACCAGGGAATGGATTTCCATAGTCATGGCTCTGATAAGCTGGACATACTGTATATTATTTCTACGTTTGTACACTTTTTTGTGCATGATAATGTTCTGGCTTTGTGGAAAGTGGAAACTAATTTAGCTCACCATATAATTCACCATGATGCAGTTTGTAATCACACTGTAAAATGAGAGAAGCTGTTCTATTATAGGATGCTGAGAGAGGCTGCACTGCCAGGAAAGGGAAACAAAAACAAAAACAAAAAAAGAGCTACTCCAAACCCCATCACAGGATTCTCTATGAAAATTTGCAAAACCCTTGGCTGTTGTTTTTGTTGCCCTGAAATGAAGACATCTTCCAAATGGCTTCATAAAGGCAAGCTAAGCCATTCAATGTGTGGCAATAGCTGGAAAACAGGATCATTAACATTGCAGAACATCACACTGATGCCTGAAGAAGGCCTTGTGGTCTTCAATATATTGTTTCCTCCCCTTTGCAGGAAACTCCTTTGGGGAGTTACCAACAACCCAACTGGGAATATGACTCATTTGCAAACTTCCTAATCTGAAAAAAGGGAAAAACAAATAATGGAAAGCAGAAGAAATTTGTACTTCACTCATGAGAATTGCAGTGAAATTCTCTGAGAAGAAGGAAGGATACCTCAGTGAAAACACCTGGAAAAAAATGTAGAATATTTTTTTTTGTGTGTATTTCACTACTGCTATGCATGAATATTAATAGGCTGTTGAAAAGTTTTTTTTTTCCTTTTTCTAGTCTATACAAATATATCTATACATGTCAAGTGAATTTCAGATTAGGAAAGCCACTATTCCATAAGGACAGTGTTAGCTTGGTTATGTCTTGTAGAAGCCATTCATGATTTCAAAGAACTTGAGATTTGTTTGTTGGTTTGTTTGTTTACTGGTTGTATCACCTATCTAAAGCAGTTCAAAGTGTTCTGTATAGCTGCCTCAAAGCCAAACCAATTTGCAAAGAACAGCTTCTGGATTCCAAAAGATGATATGATAATGGATTTATAACTCTGAGTAGACTATATTTCATAAATAGTACCAAAGAGATACCAAAGCTTCTTTGTATAAAATGTGAAATCACATGACTTTAATAGTAGCTTAAACAACAGGATAAAAAGAAGCTTAAAAAAAAAGAAAAGAAAAAGGCAATCCTCTCTTTCAAAAGGGCATTTCAGGGATCATTCAACAATAACCTTTTAAAAATGCTTACTAATAACAGGAGAGAGACAGAGAGACAGAGGGAGAGAGAAAATTTTATTTCATGTTACTTTACCATTGCCTATCAGTTAGAGTAGAAGGAGATTTAGTAGGCAATTTGATTTTTCCTCCTTAAATGTTATAATCATTAAAAAAAAAATCCCTTCCCATTTATTGGAAGAGAAAGGTTATGAACAGGACAGTTCATGTATAATCTGCATCAGGATATATTGTAATGAATTGTAATGGCATGTAATGGCATGTAATGGTATGTAATGGTATGCGGGAAACAACAATCAAAGAGAAGAACTGGTCAGAAGAAAGAAAGCTGGATGGGCTAGATACAACTCCATTAGGGAAGTCTTACAGAATGAGAAGATAGACACAAAAATGTGTGCTAATCTCTTTAATTCAACTGTCTTATTGGCGGTGCTATATGGAAGTGAAACATGGTCACTAACAAAGGCAGAAGAGGAAGAGCTTTCAAGAGTGGTAAGGGCTATGGAAAGATCCATGCTGAAAGTTCCTCTCTGAGACCACATCCCAAGCAGCCAGATTAGAACACGAAGTGGAATAAATGATGTTGTCATTGAATATTGAAAACAGAAGCTACACTGGGCAGAACATGTCTCGTGCATGTCGGATGCCTGTTGGACAACAGCAGTTGCTGAATGGTATCCAGGAGAAGTAAAAAGAGCTATCGGCCAACCTCCAAAGAGATGGGAAGACCCAATAGTCAAGGACTTTGGCCGAACCTGGAGAAGAAAAGCCAGGATTCAAGATGAATGGAAAGCAAGTTGCGGCCAGCAGGACTCTGTGCAGTGACAGACTAGTCAATCAAGGTGATCAAGGTGATGTGGGAAAGAACTTAGGAGATTTAGGCCAAGAGATGCTGTCTAAGGAATGGTCAGATAAGAGACAGCATAGCTTGGATGGGGCAAGAAGTTCAGAAGGGACCCTCCCTAGTTTCTTGGACTGTAAAGGAGATGGGGGGGGGGATTGTACTTTCAGACTTGCAAGATTCTGTTCTGCTCATCTTGTGTGGTCTACCTTGCAAGGCTGACATATATAGAAGAGTTTCTCTACAATAAACAATCCTGATTGATCAGCATTCCCTACTGGTATGCACACACATCACTGTCTTTGGATTGATCTAATTATAAGTTACCTGGGAAATACAGTTGTAACTGAAATTATTGAAGAAGTCATTATAAGTTGCATTTTCAGTTGAATGTGGGGACACCACTTGAAGCATTCATTGTGTTGAGCTATTTCAATTGCTTTTGTTTGATTTGTTCATTGCAAACAGCTGAAAGTCTTTACATTTTGACAATCAACATGATTTGCAATGGGGGTTGAATAATTTTGATTGCAACTGTATAAACATTCAATTTGTTGGCTTTGAGGGACATTGACCACATGATTCCAACATCCTCTTAAGTGACTCTGTTCCAAAGGAAATCAAACATTTAAAAGAGACAAGAGATTCAGAGTGATGCAAAATCTTAAACTACACAAGAGTCACTTACGTAATAATTTGAAAAGAAATGTCAGTTCTTTAGATTTATTTAATGCACTACATCAGAGCTTGTTTTAACACCGCTGAGCTGCTGAGCTTGTCGATCAGAAGGTCGGCAGTTTGAATCCGCGTGATGGGGTGAGCTCCCATTGCTAGTCCCAGCTCCTGCCAACCTAGCAGTTCGAAAACATGCAAATGTGAGTAGATTAATAGGTACCGCTTCTGCGGGCAGGTAACAGCATTCCGTGTAGTCATGCCGGCCACATGACCCGGAAGTGTCTACGGACAAACGCCGGCTCTTCGGCTTTGAAACGGAGATGAGCACCACTCCCTAGAGTCGGACACGATTGGACTTAATGTCAAGGGAAACCTTTACCTTTACCTTTACTATGACTTTGGAATAAAGAAAGAGATGATTGCTAAAAATAAATCTAATTCTTTTGGACAAGGAGCTTTGTCTGCTTATAGCCTCTTTTAAGGATTGGTGCCATATGCATGTGGATCTTTATCTATTTAATCAAATACAATTGTATTTTAAATTAAAATAGAACATTCAAGTCAATTAATATCTGGACCCTGTCTCATTAATAATAAAATGTTGAAACATTTTTGCCCTCATGGCATCTTAAGGTTAACTAACCTCCCACATATTAAAAAAAAAGAAAGAAAGAAGAAATCACTGCATTTTTAAGAAAAAAAAGTCTGCCTTCACAGATAAAAGTGTGTTGATGTGGAAAATGAGTAAAGTATGTTTCATATTTAGTCCATAGAACTGGAAGACACAAAGCACAAGACTTCTTATGAAAATAAGTGAAATAATTCTTTGTTTTTGTTTCATAAGCCAGTGGTTGGTAGCTCCTGGCCCCCTAGCATTCCATTTGCAGCTCCCAGAATCTCCCTGGTGTGAAAACCCTTCCCTTCCCTTCCCTTCCCTATGCTGGTTTTAAAGTGCAAATGGGTTCCAAAGCTTCTTTGCCTCTTAAATGCTCTCAAATGCCCCAAAAAGTGTTGGGGGGGCCATCAAACAACTAGGCAGTGGTTCTTCTCATTTACAGTTTCACTACTCTTAATAAAATAATGAAACTTATTCTGTCTCCTTTGATTACTGTCCCATCTCCATGGAGCGATTAAACAGTATTGGAAATAAAGTTTGTCACACAGAGCCAGTCTATGTGGCTAGTATGTTTATTTATGACATTTGAAAACTGTATAAACCATGATTGAGTTAAACATGAACATAAGCATCACACATAAACATAGTTTGTTTGTCTGTATGCTCACTTTTTGTCCTTTGCCAAAAGTATTTGGATGGGAATAATTTGAGAGTTAATGTAAATAATGTGTGTGTTAGTTTTAATCAATGTGCCAATATTGGTCACCTGCATATAATCCAGGATTTTCCAGGTATGCACTGAGCCTTTTGGCAGTTAATAGTAATGACCGATGCTGGTTCTTTATGTCATGTGAATAGGACCATCTTGAAAGACTGGTCACAGAGATCAATTGATTTCCCAAGAATTGCATTTATCCCAAGGAAGTGTTCCCTTAGTTCTCCATTCAAAAGTGAGCTTGGAAAGATATTTACTAGGTTTATTTTCTTTTTGGATGTATTTCTGAGTTTCCTTAGATAAAGTAAAAATAAACAGACCAAAAATTAAAACTACATAGTTTGTCTACAATAAGCCTAATGTTCTTTAAACCTCACTTTATGGCAATTGCTTCTTCCCACCCATCTTCTGTGAGCATCTGCTCTGTTCATTTACCTAAATTCTCCATCTGCCTCCTTTGAGGTGTTTCAGGAGATAACAATGGCTATCTATCACTTGGAACCGTGCTGATGTTTCCATGGCAGGTTTGTAATTAAGTTTGCTCACCAGAGACTACGATGGGCCCAATAAACACTTTCGGTACAATGCTTTCAGACAGAATGTTACTCTGTGTTGCCAGGGCAGTACTAAAGTACAGCTTGTCAAAATGTGGGGAGCTCATTCTCTTCAGAATTAACCATCTTTAGAGTCTTTCTACGATGATCTGCTACGGACAGAACAGAAAATTAGGATGTTTGTTTCTCTAGCAAAGACTGCACAGTTGTAAGTCTTTCAAGATATTGATGGGGAGGGAGAGGAACATTTGGGAATTTTCAGATAGCATTAGTGTATGCCATGAAGCTTGGTAATGGGAAGAGCACACTTCTTTAATAGCAAAGAGCTCTTGGCTGACCTAAGCTATGCATTTCACTGGCATGCTAAGAAGAAAATGGCAAAGATGACCTGGAAATTGCTTTTAATGTAATTGGTTTGCCATCAACCAAGGCATCTCTGTAAAGATTTTCAGAGATGTCAGAAGAGGAGAGGCACAAGTGGAAATTGGAAACCTCACAGAGAAGGGGTCAGCTCAGGAAGAAATGGAGGAACTAAGTGAAATTACACTTTTGACAGTGCTAAAGGAATGATAGATGGGTCATCTCCATCTGTATGGAGGCAACTGACAAATCCCAGATCTATTCTTCCTGGAATTGCCATTGTCCTGATTGAAGAGGAAGGTGGGAGGATGGCAGATGATAATCAAAATCCTTTAAGATGAAGGTGCATAGTCTTGTCCCCAGGGCCTTTGTAACCTCCAAAAGTTTTAACTGCACTCCCCAGAATGTTTACCGAAGTTGCCACCAACTTGTAATTTGGAGTATAACTGAATGGTGAAATTGTTAAATACATATGGGTATTCCTGTTAAGTGTATCAGATTGATCAGGCTAATTGAATCTTCATAGAATATAATCTGAGTTGGAAGGGATGTTAGAGAGCATCAAGTCCAACCCCTTGCTCAGTGCAGGATCTACTGCAGCATCTCTGACAGCTGGCCTTCCAGCATGTCTGAAGACCGTAAGCAAAGGAGGCATCACCTCTCTGTGCAACAGCCTGTTCCACTAGCTGACAGCTCGTACAGAATGGGATTTGAAAGGAATTCATTTGAATTACCCTTTGGAAGCTGATCTGTGAAGCAAAGTGATCAGCTGTGCCACTTTGCTTTGGGTCTTTGATGTGGTTTGGCAAAATTGGGAAAAAGTGAAGATAAGATTTGCAGATTTTATTAAAGCCTCCCACTTTTCCTCCTCTGTTCATCAACCCCTGTTGGCCATTTCTTGGGTTGCTGCTGCCATGGAGATTGCCAGCTGCAGCATGGAGAGACTGCAGGGTATCCTTTCCCTCAACCTTACTCACTGTGCAAAAAAATGTATTTCAAGTCAGCTACTAGGCAGAGAGATGATATAACCTTAAATAGTTGCAGAATTGATGAACAAATTACCAAAAAGCTGGACCTAAGACCAAACAGAGATACCGAAGTGAGCATGAGGAAGACAAAAACTCTAGGGAGTGTATCAGTCTCCAAAGAATAACAACCCTAAATATTTACTGGGGGTTGGGGGGGAGGAAAGAGAGAGAGAGACAAACCTAGCAATATTTTGATGCTTTTTTTGACTGAGAAGGTATAAGGAAAGAAGACTTTTATCACAAGGAGCAAGTTGTTCATGGCTGTTTTGGTCATGAAAGACTGCCAACCTTGACCTATATGAGGAAGATCCCAAAAATCTTGGCACTCTTGTTGAAGGAATTCCTCTTCAGTGTAAATATAAGCCCTGCTCCACTTTTTAAGACAACTGGCATGCTTTAGAATGAAGGCCTATAAGTTATTTCTTTAAAAGTGATTATTTTTCTATTCACAATTAAGAATTTTACTCAAATGTAAAACTTTATTGTAGGTAACCACTACAGTATATTGCCTTTAAGATTCTAGATTATGAATGGAGGCAACACCATGGAAACTCACTTGTCATTTTAAGATTTCAACTTTCAGTCCTAGCTTTTCCACAAAGTCATTGTAGAGAAAAATAGAAAAGGGAAGTCCCGCACATGATACCTTGAAGTTCTGAGAAAAATATTACATAAATCATTTGAATAAACATACAGTACTGTCCCTAGGGGAAGGGTCAAAACAGACAAGATGACAGTTATGGCATTGCAGTAGAGGCCCTGCCATTTGTATGTGAGCCATTCATATACATAGGACTGCTGTGAAGTATGTTTTATCAAATGTGCTTATAGCTGTCTAACAACCTAATTGTGTGAAAATTTGTTTTAAAGAGCTAAGATATGAGAGTCAAATTGTTGTGCAACTACAAACTAACAGGGCAAATAGTCAAATTGTTGTGCAACTACAAACTAACAGGGCAAACAGTCTATCTTGTTTTATTAGGTGAATGACTTTTAATTTGTGGGATGGAGATTAATCTATGTGAATTGAAAAAAAAAAATGGGGGTACAAAACTGAGCCAGATCAAAAGTAAAGTCATAAGAGAGAACTAACTCTTGGTTGTGATCCAACTAGAAATTTTTGCCCCCACCCTCACTAATTGGAATTAGGAAAACGTTCATGTTGATAACAGTAAAATATTTTATATCCCCCTCTAATTTTAATTAATTGGCATAGGAAATTATTTTTGTTGGACTGCGTAGGGTAGAATTAAACCATCTTTCCTATGTCTTATGTTAAGTGAAATAGATGTATGATACATATTTAATATCATGGATAATTTGCTTGTTGATTGGTTTAAGTCTATAATTTTTGTATAATAGGCTTTTGCAGTTTGAAATTGCATTTTTATGAATTTGCCATCTGCATTATAGAAAATTCCTACAGAGTCTGCTGCACTTTTCTGTTCAAGATGTCTCTACATTGAGTGCTTTCTGCAGAATGCTTTTCTTTGCTTTTTCTTCTGTCTTTCTTCTGTTTTTTTTTTAAACACACTTTGGATCTTCCTTAGAAGTTCCAATTTTGATATCACCATCCTCCAACATCTTTGAACCTAATATAAATGGGGGCAGATCATTAAATACAATTAAAATATTATCTTTTGTTTAAAATATGAAGTGGAGTTATAAGAATATTTTAAAAAGCAACCTTTCCCAGAGGGGATGTTCCTGCATGATGCTTTTGTCTAGTTATTAATAAACTAGACTATCAGAACATGGTGTAGTTCAGCACAAGCTTCATTCATGAGGCCAGAAAAATAGAAAAAAAGACTATCAATTATCCATTTGATCAGTGGGTGAATAAGATTTTCAGGAAAGGAAGGGAATAATTATTTTAAGGCAGAGTTTGAGAGCCTCAACAGAATTTAAAATAAATAGCCTGGGTAGCTATTGAAATGTATTGTTTTTGGAAAAAAATGAATATGGCAATGTAGTCACTAGGAATCAAGCTTGACTCAAAGGAATAAGTCTGGTTGTAGCAAGTTCAATCTGGCTTAGCTTTGTGGGATCAGCCTAGGTTGTCTAAGGATACTGAATCCCAAATTCATTTTAGCCTAATCTAGCATGTTGTATGAACCCAAGCATTAGGTGATGACAGCATATACAGATGATAATGTTACCATTGTATTCCTGGACCTTAAGTTCTTCGTCATTCTGTAAAGTCTTTGGTTGCCTTATCTTCTGGATCTGAGAAGATCCCCACTGTGTCCCCTTGGGACTGAACTGAGGTCTTGGAAAGCTAAGGAGTCTTCAGTGTGCTGGAGATTTGAATGTACTATCAAAGGCAGGACATTTACTCAGGCACACATCCTCAGCCAGCTCCTAACTAAAGCAAGGGTAAGAATTCCTACCCACGAGTAGCAGAATTTCCACGGAAAATGAAATTGAATGAAAATGATTATATATAAGATTCCTCCTCTTCAACACTATATGAAGGCAACATGGAAAAGTACTAATAGTAGCAGTAGTAGTCATAATAGAAATAGTGCTCTAGCTTGTGTTCTGCAAGCATGTTGTTTGTATCACTTTTAGCTACTACTAGAAATGTTACTAGAAATGTTTCTCTAATCTGGCATCATTACTTCACGTGCGTGCGTATATGAAACCAACCTGCAGAATTATGAGCTACAAAAAGTTGTGATTAATACCTCTATTTAAAGGACTGAAGTACCTGGCCCAACAACTGGATATATTCATTTGAATTCACAGCACAAATCTTCCAGCTGTGCATGAGTTGGCTCACACAGCCAATGTGATACATTAGCACATAATAGATATACATTGTGACAGTGTGCATATGTACATGGAGAGCAAAAATACAACAGCTAGGCTTGTAGTACAGTCCTGAATTCTCTAATTCAAACAGTTCCTCAAGAGAAGGAAATCCTTGTCAGGTGAATTAAGTTTTCAGTAGTTACTTATGATAAATCTGCAGCATTGCAAAACTTTAAATTTCCCCTTAAATGATTTGTCCTGCAACTGAGTATATTGCCAGTTGTAGAAACTATACCATGTGGATTTATCTGAAAGCAGAAGATGAACATTTCACAGAGAGTAACAAAATAGGATACCTGTTCCTAAATAATGTATAAAAAGGGCTTAAAGGGCTAATTTTAAAAGTATGAAACAGGCTATTTCTGTTCTGTTTTCATACAATATCTTACTTTGGGTCACCATGTATGTTGAGTGTGGTGGTAGCTTAATGCTCCTACCTCTAGGCCTCTTCTTTCACAAAAATTATCCACTGGTGCACCATGTGCATATTGGGAGTTTGTATGCATTTTGTTAAACTCCAGCATGCCACGTGCAAGAATGTAATCTGATATTGCAAGAGTGATTTTATTAACCACTAAAGAACAAACAAATAAACAAACAAACTTTGTGAAGCCACAGGGAAACATTTCCCCCCCATCTTGGCTTATAGGTACACTTGGCCCTTAAGTGGCTTTGGGGGATCAGCCTAGGTTGTCTAAGTGGTGCTCTGAACTTGATTTTCATACCCCATGATACAAGTGGAGATGTGTAAGCTTAGATAGTTATGGCTGACACAAAACAGGGTATTTCCTCACCCCACCTCCCACCCCCCCAGGTTATCATACAACAAAATAGAGCACCAGGATTATCTGGCTGTCAATCTGCAAGACTGAATAGCATAAACTTGTCACTGAAGTCTTTGTATATGTAAATGTGTCCATTGTAAATAGACCCTTTGCATTGCTCTAGGATAACTTTTTCTCTCCCCCTCCTCCTCTTCCTCCCTTTTTTCCCCTTAAAGGCCTAAATGGAACAGCTATTTTCACCAATCAAAGAATATCCTTCTGATTAGGACTGTGAACAGTTATTAACTTGAGGCATCCACCCACATTCTATAATTGCTCAAAGGACAGATTTATATTAAGTTGCAAGCATTTCCTCCTGGCATGAACTGATTATCACTAAGTTACCCTAATGTACATTTTACATGATTCATAATTTTTTTTTCTCCTCCACATACTTATTGTTGCTGTGAAAAACACGAAGAAGAGGAAAGAGTTATTTTCTTTGCCTGCACTGGAAGACTTCAGGTTTTCAGGATCAACTTTGTGACCTTGAAGTCTTTTTATGCAGGAGAAAATTCTGTATACAGTATAAAATTAAGGAACAACGTTTTTTGAGCATGTGCTCAGCTCACATATTTGTCATCAAGAACTAGAACAGAGCTCAGTTTTCTTTCATTACAAGCAAACAAATAATCAAAGCAACCACCCTGTCTGACAAAAGCACTTCAGCTGATGAACCAGGTTAGATCAGACCAAAGGTATGATTAGTTCAAAATACTAGTCTCACCAAGGCCAACCAGATGCCTTTGAGAGATTGACAAGGAGAATCTGGGTGCAATGGCCCTTTCCTACTGATATTATCCAGCTATTGACATTTCCAGCCATATTGTCTCTTCCAATGTGTGTTTTGTGTGTATTTCTCTCTCTCATCTCTCATCTCTCTCTATCTCTATCTCTATACCTCTATCTCTATCTCTATCTCATCTGTCTCTCTCCCCCCCACCCCCCCAACACACCTTATCATATGAATTTTCCTGATCAGGAATTGCTCCAGTATCTTAGCTGCTCTAGTCTGCAACCAAACATGCACTATATGTTTGAGTGTGTGTATAAAGTAAGGCATATTGATTTTAATGGAGTAAAAGTTCTCTTCCCCCCAGTCATGAGCAGATGGAAATTAGTCCACAGGGAGCTGCTCATTATATACCTTGATGGACAATAATAAAGACAAAGCACTCTGAATATGTGAAAAAGGAGCTGTTCTTTCAACTACATGTCCAGGGAAGTTGGTAGGCAAGTTTTTTTTTTTCTTTTTAATCTGTTCAATTGTGTCCAATTCTCAGAGACTGCCTGGACAAGTCCCTGCAGTTTTCTTGGCAAGATTTTTCAGAAGTGGTTTGCCATTGCCTGCTTCCTAGGGCTGAGAGAGAGTGACTGGCCCAAGGTCACCCAGCTGGCTTTGTGCCTAAGGCGGGACTAGAACTCACAGTTGTTGGAGTTTGTGCAGAGTGCTGGAAAGCATTTGGCCTGAGAGATCAGAAAGAAGACACCAGACATTTCTACAAAAATAAGTGTATTTAAACAAAGCATAGAACATAAACAGTTTCCTTATCCAGAGCCCTGGATAGGCAAAGTCCTTAAATACAAAAAGGCATATTTACAAGCTCATACATGCACACAGACATGCTGAGCAAAAGAGAGGCTGCTGAGCTGGGCTGAACAGAAACAGAAACTGAAACCTCTAGTGGCAAGTCCAGGCAAGTTCCCCCAAGCATGCAACAGCTTTTCTTATTTGGTCATCCTTTTCCACACCCCAGCTTGAGGACAATTAAGCCTGACCTGTTCACCCTGGAAAACAATTTGTTACCATGGATACCTGGCTCCTCTGTGACTTGGTCCTTGCACAACAACCTGAAATACCAACAACGGTCTCCCAGTTTCTAACCTGATGTCATAACCACTACACCAAACTGCCTCTCAGGCAAGATCTACTTATGCATAAAATCTATAGTTTCCCTTGATTTGAGCTTGATTCTTGGCAACTTCATGGATATAGCAGTAAGGAAGTGGCTTGGCATTGCTGTCTTCTGGAACATTTTTTTTTTAAAACTTCTCAGTCTAGCCTTCAGTTCTGGGATTTCTTGTTATTCCCCATCCAAGTCTGCTTAACTTTTCAAGATCAACCCAAATCACATAGGTTCTGCTGTTATTCCAAGCAATGGAGAACTCAGAGGTGATTTGGGGGAAGAGATTTGGTGACCTACTTTGCAAAGTATCCTGAGCAACTTCCATCCCCCTCCAAAATACAGCAGGAGTGGCTTACCACATGTTGAACTTAAGCAAAATAATGCATATTGCTATCATTAAAGCATTCCTGCTTAAATGTCCTGTTGGTTAAGAGACAGTCTTACTCCTCACAAATGAATAAGAATTGTGTTTTTTTTTCCCGTTTATAAACTTGTTTTTCCTCCTGCATTTTTATACAGATGTTATTATTCCTATTGGTGCGTATCTACATCTATGTTTTCCTTCTCATATTTAGCAATTTGCAGATTGGTGTAAATCCAATCTGCTTTAGTTTCCTTTTTGCCGAAAATATGCAGACATATTTTCAGCATATGTACATTCATAGGTCTAGCATCCCAAGACATTTTTGTCTACCCTGGCTGCTTTTAAGATGAAGAAAGAGAAGTCAAACAGTCAATGGTGTGTAACGTGGTCCAAAGTCATCTTCTAGCAAGAGGTTCTCACCTATTTTTGAAAGAGAAGATTCTGATAGAGCAGAGAAACAAATATATCATTCTGTTTAGATGGATGGAAATGCACAAAAGAGAATATGGGAAGAACCAGCAGACAATCTTAATCTCAATTTTAATTTCATGCTCAGTACACTAAGAATATTGAATCCAGATGAATTATACACTTCTGAATTCCCCCATATGTTTTCATTGTCAACTTCATCTGTCTGTCTTTCTGTCTGTCTGTCTATCTATCATCATCTTCTCAATCAATGCATATTCTGTGTGCCAAATCTTTAAGGTCAATTGTTTCATTTGTCATGAAATTTAGTGAACCATAGGGAGTGGGCTCCATGGTTTTTGTATGGTTTTGTATGTTGTTGGTGAGAAGGTATGTAGTTTTGTTTGGTGGCAATGGTTCATACCCAGACTTTTTCAACCCATTTTAGTAGAGGATTGAGTTGCCCTGGACTGGACCCCAGGTCAGATAATCTGGATTGCACATCTCAGACTCCTTTCAGGCTGTTGGCTATGAGACCTGGATGAAGTGGATTATCTGGACCTCTTTCAGTCAGGATTCAGGCCTGGGCACAGGACAGAAATGGCATTGGTCATGGTTTTGGTTGATCTCTGGCAGGAGCAGGACAGGGGTACTGCATCTGTCCTTGGTCTCCTTGACCTCTCAGTGGCCTTTTGTAACATTGACCATAGTATTCTTCTGGATCAGCTCCGTGTGTTGGGAGTGGATGGTACAATATTGAACTGGTTTTCTTTCTTCCTACGGGGCTGGTACCAGTCAGTGTTCATTGGGAGTGGGAAGTCCCACTTGTGGTCCCTACCATGTGGGGTGCTGCAGGGTTCAGTACATTCTCCAGTCCTATTTAACTTCTACATGAAGCTGCTGGGTGAGACCATCCATCACCACAGGATGTGGTATCATCAGTATGCTGATGATACCCAGTTATACTGTACATCTCCACCCCTGGCGAACTAAGAGATGTTGTTGATGTCTCATCCCAGTGCCTGGAGGCTGTGGGGGTCCAGGTGGGGAACAGCAGGCTTCAACTGAACCCTGGCAAGACTGAGTGCCTTTGGGCTTTTGGGCCTTCTGGATCTGGGACTTTGCCATCTTTGGTTCCAGATGGGGTTCCAGATAGGGTTCTAGATGGGGTTCCAGATAGGGTTCTAGATGGGGTTACACTACTATAGACAGACCCACAGACCCAATGCACAATGTGGGGGTCCTTCTAGGCTCGCAACTCCTACTTGATGAGCAGGTGGGAGGAGGGCCTTTGCACAGCTTCACGTCGTGTGCCAGTTGTGCCCTTTCCTGGACCATGAGGTTCTACTCAGAGTCACTCATGCCCTAGTCACCTTCAGAGTGGATTAATGTAATGGGTTCTACAGGGGCTTCCCTTGAAGACTATCTGGAAGCTTCAACTGGTGCAGAATGTGGCTGCAAGGACAGTTAGGTGTGCCTCTGGGATGGCACTTGTTTTACAGTATCTCTGTTCCATGAACTGCACTGGCTGACAGTTTGCTTCCAGGTGCAATTCAAGGTGCTGGTTTTTGACCTTTAAAGCCCTACATGGCATGGGTCCAGGTTATTTGAGGAACCATCTCTTCTGAATCACATCTACCTATCCCATCAGGTCCAGCAGTGGGGTATGTTGCAGGTCCTATCTGCTAAAGACCTTCATCTGATGGGACCCATATGATGTGCCTTTTCTGTTGTGGCTCCCACCCTTTGGAACTTCATCCCTGCCCCCCAAGCTGAGGTTAGCCCCATCCCTTTTAGCTGTTCAGAAGGCTCGGAAAACATGGTTCTTCCAGCAAACTCGGGAATGCCTTGGGGAGCCTGTGTGATGGTTGCATTGTGTTTAGATGGGAGTTCTCTTGCAATCTTGTTTTTATTATTTATCTTGTTTTTTATTCATTTTTAAACTCTTTTAATAGTTGTGATATTGTTTTAACTATTGGTTGTACACCACCCAGAGTAACATTTAGTGAGATGGGCAGCTATATAAATGTGTTAATAATAAAATAATGAATAAAATAAAATAAAATAAATAACAAAACAAAACAAAGCATTATTGACAACAGAGATAAGTGGAATATTATCTATGAGTCTATAATCCCAGTAGAAGGGGAAACAAGGGGAAACAAGCTAACTTTCATTATAAAAAATATCTAGTGGATTTAATGTATTTTCTTGTGTTCATTTTTTTCTCCTGCTACATTCTTATAGGAAAAAAATCCCTGTTCTTATTATGAAGAAGACCTTTTGCCATTGGGTATGGAGCTCCAGACAAAAAAACAAAAATCCAGGCAGTCCCATTACACAGGTTTCAGTTCTAATGAATGTTCAAAAAACATTATTTTTATCTTTGCTAATTGTTTCATTTGGATTTTAAAACACCACAAATGGAGAAGTGTCCCTGTAGTGCACTCACTTTCTCCATTATAAAGCCACTTTTATTAAATAAAAAGCAATTCAGAGCATCTCAGAAAATGATCATTATTTTGTATATATTTCTACTCCATCCTACTCCACACTGAATCATGAATCATGCTATCAAAATAAAACAATCAAAACAACTTGGAACAAGTTGGTCAAAACAAATTTTGACCAACTTGTTCCAAGGAAATCTGTGTCCTGTTTCAGCCCACGGAAATCACAGACACACAAGTAACTCTTATGTCTTTACTAAAAAGGCTTTTAAGCAGGACTCTAATGGCAAAAAGGTTTGAACAAACAATCATAGTCCCTCATGCCCAAAATATCTAGCCCACAAAAACTCAATCAGCTTAAATTCAAGGCAAGAGAAGTTCAAATTGTAAATAAGGTACTAGAGGGTCAAACAAACATGGTATGAGGGTCCAGGGTCACTACTTGAGAAGGCAGGCTAAGGAGTTGAAGAACACAGCTAAGACGTAAATGGAGAGTTGTCGCCAACGGATCTGTGAGGCCTGTGGCTCCCCTTATATAGTGACAGCATGACCTGGATGTGTTCCTTTGACAGGGTGGGGTTCTTTCTGGCCAATAGTCTTGCTGAGCATCTTTGTTCAGCCCTCCTCTTTTTGCAGTGAGCCCTTGCATTGGGGGGAGGTGTTAGCTCCACCTCTTCATCTTCTGAGGCCAGTGATAACTGCCTTTCCTGGATGCTAAGCAATGCTGCTTTCCTCGCCTGCAACTCTGCCAGCTGAATCCCCTCAGGCTGATGACCCTCCTATAACTCTTCTTCATCTTCTGAGTCTGAGCTGGCCATGACAATCTGTAAGATGGATGATAAGGCCTTGCTTTGGTGCCAAAGACAATTAAGAAGTAACTATAAATATCAAGAGACATGTGAATGCAAAGACCCATGCTCCAATCTGCCAATAACATTGCCTTTTAAGCTTAATAACAGCTACAAGAGGGAGAAGGGTTGAATTTACTCAGTGAAGTGGTGTTATGAGAAGGTGGTAACCCCTAACACTAGTACCCTATTCTGACAGGAACACTAAATGGATTCATGAGAGCCATTATTGGTGTAGTGGTTTAGTCGCTGAAAGGTTCAGGAGAGCCTGGTTCACTCACCAGGAGGCTTTGGGGAGACAGATGTACTTTCAGACTTGCAAGATTCTGTTACTGCAACCTTATGCTAAAGGTAGTGTTAATACTCATGGCTGGTGTTTCTTGTCTGGACTACTCTGAACAGCTGATATCAATCTTGCAAGTCTGAAAGTACATCCCTCCCCCCTTGCCTTTACAGTCCAAGAAACTAGGGAAGGTTCCTTATGAGACCTTTGCCACTTCCCATTCCTTCTGTGGGCTAAGCTGCCTCTTATCTGACAACTGCCTAGTCTGAGGCTCTTCCTCCTCCTCCTGTCTCTCAAGGACATTCTCACAGACCACTATACTTGATCAGTATCTGCCCTTCAAGGTAGACCAGACTAGGAAACCAATGTCATGATTACTAATACTACTTTTATTATAGGGTTACAGTAACAGAATCTTGCAAGTCTGAAAGTGCATTCCTCCTCCCAACCTTTATCTACAAGAGAACTAGGGATAGTCAAGTCTGAGGCATTTTCTCAAATTACATTTCTGCCCTTGACTCAGATTTATCTTATCTGACCATTGTCTTGGTTCTGGCTCTTCCTCCTGCTCCTCAAGGTTATTCTCACAGCCCATTACAGCATCAGCCTCTGCAATTAGCCATCTGAAAAACAAAACAACCTAATCCTATCAGTCGTTGGGTAAGCTTCATCATGATAACTAGGCAGCGCAGTGCAAAACAAGTAGACTCTGAAACTAAACTGGGACAAATGCTAACAACATTGTTATTCAAATATAGATACAAGTGACTGCTATGGTCCACCAAGTAACCAAGGTTTTACATTTTAAGCTGTGATCTCAAATTGGAATGTAGTGGGCTATTTTACCAAATTGTTGATTGCATATTTTATCATTTTCTACTGTACCTAGCTATAAAGCACATCAAAAACAAAACTACAACTTTGATTACTACAGCATTAATTTCAGTGAAAATATAAGAAAATACCTCATAACTGAAATGTCTATCTCTATCATCTATCTAGCTATCATCTAGCTATCATCTCTCTCTCTCTCTTTCATCTCTCTCTCTCTCTCTCTCTCTCTCTAGTATTTCTTATATGCATCTTAGAGCTATGCAAAACTTTCAAAAGAGGGTCTTCACACCACACACGAAGGCATATGAATAATTAAAATTAGGCCTTCTGACATTTGCTAAAAAAGTTCCCCAGCAGCTGACAACCTATTATCTTTGTATGACAGTATGCATGCACATCTAAGAGAAAAAAGATAATGAGAAAGAGGAGAGGGTTCTCTTCTTTCTGCGGAGTACATTATGTTTAATTATCAAGTCAATACTCGAAAGTTTACCTGTAAACCACAAAAATACTACATATACTACATAGAGCATGTGGTAGCCTTTACTGTTATAGCACATCTTCCTTGTTTAGCTTAGGTTATTTAAGGCCAGTTTGATAAGAGCTGTTGCCTTTGGTACCATTTCTAACCTGCTGGAATTGCACTTATGGTGAAATATGCCTAGAGTATAGCCTTCCATATCTCTATAAAACAGGGATCAGTAATTCGAAAGCAACATACATTTAATGGTATCTTAGGAAACAAATAAAGAAAAACATTAAGGTGGCCTAAATAATAACACTTTAAGAATTTATGATTCTGTATTTCCAACCTTGCTGCTTTCTTTACAGCAAGTCCATTTCTATCTGTATATTTCTTTTGAATTTCATTGACTGGCTTACATCTGCAAATCCGTTTTTGAAATCCTTCTGGAGAACCATTATGGCATTCCTTTTCAAAATGGTATTTTGCAAACAGTTGCATTATGAGGTCCTAGGTTTATCAATGGTTAAAGATCATAATCAGTTCTTCTGAAGAACTGTAATGAAAGAAGTGAAAATGGCCCTTGGACTTCTGATGTGACCAACTTCCTCATCATTGGACCCATTCCTTGCCCTCTAGTAATAAAATTTTCTGCAGCAAAAATTGTGCACCATGGCACCTTCAAGCACATATACATTCTCAGTACAGTGGCCCTGACATAATTAGTAGGAGCTGAAGAACAATGTAAAAAGAAGCACATCCCTGCAACATGAAACAATGACACACAAGGGGAGCCCGTACCAAGGTCCTGGCTCCCATTTAGCTCTTCCCTAACAGATAGGGAAAGCTCTAATAACTGTTGTTTTTCCAACTCCATTTGGAGATCCCATTCCAAGATTTCAAATTTGTTGGAACTGGGGAGGAGATTTGTTTTACTTATGTTTCCCTTTCATACAAAGCAATCTTCAATTCTTGGCTGTTTAGAAAGCTTCAGTGGAGGAAGGGAACCCAGGCTAACGCTGTGCCATTTCTTTCTTTTACCCCTATCAATCAATTCCACAGAAAGTCCTTTAGCTAAGCATTTGTCTTCACAGTTGTCTTATCCAAACAAAGTTACTTGAGTTAAAATAAGTCCCATAGAAATAAATCTACTAAAAAAAAAACAACCCTAAATGTGTGTGTGTTTGTGTGTGTGTCTACACACTAAAATAAAATAGTAAATTAAATAAAATTGTTAACAAAATAATTAAGAGCAGAGACATCACACTGACAACAAAGGTCCGCATAGTTAAAGCAACGGTGTTCCCCGTAGTAACATATGGCTGCGAGAGCTGGACCATAAGGAAGGCTGAGAGAAGGAAGATCAATGCTTTTGAACTGTGGTGTTGGAGGAAAATTCTGAGAGTGCCTTGGACTGCAAGGAGATCAAACCAGTCCATCCTCCAGGAAATAAAGCCAGACTGCTCACTTGAGGGAATGATATTAAAGGCAAAACTGAAATACTTCGGCCACATAATGAGAAGACAGGACACCCTGGAGAAGATGCTGATGCTAGGGAGAGTGGAGGGCAAAAGGAAGAGGGGCCGACCAAGAGGGGCAAGATGGATGGATGATATTCTAGAGGTGATGGATTCGTCCCTGGGGGAGCCTGGGGGTGGTGATGACCAACAGGAAGCTCTGGCATGGTCTGATCCATGAAGTCACGAAGAGTCGGAAGCGAGTGAATGAATAAACAACAACACACCAAAAAAGTGTGTTTGTGTGTATGTATGTATGTATGTATGTATGTATACACACACACACACACAGTATGTGTGTGTGTGTGTGTATGTGTATGTATGTGTGTGTGTGTATTATATTAATGTAATTAGACTGACAGGAGCTGTGAAAAACGTGTGCTATCCCAATAGATTAAGAAAAAAAATATGATAAAAAATAATCTTTTGGAGGAGCTCCTTACAGCAGTTGCTGCCTCATTGCCATCTTGGCTGCTCCCCAGAAGCACATCAACAGTGTTGGTGGTGTGTTGCCTTCAAGAAAGAGAAGAAAAAGAGGGCTCTCTTACAAAAGAGGGATGAAGCAAAGCCTGAACCAAAGCCTAAAATGAACTTCTTTAGAAGAAGTGGTTTAATGGAAATGTCTGTCCACCATGCCATTATAATAGAGTCTACTTTCTAGGCTGGACTGTTGAACTTCCTTTATCCTATTTCCCAATCAGAATAGCTGGGATCCGTACTTGATCATCTCTACTACCACTTGCTGTATTGATAAAACTCAGGGGAATAACATCTTGCCAGTCACGATTGCCTCCATGACTCTCTGCGGAACTTTGGAACAGAAGAACCTGCTTTATACTGAGTCAGGCTGTTGGACCATTTAGATTAGTACTATCTGCACTGACCAAATTTACTATATTTGACTATAATGTGATTTGTTTAATTTCAGTATGTGAATTCAGATTCAGTCACTGTGTTTAAAAAAATGCACTTCCTGAATTAGCATTATATTTGATCCACCATGTTTAAAACAAGCTACATTATGGATTAACTATGGCTTTCAAAGTTCCAGGCACCTTTTTTCATTCTAATCTGGAACTGCTGAAACTTGGAAGCTTCTGCAAATAAATTAAATGCCTGTCAGCTGACTTATAGTTATTCCGTCTCATGACATTGCTGCATCTGGCAACAAATGTGAGGAATGTACAGCAGCCACGAAGGTCTTCTGTGTTCCGTCTGATAGAAGAATTTAGCTGGAGTTCAGTTACAATTAAAACCCAAGTTATTTAACAGTAAAAAAAAAAAGTAACTTCATTGCTTAATACCACTTGAGGTGCCACAATCCATTTTCCAATTTCCTCTTATAGTGGAGACTACCATTTCTGCGAAGTTCCAGGTAACTACTTCCTTTTTTTAGTGTCTTTGAGACAGTTTTGTCCCCTAGCGACTGTCTGGACAAGTTCCTGCAGTTTTCTTGGCAAGGTTTTTCAGAAGTGGTTTGCCATTGCCTCCTTCCTAGGGCTGAGAGACAGTGACTGGCCCAAGGTGGCTTTGTGCTTAAGACAGGACCAGAACTCATGTTCGCCCAGTTTCTGGTCTGATGTCTTAACCACTGCACCAAATTGGCTCTCATAACCACCAGATGCCAGCAAAGAATAAAAAATTTCTGTATTTCTTTGCTGCCATCTAGAGATTATCTGCATTTTTGTGACTCAAGTACTACAGCAGTACTTATAATTAAAACCATAGTATGCAGCTCCACTTCTAATATTACACACTTTTGAAATATGTCCTTATATAGTGAACCTAATCTTGATATTAATTGTTTTTCAATTCAATTCAATCCAATTCTGTGTTCTTTTAGAAATTCTTTGTTCTTTAATCTGTAGATTCTGGAAATGAAAAAGGGGGGAAATGGCAAGAGTTTTTTTTTTTTCCCCTTGTATTCAGAATTTGCTTCTATTGTAATTACAATATATAATTAATGACACCTTTTAGTTTGACTTGTTCCCAGATCATAAAAAACAGTGTTCAACAGCAAAGTTGCTAACATTCATGAATTGCTTCTTAGTTCCATGTGGAAGTGAATTGCTGATTTGGTGGGTATCCTGCTTCTCTCCACTCCAAACCACTGGAGCTATTTTACATTGTTAACCTGCCAATTAACCTCTTGATATATTTATTTAACTAGTTGGATCAACAATAGTTTATCTCTGTGTTAAAATCAATATTAGCAAGAGCAACAAATATGAGGATTCTGAACAACAGGCAGCCCCCTGCAGGAGGATTTTAATGTTGAACTTTTACAGAACAAATGAACAGCCAGTTTATAAGTGTAGCTATGAAATGACCTCACTTGGGAAGCTACAGAAAGCAAATATATCTAAAACTGAGAGAGGTAGACCAATGCTCTGATTCAGAAGCAGTTGATTGGACACAGTCAACCAATAAAAAGTAAGAGACCTCAATCCACCAACTAGGAGTCTCAGACTTAAGCTCAAAAAATTGTAAGAGAACATTGTGCAGACTTTCTAGTCATAAGGATGATTTTACACGTTTGTGGGCATGCTTTTTCTTCTTTTTGTCTGAATCTTTATTAATTTATTTAAATAAACATAAAATTACATACAAACAATAATATCTTACAATACAAAAAAGAGAAGAAGAGAAGAAAAAGAAAAAAAAGTGAGGAGGAGAAAAAGAAAGGTGGGCATGCTTTTCCAAATGAGAAGTCCTTTATAAAGGTGTTATACATGCTAGATGATTGAGCATACAACCTCTGAAGTTCATACTACCAAGAACTTGTTGAGATCCCAGCTTCCTTTCTGGAATCAAAAACAGATGAGTCTGAAAATATCACTTTGAGAGGACTAGAATGCCTTTGATCAACCCCAGTGGCCGCACAATACATTGTTCTGAAGAATCATATTTGAAGGAAAAAGGGATGAACAGCTGGGATATTCGAAGTGGATAATGGAGTCTCCTGGGCAGAAAGAGTATAGTAAGTATTTTTGTTTGTTTCATCTGGGCCTTACTTGAGCAACAACATCTTTCTCAACTCAAGTATATTTCTAGATTCTTAGTTGTTCTTCAGTCCTGCCAAAGGTCTGTCCTCCAGTTCTGACATATTCTTTGACTTTGTTCAGGTTTGCCCAACAGCTAAGTATTTCTGGCTCACTTCAAATGTTTACCCATCAGTTTCCCTGATAAAAACATGGTTCAATTCTACCTCAATACAGTCCATCTATTATCTACATCCCTCTATATTTATTTTACTCCAGTTGTTTGGTTGTTTAAGGAAGTCTTATCAGACTCAAAAGCTTTGTGACATTGTCTCAGACAAACAATACTAGCTTCAAATTCCTGCCAGCAAGTATTTCAACAATTGGCTCAACTCAGCAAAGTGGCCTCTGGTCTTCATTTCAAATTTATGAGGGCAAAGTCTTACCACTTTCAATCACTTTTTCCCTCTCTGCTAGGCTGCCAGATTAATTTAAAGCAGGTCAAACTGATAAAATCATAGATCAAGAGGTCAGAGCAAAAAGAGAAAAGCAAATCAATAGCTTGCAAATTCCAGTGTGGTTTTTCAAATACAGTATGTCCTTATGTTGTATTGGCTTTCTTCCACTCTTAGCTAGTAATCAAAAGTATCTCTTTCTTTAATGAGAAATTATCCAGTAGCGTTAGTTTTCCCCATAAGACAAAACAGGCAAATGTTGTTGTTGTTGTTGCTTTGATCTGAATAGCATTATCATTATTTGCTGCCAATCTTTGTGGTTTCAAGAGAACTTTGAGGGACCATTGAAGGTAAGAGTTCTGATTTTTTTTGTTTTTATCACTTAGCAGGAAGGTACCTCTTCCATATTCATGATGCATTTTCTCCCAGTTTCACTTACACCATGGCCACTGAACCTTCAGCTCTGTGGAAAGAAGAACACATGGCACCTGGAATACCCATGCCTCAACTTCCTAGTTGTTGTTGTTGTTGTTGTTTTAAAGATCTTGCTCTTTTAGATTAATGATTTGGCTCTTTAAAAGAAAAGATTTGGGCTTCAGTAATCACTATGGTAGCATCCAGAGGAAGCAGAAAGGAAGATGAAAGAGTAAAGCTGAAAGAGCTGGGAATTTGCAAGAAGAATAACAGGGTTAGCTTTGGTGGAAATGGAAGTGGAGCAAAGTTAGTAGCAAGGGTGGTTGAATGCAATAGGCCATCCAGAAAGGAGTCAGGTAGCCATCAAGAGACACCCAGTCATGGATTTAAGCAGCCAGGCACTGGCATCTAAGTCGTAAATGAAGGCCAGCACTAAATACTACTTGGAGTATAACTGGCCTTCAGGCCAGAATCAGGATGGCAATGAGACCCTTTCAGATCTATAACCATCCTCCTAGTACCTAACTGACAACATATGCCACACAAGAGCGTGGGGCAGGATGTGTTGGGCAGGTTCAGGGATAAGCCTGAAGCTTGAAGGGCCAGATTAAAGAAATTTTGACATAGACTTTACAAGGAGAAACAAAAAGGATAGAAAACAGAATAAGGCTATAGAAATCGAGGTTACAAAGCATCACATAGTTGATTGCAGAACCACATATACTATGAGACAGAATAGTAGATAATGTATAAATTAGGATGGGTGGTAAAAGGTCAAAAAAATAAATAAATTAGTGATACAAAAAATGGCCATTAGAAATGGAACCTTCCTTTTCTGAAGAAACTACCATTTTTAAGGGTTTTTTTTTTCCTTTTCATAATAAAAATCCTATTTCTATGGGAATACCATTTTCTCTGTCTCTGTCTGGTGTCATCTCACAATGAAATTTATTATAGGTAGCCTCTCCTTATGCTAAGGGAAGGTTCTGGTTGCCGTTGGAAAAATCCAACGATGGTAATGTATTATGTCACTGAAATGCTTTTAAAATGTATTCCTGCCAAGACTCCCTCACCTTAATCCTATTCTTGGTTGTAGGGGTGGTGGTGGAAGTGGGGGGGTGTGGGCTTTTGAATTTTGGCTGCAGTAAGATCATTAGAGCTGCTGAGTATGCTGAATAAGCTTCATGGTGAAGGTACTCTTCATAACCATTTAGGTCTACATAAGGATTTTTGTTTGTTTGTTTATTTGTCCAGTAGCTTCCAACTCTTCATGACTTCATGGACCAGCCCACGCCAGAGCTTCCTGTCAGTTGTCAACACCTCCAGCTCCTCCAGGGACAAGTCCATCATCTCTAGAATATCATCCATCCATCTTGTCTTTGGTTGGCCCCTCGTCCTTTTGCCCTCCACTCTCCCTAGCATCAGCATCTTCTCCAGGGTGTCCTGTCTTCTCATTATGTGGCCAAAGTATTTCAGTTTTGCCTTTAATATCATTCCCTCAAGTGAGCAGTCTGGCTTTATTTCCCATTGTATGGACTGGTTTGATCTTTTGGCAGTCCAAGGCACTCTCAGAATTTTCCTCCAACACCCCAGTTCTAAAGCGTCTATCTTCCTTCTCTCAGCCTTCCTTGTGGTCCAGCTCTCGCAGCCATATGTTACTACGGGGAACACCATTGCTTTAACTATGCGGACCTTTGTTGTCAGTTTGATGTCTCTGCTCTTAACTATTTTACTGAGATTTGTCATTGCTCTCCTCCCAAGGATTAAACATCTTCTGATTTCCTGGCTGCCGTCAGAGTCTAACATTTCTGATATTGACCTGCAGCAGCTTCCCAGGGTTTCCAACAAGAGGAGCTTTTTTGTGGGAGGGGTGTTTAGCACTATCTACAGATACTCGGGATTGTAACAGAGAACGTTTGCATCCAACAGATGGAAATCGTAAAGCATTTTCTTATGCTAGGTCTTCAGCGAGGAAAATTGTCAGGTGCTTTTTTGGAACATCTTTCACAGGCAAAGTCTGTGTTTGCATGAAGGGCTTATTTGTTTTAGCCATGATTTATTACCTTAAAATTAGTTTAATTTGTACCTCAGGGCATTAAGTGAACACAATTAAAACAAAAATGTAAAGTCATTCAAGACTTCAAGTCCATGCTAAGATAGACAAGTTGTTTTAACTTTCATTTGCATAAGGATAATACAGGCTAACCCTGATTTTTAATATTCTCACAGAGCTATATCCTTTCATAAGATAAAACAGGCTTCTGATCTGAAAACAAAGCCCCTTTCAGATCTTTGCACAAGTAAGTGAATATCTGAAAACTTGCTGAGTATCAAGGACTGTTGGGGAGCATGCATTGCATGTTTATCTTATTATTTAACACATTTTCCCTTATTCATGAACAGGCAAATGTCTCCATAGAACTATAGTATAAGGAGAATGCTGTCCTTGCCTTTATCTTAAATCTCAGGTTCCTGTTCATCTGGGTGTGATGTTATACTCCAGTACATTTTGAAAAAGTGTTTGGTTCTTTGCAGTTTCCTGTGAAGCTCTGTAGTGTTCTTACCCTTTCAACTCCATATACAGCTGGGGAGGGCAATCTACACCACTGAATAGGCTCCAAGATGTGCTCCAATGATCCACTGAGACCCCATCAATGATTAGTTGCTGCCAAGTTACTCCCAAGCTGTGATGATGCAATTGAAAGTCAGAAGTTGGTTCACAAGTTTCCAAAACCTTTCTCTGTTGTTATTTTATTTTTCTCAATTGTTGTTTTATTTTATTTTTCCTCAGTTGTGGTATGTATCTTAATTTTCTTCAGGTTTACTCTCTTTGCTATCATTGCCCTACAAATTCTCATTTGAAGTTCAGATGGGCCTGTTAGATATACTTTCCCAATCTATATCTAAACCCAGCTGCAATCTGAGACAACTGTATCTGGGAAGGTCAGATAAATTTTATGTAAATTGTATTTCATCAGATTATAAATCTGTAATCAGATTTATAATCTGATGAAATATAATTTACATAAAAATTATCTGACCTTATCTGACATAAAATGTATTTATATTCTGCCTTTCTGCCCAGTGGGCCCTCAGGATAGCATCTTCTTTGCTCAGCTAAAATGTTTATATCCCCTTTGCTGTATAGTCAAACCTTTGTCCGTGTGTGGGCCTTTGAAACAGTGTTGACTCTTGGTGACTGCCCGGAGAAGTCCCTGCAGTCTTCCTGACAAGGTTTTTTGGAAGTGGTTTGCCATTGGCTGCTTCCTAGGGCTGAGAGAAAGTGACTGCCCCAAGGTCACCCAGCTGCTTTTGTGCCTCAGGTGGGACTAGAACTCACCGTCTCCTGGTTTCCAGCCTGATGCCTTAACCACCACACCAAACTGGCTCTCACAGTCAAATTGATACTGCCTTATTCTTATAATTTTGCTGTATAACTCTCTATAAATGTATTATGATTTTAAATGCATTTTCTTCTTTGGTAAAGACTCTTTTAGCTGTTCATTTTCTCATCACCTCTTCCTCTCACTACTCCATTCATTTTGTCACTATCTGTTTTGTTTGTTTGTTTTTGTTGTTGTTTCTTTAAGCCAGAGCCACAATTTAAACTGGCAGATTCTGTCACACTTTCCTGGCTAGCCTGCTCCTTTCCTCAGACTGTGAGTGGAAGGATATCACTTTATGATCAGGCTCTGAGCAGTTGAAAGACAACTAGGGGTGGGTGAGAGGTTGAGATGCAAAGAGAAGCATGGTAGTCTCCTAGAGACCACATTAGAAGGTGAGAACACAGAACAAGGGGGGGAAAAGATGTGCTTCTCTGTTCACTGAATATTGAGGTTCTATTTTTCATCAATGTGAGATGAAAATTGTAAAAGCAAAGCAGTTTTTTTATTATTATTATTTTCTGTCTCAAAAGACCTCTGCTCCTACCTTTGAGGCACAGCACAAAATCAAACTATATGCTTTTTCCCTATTTTGGGGGGAGGGGGTGTCTTGAAGTCAGTTTTTGACTCTTGTTGACTACCTGGACCAGTCCCTGCAGTTTTCTTGGCAAGATTTTGCAAGTGGGTTGCCATTGTCTCCTTCCTAGGGCTAAGAGAGAGGGACTGGCCCAAGATCACCCAGCAGGTTTTGTGCCTAATGTGGGTCTAGAACTCACCATCTCTGGGTTCTAGGCTGGTACCTTAACCTCTAAACCAAACTGGCCCTCCCTTATGTATAGTCATAGGGGATATAATTATCAAATACAGATATTTTCAAACTTGTCTCTATCTAATCCATTAAATCCTGGAGTTACAAAATACCCTAAAACATAGTCCAAAAAACACTGGTTTTTCCACAGATAGACATCCTGCAGATGTGTTCTATTTCTGCAAGCCCCAGAGAAACCCCAAGTTTGCAAAGCTAAAATTCAGGGGCAAACGACAGATTTTCAGAGTGGCTTTTGTTAGTTTGTTAGTTCCTTCCATGGGAGGAAGGGGTAAAATTTGTGCAATAAGACATAGTCAGATTGGACTGAAAAGCAAAGTCTTTTGGGAGCAGCTATATCTAGCCCAGCAGATAGAGGTTATGAGTTGCTCCTTGTCAGGCTTCATCTAAATGGATGCTCAAACATGCAGGCAGAGTGTTGACTTTTGGCAACTGCCTGGACTAGATTCTGTAGTTTTCTTGGCAGCATTTTCAGAAGTGGTTTGAACTGCCTGCTTCCTAGGGCTGAGAGAGAATGTTTGTCTCCTAGAGTTCACATTAGAAGATGAGAATACAGAACAAGAAAAGAAAAAACATTTGCTTTTCTGTTCACTGAATTTTGGGGTTTTATTTTTCATTAATGTGAGATGAAAATTGTAGAACAAAGCAGTTTATTTATTTATTTTTTATGTGTCTGTCTCAAAAAACCTCTGCTCCTACTTTTCAGGTATGGCACAAAACTCACATCGCGATTGCTATTTAATTAGATAAGGCATTCATCAATGGTAAGAATTTCACAGGCTCTAGGGAAAGTCTTTTTTTTTCCCCGTTTCAGAAATTTAAAATCAGTTTCATACAGTTTTAAAACGAAAACATTAGAGGAGGTTTTGTGAGCCATCTCATCTACTTTTCTGTTTCATGCATGAAAGCTAGAGCTAGAATTTTTTTGCTAATAATATTTATTTAAAATTTCAGTTACAACGGTAACAGATAATGTAAACTAACAAAGTACAAAACAAAAACAAAAACAAATCCTAAGAAAGCGACTTACCACCCTCATCATGACAAATATGCTGTAAACAATTTCATAATCTCTTCACCTCCTCTTAATTAACAGATATAAAATTCTTCATCCCATAAGTCATCTCTTAACTATAGGCAAATCCAATAAGCAATGTCTTCTCTAATCCAGGTGTCAGCAAAAAGTCCAAACAGAGCCCTAAATTAATAACATTAATCAACATATAGAAAAACGCAACATTCCACGTCTCAACTCTTAGCTGTAACTGAAGAGAAATAAGCTTAAACACCGTGTTAACTGTAAGCAAACCCAATACACAACATTTTTCCATTCCAAATGCCAACAACTCCAAAGAGAACCACTTCTAATAGCAACATATCCCATTTGAATAAACATTCCATATCTCAACTCTTAACTATAAACAAATCCACATGTAGCAAAGATAAAGCAATCCCCGTATCCTAATATAAACAAAAGACCAAAAATTAACATAGCAAAGAGAGAGAATTTCTCCTTTGAAAAGGACAAATTCTCAAAACTTCCTTACTTTAAGGGAAAAGACAGTTAAATGCAGAACCAGTTTAAATGCTATCAAATCAGGATACATAAAGTAACTGTAGAGGAAAAAGCTTAAACACCATGTTAAATGTAAGGAAATCCAATGCACATCGTTTTTCCAGTCCAGATATCAGCAAATCTCTCTGAAACAGACCCAAAATAGCAATGAATTTAAGTTATAGGAAGGCAGATTCCTATTGTTTGTTAGATATTACCTCCTAGCAGTGACAGCAATTCAACAATGGAACTAATTATGGGGATGCGTAGTGAGCTTCCTTCACTGAATGCATTCATACAGAGGCTGGACAGCCAACTGTATGGAATCATCAGCCAACTGTGTGTATTCATTTGGATACCTAGATGACCACTTTCAGCTCCAGCAGTTGATTATTTTCTAAGCCTGTCTATAGAGCCTTCTGTAAGTAGCAACCAGATGTCTTGGAAATAAGAAAACTTTGCAGTTTTTCAGCTTCTCCCTTCATTTATTGGTTTAAATGATTTAAAAATAAATAAATAATTCCAGGTGAGATCTGACAGCTCAAACTTGGGTATCCCTATGCACATCTGTGCCAATAAGCTCCTTGTACCACATACCCCAGCATGATACATTTGCTTTTGTATTTAGATTAATTAATTATTAGCATTAAATAGTCCCATTTGTCAGATGGTCCTGAAAAATGTCTGACTTAAAGAAACTGCAGTGGGTTTAAGATGGGGTCGACTCTGTTCTCTTGTGGTAGATGATTGGTCTTGCTGAACTAATTATCCTCAATGGGACATTAATGCAGCTCCAACATTATATGCTGGATCTTATTATTAGCTTTCATTTTTGACAAGTTGATTCTTATGGATCATTAGCTTGCACTTGACTCATTGGCAATGCAATAGGTCTATTTTTGTTTTTGCCCATGGAGACAGCTCTAATGTTGAACACAGACTGGATGCAATAAGGGTTCTCCTTAAGAGACTACTATTTTGTTTGCAAAGATACTACAAGATTCATAAGTCAATTATGAATGCCCTAGCTTCCACTGTTCAACCTGTATGAAACTGCATTATCCTGTAACCTGTCCTGCAGTTCAGGTTAAAGCATATATCTGAATAAAGAGAGTATTCTAATAAATCAGCAACAACTAAAGGCAGTAAAGCATTTATGATACCCACATTTCTGCCTAAAGTGTATCCCTTAAAAGAAAATGTGTGTATGTATGTATGTACTGTATGTATGTATAATATATTGGAAGGAAAGAGAAGAAGAGAATGATCAGCAGCAAGGTGGATAAATTCAGTTACAGTGGTGATGGGTACATCGTTGGAAGACCTGAAGAACCAGGTTGGGGAGAGATTGTCATGGATATTATCTATAAGAGTTGATTCCAATTTGATGCCCTGTATAATATTATATTCTCTCTCTCCACCTCCATCTCCATCTCCATCAGAACAAAAAAGTCCTATTTAGATATATTGAGCAGATATAAACCTAATTACAAAGAGTCAAAACCATCCCTATAATAAAGAACCTACGAGGTGTGCTAGAATTACTGCTCACTCCCATTTTTGGTCACTGGAGGAAAAAAAAAAGTCAAGGAGGTATGGATGGAACAATGAATAGACCTCTGCTGGGAATCAATATTGATGGGTTAGATTCAGAAGCCAATAGACCAGCCTATTGGGGCATTATTTAAAATGGAAGCTAACTTCTGAGACAAAATGCAGTATCAAAGCAGCATTGGATTGTTGGCCTTAGGAACATTAGTTTTAGAAGTCACAGAGATGCCATTAAATGAATGGCTGGATGAGGCAAGCTCAATTCATGTTAATTTCCCAACTTTTTAGCCAGAGTCAAACTGGCTGTACATTAGCTACATTTAATTTTGCACGTCACTATTAGTGAACCACTATTTATAGTGAACCATTATTTATACTGAACCACTACACAATCTAATCTCTTTGATTGTCCATATTAGTAATCCATCTTTAGGCATTTTGCATCTGAAAAGAAACCAGGCATGGGAATAAAGGAGAAAGAAGGAAGGGGGAGGGGAGATTGTGGAGGACTGAAACTGGAATGTAGGAGTAGAGCATTCAGTAACATTTTCCTAATGCAATATTTCAGTAATATGGTTCCTTAGAGTAACCTTTCTCTCTTCCCAACTACTCTCTTTTTGAATACAACAAGGATTTTTTTCCCCCCTGTATAAGTGGAGACCTCATGTGATTAGAAAAAGGACAAAAATGATGACAGTAAGAGTGCATGAATCAGCCAAGAGCTGATTCAGATTGGCAATCTGATGAGTTGATCTGAATGTGTGATAGTATGAGTCTTTGATGAGTGATTTGATGGTATTTGCAAAGGAGAGTTGTATGTTTCTGGTCAGGTTGTTTTGATATGTATATGTATATGTATATATACACATACATACTGCGTATTTGTGTGTGTGTGTGTATACTGTATACACACACACACAAACACTACATTTATTAAATTACTTTGTCTTATTCTGGTTTACATCTTGCTGTACATCAGCGGGAAATCGTGCCTCCATGGCTCAGCAATTTACAAGCAAGTTTCTGGAAGACAATTTCTGGTTACTCCTTATGTCCTCCAAAAGGGGATCAGATATTCCCCATTTCTGCAAGATACTTCCTTAACTATAAACAAGCCATATTTTGCTCTTTGAAACTTCATTCTGAATCAACATAGATAGAATTGCAGTCTTGGAATGATTTATAGTGATATGACTGAGCTAGCACAAGTTGTCTAGGATAAGTCAAGCAAAAAAGTAATAATCATAAAACTTCATTAGGCTTTCCTGGAATGGAAGTGGTGCCTTCTTTGCACTGGGAATTGAAGGACTAATCACACATTCTTCTGTCCCTGCAGTCTTTCCTTGCATGAGTCTGACTGTCCTTATCAGAGTTTCTGCAGCTGGCTCAGTCACTTGGAGAATTCTCCCATCTCCATTAATTATTTGTTATATGACACCCTGATGCTGTATGTAGAAAATAAAACTGTGGCAAAATCTGTGCTCCAATTTCCCAGAGGCTCACCTTCCCTGTAAAAAAAGGTTTCAGTGTCTCTACCTCATTCTTTAGAGTTTGTTATGGTGTGTTTTTGAGCTTATATCATGTCTGTGAGATAGCATGGGGTATTGCTGATAGTACAATTTTAATCTCACGTATCTTTCCATCACTCTCCAGCTTTCCTTGCTGCCCCTTTTTCCTGATTATGAGATATCCCATGATGTTTTCCCTTGGGATTTATTTGAAGACTAGAAGGCCAGGGAGGTGACTGAATGATGGAATGATGGAAACCTGGACAACTTGTGTTTAAGTTAAACGTTCATCTCATATGAACATTTCAGCTCTAGGAAACATCCTGTCCTACTGTTGGGCTTTCAGTCCAAGAAAGCTCAATCCTTTGATGATAAGTTTTGTGTTAGAACTTTCAGAATCCTTCATAGAATTTTCTCCATCTTTATGCACACACTGACTATTCACAATGTACAACAGCTTGAGGGCCCACTGAAGATAGAGGAGACCCAGCCTCTTATTCCAATATAGTCATGAAGTCCATTGCATGATTTTTCATCACATTTCCATTTCTTTTGGTATTCAATTGTTATAAAATGGAGAAGATGGACTTTATGTATCAGTCTTAAGAACCCTGGAGGAGGGAGGGAAATTGGATTTAAGCATTATGCAAAAATCATTATTCCACAATGCTTCTAGAGGGATTACTTTCTGTTTATAATTTTCTTTGGCAAGGATGGAATGAGTCCTACATTTGGTTCAGATTTAGGATCTCAGCTGGTAATTTGTCCTTTAGAACCTCAAACAATGAAACAGTACAGAATGAAATAAGACTCAAGTTGCTGTATCAGTTTGCAAAAACAACTTTTCTCTCTCTTTCTCTCTGCCATTTAATTGCAAGTAAGTTTTCAGCTAAAAGGAGTTATTTAAACAATAGGAAGCTTAAACATAAATACCACTTTTGTTCTTGAAACACCTTAATTATTTCCAAAAACAATTAAAGGCAGCTAGTCATTTATCAGGTATTAAGGCAGAATGCATTTACACATCAAAGTGTGACAAAAGACAAACAACCACAAACATCAATCATCATATTTAATCATTCAACTGCTGTTCTATTAAGCTGGCTCTAAGTACAAAGCACAATAATCAAGAGTTCCTAATGACTCAGTCTTTAATATTCTAACCCTGTTTCTTAAAGCATCGTAATGACAGATTAGGTAAGGGGGAAAAGTCTCCTTTGAGTTGATTTTGATTCCTGGTTTCTTGGCAATAACATGAAAGTGATGTGAAATTGTCTTCTTTCGAGATACTTTTTTTGGCTTCCCTGCCTGGCCATCATCACTAGTTAAGCCACAAGGAACAATTTATTAAATTATGCTTAAACAAATCATAACTTCATCCATCATATATCTGACATTTCTGTATAGTGGATATCTCACCCAAGCACAGAGTGATTCAAATAAAGAAAATCCAATTATTTTATTAATAATCAACTCACATCAGCCATTCATAATGGGGTAGTTGTCAGCAAGATGCCTAATAAAGTACTAACAAGTAAATATTATAAAAACTTGTCTATCACTCCAAGAATCTTCAGAATATCCTTCTAGCTTTCTCCATAACATATATAAAGGTAAGGGAAAGGTTTCCCCTGCACAGTCATGTCTGACTCTAGGGGGCAGTGCTCATCTCCATTTCATGGCCAAAGAGCCAGCGTTGTCCGAAGATGCTTCCGCAGTCATGTGGCCAGCATGACGGTCACAGAACGCTGTTACCTTCCCGCTGAAGCGGTACCTATTTACTCGCATTTACATACTTTCGAATTGCTAGGTTGGCAAGAGCTGGGCATTTGCATGTTTTCGAATTACTAGGTTGGCAAGAGCTGGGGCGAGTGCGGGAGCTCACTCTATCATGTGGCACTCGGGTCTTGAACCGCTGAACTTGCAACCTTCCGGTCAACAAGCCTGGTGTTTTAACCACTAAGTCCCCATGCCCCCACCATAACATATATAGCTTCTGCCAATTGCAAAAGGCAATAATGAATAAGATAGATAAGTAAACTGTCCCCTTCTGTCTTAAAGATATAAGTGTGAGTCTGTGGATCAGCTGGATTTGATCTGAGTCATTTCATTAAAATATTTGATATTTTCCTTTGCAAAAAAAGAAACCTGATTCTGTTCAACGACTGATTTGAACTTTCTGATTCACTTTTGAAAGTCAATTTGATTCAGAGATTGACTGGATCAGCTTTCAATCAAATACCTAAATCAAAGCTTTGCATTGCCTTCATAACAAAAGATGTGCTGGATCAACCCAATTGTACATTTCGGAAACCCCTAGTCCCAGAACCACATATAGACCTAAAGTCCTTTTTCCTCAGCTCTGAAGCAGCATACACCACTATTGTTTACACCTGAGCCTAGATAGCCTTAATGTACAGAAAAACAAACAAACAAATGAAAAAAAGGAAAACTCAGAAGCAGCCTTCTAAAAAGAAAAAAGAAAAAAAAAATCCTGTCCTGCTGAGCAACACAGCAATACTTATGAGTACTAGGCAGCCTCCAAAAATTAACTCTCTCATGTACCAAAATGTCACTCAATCCTGATCTAGTCCAATATCTGTTTCCTGCTTTGGCCAATCTAATGCTTCCATGGAATGTTCAAACAGGGGACTAACTTAATGGCTCTTTCTGGTCATTTTCCAGCAGATGATAAGATGTATATCCATAGCTTACATACTGACCATTGTATCATGGAGGACCTGCACTTACACTTCACAGATTTCTCTCATTTCCCTCTTTAAAAACCATTTGACTAAGGCTATATATTAAAATAGCTTGTAGGAAAAAATATATCTGCATAATAAGAGAGCTAGGTTTCCTCTTTTGTAAGCAATGAAGATGGCTTAAATTATTATTTTTTCCTCTTAATATCAAAGTCAACTTTGAGAAACATCAACTGTTATGAAGAAAAGAGGGAAAGTAAAAGAGTGCTGAAAGGTAGATGATTGACATTCTCTATGAAAACAAAACTTGATGGTGTCAGGCTTTTTCAGGCTGAAGACAGAGCTATGAGAGTCCCTCGGAGAGCTGAGTGAAAATATATTATCTGATCTGTTTTTCAGTCAAATCTGATGACAAACCATCTATGCTGGGCCATCTTGTACTGTAGATACTTCCCAGTAATTGCATCATGGAGCCATAAATGAATATCAACCAACTTAATTCTGACTTCAGGTAGGTTGTTTGTTGTGTATTCAGCATACCTGACAACTCAGTATATTCAGAAAAAATGAAAACTTGTGCCATCTCTCTGTTATTTACATTATGGTACATGACAGGCTATTCTCTAAAGGAAAGTTTTTTGATAATATTGGATGGCTGTATGGAGAAATACTGGATGCATTGGTAGATGTGACCTACATGCCCACACTGGAGAAGCATGTGGGAAATGTGCTAGACTATTGTAGTCCTCTTACAGCTCCTCTTGCTTCTTCAGATGTTCCTCCTTAAAGACAGCCCAGTTATGAATTTGCTTTAATCCAGTGTCAGTCAATTTTTGGTGGCCAAAATTACTCTAACCTCTTTCAAACAAAAAAATGTGACTGAGAGCTGCAGTGTGCTGGAACATGCTAATGGAAATTTCTGTGAACAATTTTTTGGGAGAGCACCTTGAGGGTGTTTGGGGGAATATTCAAGTGGGGGTAGAAAATTGTACTATTTTTTTTTAACAGTTTGTCACTAAAAATCAGCTCAGTTTCTGGAGGGTTTGAGAGCTACAAAACAGTGGGGGTCAGAGACATCATGCCTGCCCATCTGCATTTATTAAATATAAGCAACACCACAATCAACACTAATTTCACATAGGTCATTGCCAAAGTGGAAAGAACCTTACATGAGGGATGGCATCAGAATCTAAAACATTCTGAGAACTTCAGAGAACTTCAGTTCCATCTACTGTATTGAGAAAATGTACACCCTTGTTGGTACTGCACCACCGAAGATCAGGAGAGAAGTACCAGCAGAAGTTCAGTGAACAAAACAAGAGAATGATCCCCGGCACCCTCTGGATGAGTACAAGCCTCAAACTCGTTGACTAAAATCAAGGAAGAGTTTTATGGCAAGAACAAACAATCCTGAGGGCATGCAAGAGCAGAACCAAATTGGAAGATGGAGGAGAGAAATCACTGACCAAGGAATAGTCCCAAGGGAGAATATGGCTGAGGGATTTGACCTCCCTTATGTTATTTGGAGGACTCTGAATAGGTTGAGGGTTGGACTGCCTAAGTGTAAGAGTAATATGCTCAAGTGGGGGTTGCTGGTGGATAATAACACACTGTGTGAATGTGGAGAGATACAGAATTTGGGCCACCTGCTGACCTGCTGATTATTACCAATAGTATGCACTGAAAATGACTTGTTTTTGGCCAATGACAAAGCCAAGAAGGTGGCATCATATTGGCAGCTTAAGGTTTGATCTGGATACGAAAGAAGAAGAATCAACTGTATGCAAAGTAGGGCTTTGGCAAAAGAGTCCAAAGGCAAAATGGGCTGCTCCCATAACTTCTGGCCAACTTCAGAAGTCCAAGGGACAGAAAGACCTTAGACAAGTCAGAAGAAAAGTGTTATGAAAAGGGTTATTCCTTTCCAAGGTCTCTCTTAAAACAATATACCAGGGAGTAGGAAGAGGAAGAGGCAAGAGTAATTTTGAATTGCCCTGTTCTGTCCTTCATGTAGGGAATCTTTTATTATTATTATTATTTTAGTTTCAATGGTCCTTTTGTAAGCATGTATACATTGGACACCCATTGCTGAAAACAAAGCCAGAATCACAAGGCAGAATATGATGACAAGGGAATTCATTATTTAAATAACTCAGACTGTAAAGATTCCCCTTGCAGTATTTTATACTTTGTATATCATGCTTCTACGCTGTATATTTTCTCTTTTCCCCCCAGAAAGTGCCATTCATCCATGCCATCAAAGATTAGCACTTTGAGTTAGATGTCTAAGGAGCAAAAAGCAAACAAAGAAAGGTTTCAACAGTTCATCTCAACATAAAGTTCCTTGAGCCCTGCATCTGTCTTTCTCAAAAAGTACAGGTTTCTTTCCTACAGGCATCCCTATGATGTATCCCATTTTTGTAAAAAAAATATTTTCTCTGCAGACACATATACAGAAAACTCAAATCCTGTTTTTTTTAAAAAAAAAAATCACATAAAGGGTTTTAAAAAAAAGAAAATAAAAAGAAAAATGAAAACATCCTTCCTTGTTTGTACATGAAAACCATCTCATATTTAATAAGCTTCATTAGAGGAGTAAAGGTACCTTCAAGGCAAGCTCAGCTCCTGGTAACCACACAAACCCAACCATGAATTTTTCTTGTCAACAGTAAGGAAGTATTTGTCTTTGCTTTCTTCTGGGAACTACATTGCAAATTCCATTCTCTCCTGCCAAGACATAAATGTGGTTGTAAGCTTCTCCTGTAAAATAAAACAAAACTTTAAATAAGAACCTAGCACAGAAAACATGATGATTGTAAATTTATATTTAGAAATTGCAAATTGCCTCTGGTGCTGTTCAGAAAACCAATTTACAGCCATTTGTTTATTTTCTCATGTTAATTAATGCTCAAGGATATAATACTTTAAATTTCTGAAATGAGGATCCACTTCAGATATGCATTGGTTTGTGTTATTATTTTCAGTTTGCAGACGTAGTCCTTTGTGATCACATAAATGGTTATGCTTATGTGAATATTCACAGATACTATGTAGGCATACACAAATGCTCCAAAGCTTGTGTGTGTGTGTGTGTGTGTGATGAATCTAAAACAACACAATGCACAAACCCTGGAATATTCATGGCTTTCTGAGCTGTTGAACTGTCAGTAATGATTGGGGAGGGGAGCTCAATTTTTATAGATAACTAATCATCAGGTATCAGTTGTTGTTTTTCTTTCTGAAAAGCTGCACTAATATAATAATATGTGCAACTCAAGATGGAATAAAAGGAACAAAGGCAAATTTGTAAAAGCTTTTATGGCATGCTGGTGGGTATCTTCCTAATTCTGCTCAGCCTTTAATTTGTTACCTTGGCCAATGGGACAATTGCCTTTTGCATGGTGAAGTTTGGAGACATTTGCTGGGCATTCAATCAAGGATAGAACATCCAGTCATTATGGCCAGTTTTATGCATTGTTCTGACTTGGCAGCTCATGTCATCTTTAAACAAAAGCTCCCATTTGGCTGGGTTAGGTGGGGAAAAACAACACCATGCAGATGCTCTGCAGGAAAATTCTCCTACATTTTTCCTAGCAGATTTTATTTGATTAAATAAAAAAATAGCTGACTTTTGAAGCTTACTTGAAAGGAGATAAGAACTTTTGGTGAAACTCATATGGGGCTTTTATTCCTTACTAATAAGGAGATCACCAGTCTCTTGGTGTGTGAGAATGTTTTGTATTTCAATATATGATGACCTCTCCAACAGTCTCCATTCTCAATAATTTCCCACACTTCAATTAAAGGGAAACATCATTAACAACCTCCTCCAGTTAAAGCTTTTTCAGATTGGGAAGTGTGGAAAGCCAAGGACAGTGAGTGACAGAAAACAACTGTAACATGAGCATTGTCTGCTACCCCTAAAAATATAGTAAGCTCCAAAGTACCACCAAGATACTTCAAAAGGCATTCTTAAGTACCCCAAGAATAAGGTAGGGATACCAGAAACTGATAGTAGGGGGAGGGGAATGTTTCCCTAGATCAAACCAATAATCTTTCCAGCCCAGCACTTTTAATTTCAACATTTAACCTCCTGGGAAATTTAAAAGTGGTATAAAGTGCAGAAGACTATTCTCAGTTACTTGCACCTTCATTGAATAGACAAATAATACTGCTTCTGAATGTGCATTCTCAGTTCTTCACTGTCATAGCCAAAAACTACAGATAGACCCATCTGTAAGTGATTTTGCTAATCCTCTCCCTAAAGCCACCTGCACTAGTGGTCACCACAGCATTCTGAGATGGCTTTCAGACTAGTTCTTAGACTGGTCCATTTAATCTATCAGTTTAGTTCACATTAAGATAAGAAATGACAGGGATGGCAATAAATGACATTTTTCTTCCCATTGCAATAACTTATATGCTCAAGCAAACAGCTGTTTAGTCACAGGATATTTCCTTGAAAATGTCAGCCTACTGGAAAACTGACAGAAGAAATACAAATCCCCATAAAAACATTAAATAGACAGAGTAAGCTGGTTTACTAGAGACATAATAAGCAGCTTCTCCACACATCAAACATTCATTGTGCCTAGCTGGAATTCAATGCAAATGTGTTTATTTGAGAAGAGTTCCAATTCACTACAATAAAACAAAAAGTTGTTTAGATCCCTAAAATGCTTTTAATACTGCTTTTCCTTCCTTTGAAATTCCTCAGCTACTGCCTCTGATCAGGAATCCCTAAATGCCCTGAAACATTTCCTGTTAAGCAAACTATAGGAGAATCTTTAGCCTATGTATTGAATTTAGATCTGGTAATTTATAAGTCGGGTTGTATGAGAAACATAATCTAGCACCAAGATTTAATAAACTAATTGAGTTTGGTTAGTTTAAACCTTGGCTTGTTTTTTTGCAGCTGAGCATGGTGTATGAACCCAGTCACTTTATTTTGGTATGAAACCTCGAAATGTGTCCATTCAGTAGCCAAGTTCAAAATATTGTGGGAAGACAGACACAAAGTAGACCTGTTGAAGTCAATGTGGCTAGTTTAAAATGTGTTGGTTGTGTTCCCACATCATGTTTAATATGCCTTGGGGTTCCACTTGCATATCAACTATGAGATATGCAATAAGCCAAGAGCCAGCGATTCTCAGGACAGAGAAGTCAGTTACATTAACAACATACAACTGTTGAAGCACAGGGCAAAGAGTCTTTTGGAAGGTGGGGAGAAGAAACAATAGGTTTAAAGTGACTAAGATCTAAGAGAGAGCTGCACCCTCATGATGCAGAGGGCAATTAACTTTTCAGTGTGGCTTCATTCTTATTTACAATAAAGATTCTTATCCAGTTGCACCATATTGTGTGTTTGCGAGTTTTTAGCCAGGTTCAACCCTAGCAGTCAAGTTCAGCTGTGTAAAATTGTCAGACAGAGATTTATCATGGAGCCCAGGGAGTCTGACACCATCCTTACTTATAACTTGAATTACAAGGTGTATTGATATTTGTAGTTCAGCAGCCTTTGGAAGGCAACATATTCTCCAGCATTAACGAAAGTGTCAGGCTATGTAGGATTTCTAAAGGTTTTGAAAACAGTGCTGTCAGTCCCTCCAGATATTATTTTATGCAGCACTGATTCGATGTAGACCACAGTAGGTTTCAGCAGCTCAGGACAAGATACCAGCTAAAACTTTTTTTAAAAGTTTGATTAAAGCAGATGATAGATAGATAGATAGATAGATAGATAGATAGATAGATAGATAGATAGACAGACAGACAGACAGACAGACAGACAGACAGACAGACAGACAGACAGCAACCTTGACAAAACAAAAACTGTATTTATGTTCACAAAGCACATAAACCTTTCTTTATAAATATGTTACCTAATCACATCCTACTGATACCATAAAGCCCCTGAATATATTGAACCAGACTTGCAAAGGCAATCACAATGTCTTGTTAGTTGACAAATTCCGGTAACTTGTCAGTAAGATCTAGCCAAATGAGCTCCTTGAAGTCTTGGATCTTTGAACCCAGGCAGATTTCCCTTTCTTATGTGAGACTTTTTTTCTGAAAAGGAATATATTTAGGTTAGGTTCTATTAGTGATTTTTTTCAGAACAATGAAATCAGTGACCCAATAATTTATAACAAGATGAGACCTCCTCTTAGCTTCGTAGAGACCATTCTATTGATGACACTCTACCTGCTGATGCACCATTATATCCAAACATTTCCCTTTGCATCATTGTCAGGAGCATTCTTGCCCAGTTTGATTCCCATAAGCCTCTATGTAACTGACAGTTCTGCAAACAGCTACCTAAATAGCAGGAGGGTAGAAACACCCAAGATCCATTCTGAATTTTGAATTTGATATGAGTTTGATTCAGATTGCTAATTCAGTTTGACAAGTCAAGCCAATTTGATTTGAACTATCAATTCAAATCAATTTGATCATCAGTTTGAAAGCACCCAATAGAAATGTGCATAGAATTGCTGAACTGACTTTTTGATTCAGCTCATCAAGGTGATGCAGCAATTCAATTCAATTCAATTCAATTTTTAAAAATAAATTGAATCCCCTTTTTGAACCAAATTTTCCAACTTAATTGTTCAAATAAATAGCTGGTTTCTGTATAGTGATCATGTCTCCCTTAATTTAGAGTCCTGTCTCTTCATGGGTGGTAAGATATTATGACCAGATCTATGTCAAAGTCAGCACATCAGTCATATACAGTACAATCTAAATAGTGTAAAACACGTCACACAATCTCATGTATGCCTACTTTAGAAAGCAAATTCTTTTCAGCACGTTTTTTTTTTTTTTTTTGCAGGAAAACATCCTAATGCAACAAAAATAAAATTTGGGAAGCCAGACAGAATTTAAAATCTATCTTGTGTCCTATTAGTTGTCCATATCTGGTACATGAAAATTGCTTATCTTCTGGACAGACTACTGACTTTGAGTGGGGCAGGGGTGGGAGACAAGAAAAGGAAAGGGTACAGAAGGGAGCTACAGCGATTGGCTACAGCAATGGCTTATGCCTATCTGAACAGACAGGGACTCTATAATATGTTTGTAATTAATTATTTACCAAGTTTGTTTTTGCAGTGGTGAGAGAGTATGCATCTCACTCAGCATTAAAAGTGCCATTTTAAAAAAGAAAGGGAAAAAGGACTACCTTGATATTCCATCTGTAGCTGAACATGTTCAGTGGGCAAGAAGGAAGTGCCAATGGTCTTCCTGAATATGGATTTTCTAAGTAAACTTCAGACCATGCATTAAACCTCAAACAATCTGTGCTCTGAGAATTTCATAGTGTTGAATGGTAAGGAGGCAACATGTAAGGAGAGCAGAAAGGTTCACATAACTTGTTAGTGATTGTTTTTTTTTTTTTTTTTTTTTAACCATGGGTAGTTAAAGAAGTCATACAAGCTTTGTGCACATAACACACCAAGGAAAGGAAAGGAAAGGAAAGGAAAGGAAAGGAAAGGAAAGGAAAGGAAAGGAAAGGAAAGGAAAGGAAAGGAAAGGAAAGGAAAGGAAAGGAGTTTCTTAACTCTAATGGCTGAGCTCACACATCATACTAAATTAAATACATGCAAACCAGATTATGATTCAGCACATTTTCTATACAGTATCTGAGAGCTGGATCATGCCTTCATAGGGAGCTGTCAACAACATCTTGGTGGCCAATGGGCCAGTCCGTTCCATTAGGTCTTTTCTGATTTCAAATGATGCTTGATCTATTTTATTTGGAGGGAGACCATTTGTTTGTTTGTTTGTTTGCTTATTTAATTTTTATCCCACCTTAAATATTTTTTATAAATAACTCAAGGCAGCAAACATGCATAATACTCCTTCCGCCTCCTATTTTCCCCACAACAACAAACCTGTGAGGTGAGTTGGGCTGAGAGAGAGGGACTCGCCCAAGGTCACCCAGCCGGTTTTCATGCCTAAGGCAGGACTAGAACTCCCAGTCTCCTGGTTTCTAGCCCGTTGCCTTAACCACTGGACCAAACTGGTTCTACCATTCTTTCACAATCAATCAATCAATCAATCAATCAATCAATACACACCATGCTAGAAGCAATGTCTACAAACTTTTGGAACATAAATTTTAGGTCCTAGAGCTCTAGATAATATTGATGAATGTGTGTGCTACATCTGTTTTACAATCTCAGAGTAAATGAAACTTGATTGTAAAAATACTTATGTTGTGTGTCTGTGCTATTATGCAATTCTAGTTTCTTATCAGTAATGTGAGAGCCAGTTTGGTGTAGTGGTTAAGGCATCAGACTAGAAACTGGGAGTTCATGAGTTCTAGTCCCACCTTGGGCACAAAGCCAGCTGGGTGACATTGGGCCAGTCACTTTCTCTCAGCCCTAGGAAAAAGGCAATGGCAAACCACTTCCAAAAAAACTTTGCCAGGAAAACTGCAGGGACTTGTCCAGGCAGTCTCTGAGAATCAGACACAATTTTATGTATTTATTTATTTATTTTCTATCCTGCCTTCATTATTTTTATAAATAACTCAAGGTGGGGAACATACCTAATACTCCTTCCTCCTCCTATTTTCACCACAACAACAACCCTGTGAGGTGAGTTGGGCTGAGAGAAAATGACTGGCCCAATGTCATCCAGCCGGTTTTCATGCCTAAGGCAGGACTAGAACTCCCAGTCTCCTGGTTTCTAGCCCGTAAAAAAAAAAAAAAAAAAATTTTTTTTTAAAAAATCAGTATTGTAACATTTATATGCACTTTTTATGGGTACCCATTTTCTTATTCCATATGTTCTTATATATTTTATTTAAACTGGTAAACTTTACTATGAAATTGAGAAAAAAATCCAAATGTCAAGGTTGCATTGTGGTTTGCTTAATATATTGGTCTAAAAGTTTGAACTGTGAAGTTTGCATTAAACTGTGAACCAAGTTAATTTCTCTGATCCCTAATTAACACTTACACACCTTATTAAGGTCAATTATTTTCTCATTTTCACACTTCTGGAAAATGTATATTTTGGCTTTTATTAGGAAAGATTAGGTCTTCCAAATCTTGAAAAAAATAATGTAGAACAGCTGAGAACTGCCATTTTATCAGTTTGTACTTTAAAAAAAGGGGGAAGAGGAAGTTGGACCTGTTGTTTATGGCACATTTTTTAGTTTGTACATGACCTGGTGACGAGGACAAATTGAGGAGGCCAGCAAAATATCTTTCCATTTGACCTCCAGGGTTCTCCAGATGGCCTAATTTGGCCTTCTCAAGAAAAAAAAACAAAAAACATGCAGTGACAGGATTCCGGTTCCTACTAATGAATTTTCCACAAGTTAAGCAATTTAAAACCGAATATGATGACTTGTAGACATGAGCAGAAATGCTTGCTGATTTAATTAGCACTCCAGCTGTTGAAAACTGTACATACAAATATGTGGATAGAACACTTGCAGCAAATGTTCCATACATATTTTCTGCAATTAACAAAATCGCTTCTAGCAGTACAACATTGTAGTAGGCTCTGATTCATAGTCCTGGGACTGAAGTAAAGTCTGTGATTGAGCTGGTGGAAAATTCCTCTCTAAAAGTATAGTGGAGGTAATCAGTGTATACCCTCAATTGCTTCACAGATGAGAATTATTGCAACACCTCTCATTTAAAGGATCATTCCCTCTCATACCAGATGTTGATGAAAACTGTCCCATAACTCACCCTGTGCTGTTTTAAAAATCCTCGAAGGATCTCCTCTTCCTTCTAGAGGAAACAAAACAAAATAAATCTGTTTCTACAGATATAATTCCCAGTGCATCCCGAGGAACTGCTCAAATGAAAAATTAAAGAAGAGAATGAATAAATTGGGTGACGAGAGAGAGAGAGAAAGAGAAGGAGAGAGAGAGAGAGGGAGAGAGATGCTCTATTATAGAGGTGCATTCTTGAATGAGGACCAGAGAGACCTAGGTTCAAGTCTACCTTGACCAATGGGAATGTTGGATAACTCTGAGCCACTGTCAGACCAAACTATCTCACTTTTTTTTTTTTAAGGGGGGGGATGCTAAGTTGAAGGAAGACCCCATGAAAAGTGCCTTGAGCTCTTGGAGGAAAGGCAAGATATAACTCTAATAAATATGTTAAACATATATGGCATGTGCATTCCATAAATATGTATGGCACATGTAGCTTAAATTATTTTGCTATGATTTTACATCTATTACAGTAAACGATCTGCAAAAATAACAAACCACACCCACCTTGATACTTAAAATAACCCTGTAATATAAAAAAGGAATTATCCCAACTACTGAACATATTAGAGAGACAATAAAGCAATGCTTTTAAATAGACAATTCAATTTGAGCTGTTTATTTTTGGAGATCATTGGAATTCATACAATTTAGGGGTAGAGATATCTTTCCTCTTCATGTATGCTATGTGCATGCATGCTATACCTATATTTATAAGTTATAGATAGCAATTTGTAAACAGTATGGGCATAAATGTGGACTTCTTAATTGCCACAAGCATTCTTTATCAAATAAATAAATAAATAAATAAAATTCCATACCTAGCCAGAATATCAGATTAACTCTACATAGAGAAGTGAAAAAAGATGGATCAGATAGTCTTACATGTCTACTTAGACATAAGTAGGAAAAGATCAGACTAAACTTGATTAATGGCACCTTGTTATGCATTTATAAACCAAGTTTGTCCAGCTTCCTCATTAAATATTTTGTTGTTTATTTGTCCAGTAGCTTCCAACTCTTTGTGACTTCATGGACCAGCCCACGCCAGAGCTTCCTGTCAGTCGTCAACACCCCCAGCTCCCCCAGGGATGAGTCCGTCACTTCTAGAATATCACCCATCTATATTGCCCTTGGTCGCCCCCTCTTCCTTTTGCCCTAGCATCAGCATCTTCTCCAGGGCGTCCTGTCTTCTCATTATGTGGCCAAAGTATTTCAGTTTTGCCTTTAATATCATTCCCTCAAGTGAGCAGTCTGGCTTTATTTCCTGGAGTATGGTTTGATCTTCTTGCAGTCCAAGGCACTCTCAGAATTTTCCTCCAACACCACAGTTCAAAAGCATCTATCTTCCTTCTCTCAGCCTTCCTTATGGTCCAGCTCTCGCAGCCATATGTTACTATGGGGAATACCATTGCTTTAAGTATGTGGACCTTTGTTGTCAGTGTGATGTCTCTGTGTTTAACTATTTTATCAAGACTTATCATTGCTCTCCTCCCAAGAATTAAATATCTTCTGATTTCCTGGCTGCAGTCAGCATCTGCAGTAATCTTTGCACCTAGGAATACTAAGTCTGTCACTGCCTCTAAATTTTCTCACTCTATTTGCCAGTTATCAATCAAGCTGGTTGCCATAATCTTGGTTTTTTTGAGGTTTAACTGCAACCCAGCTTTTGCACTTTCTTCTTTCACCTTCATCATAAGGCTCCTCAGTTCCTCTTCACTTTCAGCCATCAAAGTGGTATCATCTGCATATCTGAGATTGTTAATATTTCTTCCAGTGATCTTAACCTCAGCCTTGGATGCATCCAGCCCACCACATCACATGATGTGTTCTGCATACAAGTTGAATAGGTAGGGTGAGAGTATACAACCCTGCTGCACTCCTTTCCCAGTCTTAAAGCAGTCCATTGTTTCGTGGTCTGTTCTTACTGTTGCTACTTGGTCATTATACAGATTCCTTAGGAGGCATACAAGATGACTTGGTATCCCCATACCACTAAGAAGTTGCCACAATCTGTTATGGTTCCCAAATTCTTTTTTAAAGAAATGGCTTCCACTATCCCATGCTTTCTCTAGCAGTGAAACAGCATTTGAACTAGCTAAAATGTGCAATTGCTAGAGAAATTTTTGTTTGCGTATTTATGATCTAGGACCAAAATAGTTTTTTGGCAGAAAATAAGGACAAAAATGCCCCAAAGTGTGATCATCAGTTATCCCTACTAGGGACATAATACAGAAAAAGAAAAAGAAAAAGAAAAAAAAAACCAACAACCCCTAAATTAAATGATGCTGCTAAAACTCAGGGGAAAAGGGTCAAAATATCTCGGAAGACCAGATTCTCCTGCTTGTAATACCCAAGTTGGAGAAATTGGTGGGGGAAGACAGGAGCTTCCAGGCCTTATAAATTCTTCTTCTGCCTGGCATGCCAAATTAGGTCATTAGGAGCTGGTATACGCTGATTTAGTCCTTGCCTGAGCTCTGCTCATCTGACTCAGCACTCAAAGCCAGTGCTGAGAAGCTGATTGTTTTAAATCTATACTCTTAATGAAACTGTCATAGATGAAACAAGCTGGAACTTTTCAAAACAATTGGCCAAATTCAAAAATAGTCATGAACACTCCAGGGCTTCCTTTAGGCCCCTTTTGAAAGCTACCTGCTTTACTACAGCCCCAGCTATTGCCATTAGCAACATAGGAAGCCAGTTCTACCTCAGAACATTATATGCTGATTAGCAAGCAGCTTTTTGGGTATCCTGGAAAAGGCTTCTCCCCACCCCCAACTGTTCTTGGATATATCAAGTCTGTTTTAGATATCTCCCAGAACTTCTAGATTAAGGATGTCTACTATTTTTTTTTTCCAGATGAAGGATTTCATTCAATGTTCAGAATTATACTGGGGCCTATAATCCCAGAACAGATATTTTTAGGATTAAAAAAAAAAAAAAAAAGAGGAACTGCCCAGAGTCATTGGCAGTGGGGTGGCATATACATTTTGATGATGATGATGATGATGATGATGATGATGATGATGATGATAGGATGCAGGATCTCCATTTTCTCTGGAGGACTGATTCATCCTGTTAAATCAGAAGGCTCTGGTCAAGATAGATGAGGGAAGGTCACTGCCCAAAGGTTTAAAGGATTGGCTCCAATGCATGTTACTGTCAATGGAAGCTTCTGATTTATAAGGTTTAGGGATATAACAGCTACCCCATTAATTTCAGAAGTACAAAACACAGAGAATAAGTGTGATGGAATGTGAGGCTGACATTGGAAGTTGGGGCAGGGTGAGAGATGCCACCTAGGGAAGGATCAGATAAAAAAGAAAGATGCCTACAACAGATTAATGGCCAGAGAGAGAAACCTACAGTAGGAAGGGCACACCCTAACTACTCAGAGGTAAATAGGGAGAGTGGGATGTTTCTACTTTCAGGCTTGCTAGACTGATGTCAGCCCTCCCAGTTAAACCAGACAGGAAACATGAGCAGATGAGCTAATTCTACTTTATTGTAAGGCTACATTAACTGAATCTAGCAAGTCTGAAAGTAGAAACCTCCCACCCTTCCTATTTACTGCCTGAGTAGTTAGGGAGGGTCCTTCCTAAGTTTTCTTTCTCTGGCTGTTACTCTGTTGCAGGCTCCTTTCTCTTTTATCTTCCTAGGTGAATCTCTTCCCACCCAACGTTTTCCAAGGTTGCCCTCACATTCCTTCACAATAAGCCTCGCTTGAGTCAATGCTTCCACAAGGAATCTTTATGTGAGAAATAAGAATCCTTCCTTCCTTTTACTGTATTCTGCATCTCTGAAATATATTACACCACCAGGAGTAACCCAGTCCTATCACAGTGTGGAAAATGTTCAGAGAGATGCAAAATCTTCTCCACACCCCTGGAGAATCCAACCTATTGAATTTCTTTCCCCTGTATTATCACCAATTATGTTAAAAGTGAGGTGGAAACAGCATAATGGCTTCATGTAGTATTAATGCGCAAATGGATGCTAGATGGCATATTCTAAAATGCAGAGGATAGCGCACCATTTCATCTTTAATGGGCTAGAGTGTGCATTATGGGGAAGCTCCAATTTGTAGATTGGTACTCATGGGGAGGGTGTTCTGTACTTCTGAGTTGCACAGTCTAGTCATGTTATCTAAAAGTAGCAAGGCAAGAGGAAGGATTTATCATTCTCCTGTTTGAAGGTTTGTAATTTCAATTGTAGTTGCTTCAGGCCTGTAAGGGGACCTGAATTAGGAGTTGAGAATCTGTAGAAGGTCCTGGGCACCTCCAAGTAGGACTGAACTCCTGAAAATTGCTGCTTGTCAGGGTTGACCAAACTGAGCTAAATGAATTAATGTTGTCTTGTGAATTAGGAAGAATTCATGGACAGATTGACCAAAATATTAAAGTCGTTATAAAACTAAGAAGTTAAAATAGTCCTTTAACTAGATTTGAAGATTTGAATAGGAAGCACTTCCTTATGCCATTTTAATCCATGAATATGTTTGTGAAGAATTCAGAGAAATATGTTGTTGAAATGTAAAGCTGTTCTAGTGGATCAAACCCATTAGAAATTTCCCACATTAACCTATGAGTCATTTGATGATTCTATATTTTTGTATTTAAATTATTTTTATACCCCTACCTATACAAATAAAAATAAACACTAACTCTACCTATACAAATAAAATAATAATAATAAAACATTTTATTGGAGTTAAAATAATCCAGAACTGATTAAAATGCCTTAGAAAATAATAGTTTAAAAAATCTACCATCCAGACAAAATCAAGTTAGGTCCTAAACAAGACTGTCTAGGAGTGAAATTCCAAAGCCAATTGCAGATTTGTCCATTAGTGAATGAAAGATGAAAGATGAAAGGAAGGGGATAAGGGAGCATTTCTCTAGCATTTCATAAATGGATCTAAATGTGTTTTTAGCAAAGTTTGTTTTTCACTTCCAGATCTTGCCTGAAGGCTTATTTTTAGATCTGAGATGTTTTACTGATTTTTCATGATACTTTGCAGTAAATCCAGCACCTGCCACTTAGCTACATTTTTTTTTAAAGACATCTACTTGGTTGAAGTGTATAAGTAAATAAATACCCAACCTGCAAACAGGTTTATTTTTCTAAGTACTAAAATATCAACAGTGACATTTTGTTTCTGGGAATCCACTATTTATTACATAATGTCTCTATTGGTAACAGGCATTTTTGTTGAAGGAAATGAATTTATTCATTGATTGACATTAGCAAAGTCTCAGGCAGATATAGTGCCATATAAAATTTGGTGCGGGGGGAGTGTGTAAGTGTGTGCTTATACCCAAACCAACTGAAAAAAAATGTTGAGCCCCTTCCTTGCCCCACTTTTCCTTTTGGATAGATGGGTCAATGGGTGGGTGGAGAAGCAATTAGAAGGTTGGTGATGTTATGGTTTGCGTGTCTTCTAAAGAAATATGTCTTGTAAACCTTAATGGTGTTAGATCAATAACATCACTGTTACAAGTAAAATGCTCTTACATATATTATTAAGGCCTTTCAGCGGATTGAAGCCCTCCCAGAATGGAAGGCTGATTGGTGAACCATCTATGCAATAAAATTACTAATGGAAGTAGGTTTCCAAAGAAAGAACACAGGAAGCCTTGTTTTTGTTTTAAAGCATTTTGTATGTTTAAAGGGGGAGGGGGTGGGCTTCAGGCACCAATGGATTTATGACTGACCACTGATCATAGCCCTGAGCAAGTGCAAGTCAGCAAAATTCATGCAAGCATCTTTGCTGCCCAGTGCATCTTCAGGAACTAGAAGCAGGGGAGTAGAAGAGGAACCAGCATCAGCAGCTGCATGAGGATGTGATCCACTAATGCTGTAGGCAGTTCCAATAGCTGTTTACAACTGGTAACTTTTCCTGGGCAATTGTCTGTGACTCAGAGACCGAGAAACATAATGATAGCTTGGAGAACTTGTTAGAGGAATGCCTAAAGGGATCCTTTAATGATGCTTTATCTACCTTATTGCATTTTAAATAGATTGTGACCCAACCCCCAAAAGCAGACAGGATATAAATACTTCAAACGAATTGCGTGCATAAAACATTGGAACCATCTTTTTCTTGAAAAACATCTATGCAGTGACATGGTCAATTAAGCAAACCTCCAACAGAAAATTAAAGGTGGACCAGGAAGATCAAGCTGAGCCTATATGTCACCTTACATTATATTCAAATTTTCCAAAACAAAATAAAAATGACGAAGAAGGCAATTGCACATCACACATCACTTTCAATACCAGTGATAGTACTTTTGTATGGCTGCCAAAAAGCCTACCATGGACATGTCATTTGAGTTGATAGGAGTCATGCTTGACTTGAAATCTTTATTTTGCATAAAACTCACTTGTACTTGTAGGATGGATAATTCCATGATAGACTTATTTTAGTGCATGTGTGTGTGTGTGTGTGCATGTGTGTGCACATGTGCTGTTGAGTCAGTGTTGACTCCTGGAGAATGCCTAGATTTGGTGCCTGCAGTTTTCTTGGCAAGATTTTGGAAGTGGTTTGACATTGCCTCCTTCCTAGGGCTGAGAGAGAGTGACTGGGCCATGGTCACCCTGCTGGCTTCATGCCTAAGGCAGGACTAGAACTCATGGTCTCCCAGTTTCTAGCCAGATTGGCTCTCTTCTAGTGCATTAGACTCCCAGTATAATCAGTACTTTGGCAGAAAAACTGTCTGCTGGAACTACCTTATGGAATATGCCAGGGAGCCTTTCTCTTTCTGGTCTTGGTAGATGTTGGAGCCCATTCTGTAGTTTTTTTCTGATGATGAGTTCTTGCCTAATACTTGTGCTAAGACATCCCTACTTGCATCCATCCACAAAACATAAGTAATACAGAAGAATAGGATTTAATTTGCACAAAAGTGAACAGAACTGCTCAAGAATTTGGTAGCTATCATCACCTTCATACATACAAACACACACAGAGAGACACACTCCCTTGCAGCAAACCAACTGAGAAATCTGTTTCTTCTCCTGATTATAGTGTATTTCTGAGATACACATTGGGGTGTGAAGTAAACCCAAACAACTACAACATAATAATGAAAGGTTTCACCACACACACCCACACAAGTTGTTCAAACTTTTTTTTCCCCTTCAGTAAAGTACCTAGCTCTATGTAAAATATGTTATGAGCTCAGTGAAGGAATCAATATGATAGAACAGGACACAATTATTTTACATCCTGAATCATGAGATTTGTGCTAAACCTACATTTTTCAGAGGCACAAATATTGTTAATGAGCTGAAAATTATCCAGCTGTTTCTATAATCTGCCTGTGCTCCTTGATTCAATAGCTTGCTGCAGAAATGAATTCCAGGAGGTGATTCTGCATGGTCTAAAATTATCTCTGTTATTTATTCTGTTTGCTGGCAACTTACTCTGCCAATTTGTATTTTCAATACAAGACAAAGTCAAAAGGAAAAAGCAGGCTTGATGTCTTAAACAGCTCAACCTTCTCTTCCTCTAGAAAGTAAAGATCACAGCATAATTCAGAATTGGTGATACCAATGCAAGGCTAAAATCTAATTTCTTGGGCATCTCACAGAAGATCCGCAAGAAAGGCGATAGTTAGCATCATTTCTTCTCATACCAATTCAAGTCTTCTGTGCTTGCTTAGTCAAAGTTGAAGCATGCCCATATAAGTTACAGATATCAGCTGGCTTGGAATAACCCTGTATCCCAGGTCTGCTACTGTTTAGAGGGATATCCCTCCCCCCAAAGACCCCAATAAGATCCCAGTAATATGGAAAATTAAGGGAGCAAAGAACTTGGCTAGAATTTATAGGCAGTGAAAGAGGAAGCTGCTGAAAGAGGAAGAGGAAGAAAGTGACATTTCTAATGTAGTTTGTGTGTCTGTGTCTCTCTGTGTGAAGGCTTCTGGGTAAATCTAGGCATCCTGACTCTAAAATCATGATTTGTAATATAGCTTGTTGGGTTAATTTGAAAAAAAAAAAAAGTACATTATGGCTTTTTAAATGTTTGAATGAAGTTTTAATCTACCAGCTGCAATGAATTTATTTATTCATTGATTCCATATACAGTATATCCTGCCACAATCTCATAGAACCATCAGCAGTTTAATAAGTATACAGATTTAAAACTTCTATAGTGTTAAAAAGCTTGACTCAAAATAAGATAATCTAATTTCCAGCAGAAGGCCATTCTTAGCAGGTTAGCGCTTCCATAGAAAAGTAGCGTCTTCCTCTTGATTAGGAATAATTTTGTGAATATTCCTCAATTCAATACTCCTTTCCTTGGCATGTGAATGTGATTGCTACAGGGTTTAAAAAGGTTAAATTCCCCCCTCCCCCAGTTTTCTGCCAACTGTCTAATAGGTTTTTAACACTGTTTCTTTTCTTTTCTTTTCTTTTTTTTAAAGGCAAACATATAGTCTTTTCCCAAAAAAATGTTTTCAAAAGGGCAAATGGAAAAAAAAAAAAAAAGCATTCTGGTTGCCCTTTGAAAAAATTGGAAGGTATATGAAACAAAGCAAAACAAAAATAAAATGATAATATCCTTTGGGCTGGAACATTAAGTAATGCCCATAGTCACATAAAAGGCTGTGATGCAAAAGTGCAAGTTTCAACAAAACTGATTTTTTAAAAAATCCACATGACTTTTTTTGCTTTTGATCTGCAATATCACAGTGTACTGATTTCTATGACTTAGGAAAACTACCCCAATGTTTCTACACTCTTGATTGTTGCATAGAAAATAGAACACAGTGGCATAAGTAAGCAATGTATGTCAAGGCCTAAACAGATGGAAAGGGGAAAGCATAATTCCCTGCAGATTTAGCTTTATGGCTATGATTTAGCTGCTTGCCACAGTATATATCCATAGAGTTTCATAATAACTCAACAATTGAATAAGAACTGGAAAGTTTGAAGTCAATGATCTTGAGATGTAGAATTTCCCGTGACCTGCCCTTCCTTTTTCCTTAAGAAAAAGTCTGTGTACAAATACTCACATTTTTACAACAAATTGTAATGGTAGGATGGATAATTACATGTAAAGATTTGCCTATGAAGGGAACACGTGGCAGCTCTGGAGGAGGAGCAGGAGGAGGAGGAGGAGGAAAATTAATGAGATTAATTCGTAGTGTGCTGTTGGAAATTTGTTTTATTCACCAGGTATAAACCTCAACTCAATGTCACCTAAGTACCTTTGTATTAACTGAAGCACCACTGTTTAATCAATACACTATGGTTAAAACAAGCCATAGTTTACTATGATGTATGGACCAGATCACAGTGTCAAAACATTTACTGACGTTTAGGTGAGAGCTTGAGGTTGTTGCTTATTTATCTCACTTTTGTCCCTCCCAATATAGTAAACATTCCAACAACGTGATTTAAGAAAAGCAGTTGGGAAAAAAAATCATTGATACATATTCCCATGTAACGTTTGTAAGAATCAAGAGACATAATGTATCATAAAAGAACCATTAGAAAAGAAATTCTAGAGAACTCTAGATGTAGGAGGAAAGGGACAATGAACAGTGTGAGAACATAGTTGGGATTGCAGCATTAGTTTAGGACTAGAATGAACATTCTGAATATAAGATTCACTGGAGAAAATCTTATTAATATAGCACTTAGAGGTCTATTTTACACTAGATTAAAATATTTGTTCCTCTAGCCCATTATTCTCTTATTTGACTGGAAACAGTTGTCTGGGGTTGCAAGCAGAAGTGTTTTCCATCATCTGCTACTTGATCCATGTAATTGGCAAAGACAGGACTGTATGCAGGTCATTCTGATACATACATACATTCTACCATTAGACTGTAAGCAAAAGAAAAGGCAATTGGCTTGAAGAGTGAGTTCCAAAGTGGGCAGAGGCCATAGATACCTGCCAGTTCCAGGCTACAAAACCAACTTTTCTACAGAAGAGAAATAATCCTGCAACATCATTCATAATCCTTCACTATATTACATGACAGACATATTTTACTTTAAAACATTAAAGGCAAATTAAACATTTTTAAGAAACAGGAAACCTGAATAAAGCTAAAAAAAAAAAAAGTTGCATCCCTAATGTAGATCTTTCAAGAGGAGATCATTCAACATATCTGACTTTCTTTTCAAGGTTGACAGAGGTCTATGGTCACAATTTAATTATACTTTCAGTCATTCTCAAATGCATCCTGACCAAATAACAATCCCAAAGAAACTATTTGTTATCCAAAATTAATAAGCACACTGTGAATTAAATGTCAGCTGGAGTAATAGACCATTTTAAAGTAATCTTTCCTGTTGCTTAAAGCATCAGCCTTTAATACTAACCAGGCCACAAGGTACGCTTGAGTGTTCCTGGAAAGCAAATATGTCGCCAGTGTTCCTGCAGCAGACTTAACTGTTAGAGTTCACATTTTATTTAAGGATGAGTTGGAGAAAATGCACATGGTGCTTTGATTGCACATTTTGTCTCTACAGATCTCATTTTGCAATTTGATATGGAGACCTGAGAGACAGTTTGGTGTAGTGGATAAAGCAACAGACTAGAAACTGGGAGACTGAGACTTCTAGTCCCACCTTAGGCACAAAGCCAGCTGGGTGACTTTGGGCCAGTCACTCTCTCTCAGCTCTAGGAAAAAGGCAATGGCAAACCACTTCTGAAAACTTTGCCAAGAAAACTGTAGGGACTTGTACAGGCAGTCTCCAAAAATCAGACACAATTGAATAGATTAAAAAAAAACAATGAAGACCTATTGTACAAGGGTCAGAAAATGCTAAAATGATGAACAGCTCAAAGCAGGGACTCAGCTGGAGCGGCTGCCAAAAATATAACCTTTGTGGTTAGCTGCATCATCCTCTTGGTAATCATAAGAAACTTTGCTGTCTCCACCCTGCTTTTCAAGACAGGAAAAAAAAAATCTGACTTGGTTCTGTTTATGCTAATTGTTAGTGGTGGCTCATTTACAGTTATGTATATCTATAGTTTTGTAAGTGAAGAAATAGAGGATCATATTTCATTATTTTGTAGGGGAGGGGAATATTTTTCTTTCATTTTATATGGCAGGAAGGATTATCAAGAACAGCAAATGTAGCAGAGCAAATCCAGAGGTAGTTACGTTCTCTCTATTTGCTTGTCTGTCTGTCTGTCTGTCTGTCCGTCCGTCCGTCCGTCCGTCCATCCATCCATCCATCCATCCATCCATCCATCCATCCATTTATCTGGTTTAGGCTGAACTGAGAAGCCATGTCTAGTTCTGGCTCAGTATCCTAGAAGAAGACAAGTCAAATATGTTCTGTTCTGTTGCTAAGAAAACTACATAGATGAGTGCATGAAGTGCAGAAGTTGGTGTGAGTAGAAAGAGATTCTTGACAGCCAGTTTGTCTAATAGTTAAGGCACTGGACTAGGAGTGGAGAACCCTGAGTTCTAATCCTGCCTTGGACCCAGAGGCCAGCTTGGTGACTTTGGGCCAATCACTCTCTCTCAACCCTAGAAGAAGGCAATGGCAAACCATTGCTGAAAATGTTGCCTAGACAACTGTGTGTGTGATACCGAGAGAAAGAAAAAAAAGGAGAAAGTATTGTGCAAATCTTGCCCATTTTGTTATGATACTGTTCAATGTACTAACAGAATCTAGAAAGACTTCTTAAGGCGTAAGTAAGTTCAGAGTGTTCTACAATTTCAAGTTATTAAAAACAAATATCACAGATTAGACATAGCAACCTGGAAACTCAACTAAAACATTTGAAAAATGAAAATGGAACAAATGGGTTTGTGACTAAAATTATTGTCAAGATAATGCGCCAGGCTCAACAGCAGAGGTCATCTCAGAATGACCTCATCTGCTTGCAGCCAGGTATGTTCATTTCCAAAAGGTGAGACTTCCACTGGAAACAAAAACCTGATAAATACATAAAGTAGCACTCCTATACTGCTTTAAGTATTGAATGCCATTATTATAAGAAATGCTAAGTAGAACCAATCTTGAATGACTGTGTGAAACAATATGGGAATATAACTTCTTAGATAATAACTTATCACTAGAGAGGCTTAATACAATAGCTTGAAATTGTAAAATATATGATAAATTCTGATAAGGATACCTAGCTAAATATGGCAATCATCCAGAAAACTAGACCTGTTCAAAAATTATGAATGGATAAAGTTCTTAGATATTAGTGGGAGAAAAGGAGCTTAGGATATTTTTTATGCACAGGAACTCAAATGCAGGTACAATTTTTTTCATGTGGTCCATGACAACTGTTTTAAACATAAATCTGAATTTCAGTGCCACTTGATGTAGGCAAATCTAAGGCTACATAAAGATTCTGTCTACAAGATTTAACCTGAAACATTTCAGTCAAATCATTGTATTGAGTCACCAAGCTGGTTTTATCAGTTAAATCGGATGCCTTTGAATCAATGTAAAGTTTCAGTGGACTTTTTGTATGCATGTAGCACACACATGCTTGTATCAGACTGAATCTTTGAATCACATTAATTTAAATGGCAAAGTTGAGTTGCAAATTTGAGTCAGATTGGTTCTCTGAATAACATTGCACATTTGAATCAAATTTTGACTTGACTTCTCTCAGATACATAACACTAAGCTTGCGAAAGCAAGAATCTCATTCACTGTCTGGAATAATATCTTGTATAAGCCATAACATGTCATATTTGGATTTAGCTTAGCATATTGTATGAAGTTAGGCATTGTGTTCAGTGAACCATTGTTTATGGCTTAGCATGTTATATTTTGTGCCTTATTCAGCAAACTGTATTTAATCAAACCATGGCATAGCATTATGTGTGAACTGGAAAAAAAAAAAAGTTCCTATGCTAGAATATCTACAGATTAAATCCAAATGGAAAACATTACAGGTTATTAGCCTATGTTCCCTGAGGGAGTTATTTTAAAAATACAATTAAATCAGTTTAATTGGTTTAACATGTTTTTATATCTGAAAGATGAAGGAGGCCACTTTAAAAACAACAACAATCAGCAAGCAAACAATTCTGGGAAACCAAAAAGAATATGTTTGAGATGATTTTATCCAAATCTAATTTAAAGGACACAATAGTTTCTTGTACATTCCCAG